>NC_092021.1:17738354-18053354 GCF_042242105.1 Pempheris klunzingeri
CTGTTTCATCTTTCCACTTCTGCATATTTTGTGTATCACATGTGTTCTGCTGGTTGGTGATATAATTCAGTTAACCTGTGCATGCCTGTATGCCAAGAAAGGTATCAGCATAAACATCTGAACTGTGATCATTTATGTGTATTCATCTAAGCATGTGACCACCATTTGTACCTCAGGCACGGTGTGGTCGAATTATTTGTTTAAGTCTTACATGTGCTTCCAAACTGAGACTTATTAAATCTAAAGTTAAAAGACAACTAAACTTGTTCTTTGACCAAGATACAGCAACATTATTGCCAACTAAAGTGCAATAATGCAAAATGTACTCCAGCAACATAGTGTAGAAAGATATAATCAGTAAACATTTCAAAACCAACCTTCCACCGTGAAATGACAGCCCCCATGTTGGTAATGAGGGAATGCAGGATATTGTGTTACTGGGACCCTCCTCTGATTTTCTCTCACAGATTATCACTCCACCTGTTGACAACAGTGATGGGCACGAACACACGCTCAGCTGGCAATTCATTGGGTACATGGAGCTAGGACTGATACAGTGCAATACAGCATAACAAATCCTGCTTTCATGAACATTTTAATGTTCAGTTTTTGATAAAACTGTTCTAGAGAGGTATTGATGCAACTTTGGCTTTTGTTTGTGAGGCTGGTGACCTACAATGTGCTACGAATAATATTGCTCAAGTATACCCCAGCAGTCCTATTATGCACCATACTAATAATGATTTACAGCTAAATAGGGTGGACAAAATAGCTGAAACATCGTTCAGTATAAGGCAACACAGTGCAACAGCACCACAAATAACCACCTGCTCCAACAAAACTGCACTTTACATGCCTAATTGTGACTTCCTGCAGAGCTGCAGTACTGGGGTGCAGCGTTTTTAGACACGTGTACCTGTTCTGGCTGTGTTAACTAGTTATTAGTCGCATACTTCAGGTAGGACTGCCACATAGTATTGTGCAGCCTTCACGGCTGCAAACAGTCTTACGATTAACGTAAACTGAACTTGTAGATGTCTTTGACGGTCATTTGAGAAACACCGTCTTTGAGGCTTTAACAGTGACCAAACTGCGCTATGTTAATATTACTAACGTAGTGAGTTAGCACACTTAACTTAACTTTGTTTTCGGGGGAAACTGACACCTCATAAAGGCGCTAACGTTAACCCGAATCAGTTCCAACTTTAACGGTATGTGTTACCTCAGGGGGTGGATTTATCATGACGCCATTTGCAACTAGAAACTAACGTTTCCAAAATAAATCGTTAGCAAATGTAACACTATGGCTCAATGAGTTAACCCGCTGGTGTTAGCACTGCCGTGCCACTAGCTAGCCGTGGGTAGCTAGCCGCTAGCTGGTAATGCTAGCATTAATGCAGACCTCAGCTGACCGCGATAACTACCAGGAGTCACTGCCAACTTAGTTAACGCTCGTCCCGGCTTTGAATGAGCAAGAGAGGCCGATTAATACGTCCGAAAGTGAATGAAAAGACAGCGAATGAACCGCAAAGAAGTGTTTTGAAGTTCGGGGATGTGTTTACCTTGGCAGTCGTCTTGTCCGGTGTCGACAGCCTGTGGCACAACTGCAGCCTTCTTGTGTGCAGGCGGAGGCTGTGGGAGACAAGATGGGGGAGTGTCCGCTGACAGAGCAGCGTGGAGCCTGAGCGCTGCTGGGCCTCCACAGGAGCCTGGTCCCTGTCTGACTGCCTGCTAACAGGTGTGCAGGAAAATAACGACAAGATCATTATGAACCACTTAGCTGGGCCACTATTAGATGATGTGAAATGGTGGTTATTAATGCTGGTTGTTGTTGTAGATGTGGCAATGGTGCAAAGTAACAAGGTACATTTATTCAAGTGCTGCATTCAAGTACAATTTTGAGGTATTTTAACCAAGTAATTAAATTTTATGATACTTGATCAATCTATTAAAGCAATTTATTGGTTTCCCCTGCCAATATTGACATTGATCATCATTAAAGAAAATTGTCAAAACAATCCTCTGTCAGTCTGAAGTTAAATGATAGATTCAGAAATGCCATCCTAGGGCAATACTCCGAAGTTTGGGACTAAATAGACTGTAAACCCATTTGATTTACCATTTTTGACAGCTAGTCAGACATCTCATGCTCACCCACTGCTTCACCGCACTCAGTCATCGGAAGTGCCAACAGACGTACCACAAAAACACTGGCTAGTGGTTGACCGCAGACTCAACGACAGACAAATGGCACTCAAAGGCTGACAGTCATCTTCTTGTTTTAAGGCCCCTTAGTCTCTTCTCTGCTGAAGCCTCATTGGTTGGCAGGGCTTTTCACAACTTTGATCTGTGATCAAGAACAACTCAGTTTGTGCTTTAACATCACAGGATATTGATAACTATGAAGCAGTCCTTTCTGAGTTCTTTTGAAAAAGATAAAGATGGTACTGCATGTAAATGAGCTCCAAACTAACTGAGGTGGATTGTAGATGGTGTTAAAATACACAGTATTCTTTACAATTGGCATTAAGCGCATTCAAATGTGGTTTGAAGCACTGGGTCCCAAAAAAAAAAATGTGATCTTGCAGTTCTCTGCACACATGTACTTCCTCTATCAAAGCCTGGTGTAGGAAATATGTGCATTCTGGCTTGGTCAAGAAACAATACATGGTCTTCATTTGCATAGACAGCAGGGTTGAAAAATTTAGTTAGCTCTCTATTTTTAATACAAGTCATGACAGCCAGATATTTACCATTTTCAAATAATGTTAAATGTTTGGTTTTTTTTGCCTTTTAGCCTTTATTAATACTGCCAGACAGGAGGGAGGGGGCAACATGCAACACAAAAGTCCTACTCAAGAACCAAAGCGGATATTGCAGTTACTGTTACTGTTACTGTTGGTGTGTGTCTCAATAAGCCACCAGGAAGCCCTGATCTATATATAACCTTTCCTTAACCAGGTAATGTCAATGCAATCAAAATCTCTTTTGCAAGAGATCCAAGCACAACAGAAGGAACTGTTAAAGCAAAATCACACAACATGACCAGTCACAAAAGCACATACAGTGTGAAGATTTCAAAGATCTTTTAATGAAGCCCCGTATTCAGCTTTGATACTTCAGACTTATAATATAGCCATACTGACCGAGATAGATTCCCGTCTCCCTCAAGCTTATGTTAATGTACCCATTGCTTCTCTTATACACACAGCACCTTCATACATCAGACTGGCAGTGTGTCACCCTGAGTAGGCTTCACCACCCCGCCCCTTTTTGGAGATAAACAATCCCCTGTTCCACATACAGTATAAATACTAAAGGGGAGTTTTTCTTTAACACTTTTTCTCCTAATACCTGATGCTTGCTCATGTAGAGATTCTTGAATCCTTCATCTTGAATTCTTTGGTCTCTCTCTTCCTTAAAGAGTTTGGTCTAGACCTGCTCTTTATGGAAAGCGTCTTGACATAACACCAGTTATGAACTGGCGCTATAAAAATAAAGACTGATTGATTAATTGATGACTTTAAACGGACCAGTTAACATTATTAATGCTACGCTGAGGAGTTGCTGCTTAGCTGGTTGCACCAGCAATACATCCAAAGACGCAAACCTCCGATTTGAACCCCCGTCATGTCCTAAAGGCTCCTGTACAGGTTTATGGCTCCAGGCTACATGTTAACGCTGCTTGCTCGTGTGTTAGCTGCTGCAAAGCTCGTTTCCTAGTGTATGAAACGAGTCACCTGTGTTTATGCCCCCGCAAGTTTAGCTAAGCTAATTTTAGCCCCAAACCCATGAAATGAATACTAAGAACTGTAGGTTAGTAGCACAGATGCACATATTGCAAGAACATGAACAGTGGCAGCACTGGTAGCTAAAAATTCGTAGCCTCCAGTAACTTTAGTTATATAAAGAATGTGTTATATTGAAGTCCTTATATTGAAGGTTACTTACAGTCGGGACTCACTGACCAGGCTAACCTGAGTTAACCTCCACTAATAGGCTATAACGTATCGTTAGCTAGCGACAGGTCAGATATCAGAGCACAACGCTGATGCTAGCTAGCATACTGTTTACAGAGCAGGACTGACAAGTAGACTATGTCACTGGGAGTTTTCTTACCTGGAGGCTCAGTCGGGTAAAAACAGGTCCCTGAGTAGGACACCTGTGGTTACTTTGGGTTATTGCTCCACCTGGATGCTGGGAAGCCGAAGGTACATGCGATGGATCAATAATATCTATAATATAATATGGATGAATAATATTTTCGATGTATCTTGCGCGTATTTACTTATCACAGTGTATTTAGTTGATTAATAAACTAATTTAATTCTGATAGTTTTCTGGTTTTGTTTTATGCCGCTAGAAAGGGGCGGGACTTGTTGTAAGCCCAAGTGCCCGGATGTGTGGAGTATCTGCTCCCACTTCCGGTTACGTTTTTCTAGAACCCGCCAAAAAGTTAGCGGGAAGAGGTTATCGGGTAACACCTGGTCTATGCTTGTCTCTGTAGTTTATCTGCCACATGTGAACACAGTTGTATGAACTGTAAATGTATTTGGCTTAATTATAATGTGTATATGTGCAATAGTGAGCAAGCTATCTGGTGGTTTGGTCCAATCCCAGTTAATTTGACTACTGCCCGTGTCAGGAGTGGCTGTGCAATGGCTGTACTACCTTTGTGTTGACATGCTAATGGAGTAAAGCTCCACTCAAGAAATTATCCAATCCATGTCTGTATCCTCAACTATAAGCCAACACGTGCTGTGATGTCAGACTGCTTCAGGTGAGCAACAGCAAGGAACCCAAATGTAGTTTAATGTTTGAATTTAACATGTACAGTTACCTTGTTTGAATGCTGCCCTGTGGATGGGTCTCCGGGTTTCAATGCTTTCTAATGTTTTACTGACATTGTTGGAGAGCAGTAGCCACAGCCACCTGCTGTGACCACAGCCTGAGTGGGCACACACTTTGTTGTTGCTAGCTGTGTGTTGGTCACTTACTAGCTGAGTTCATAGCAGTTTACAAGTAGCAGTGAAGAGTTTTGTAACAGTTCAGCAGTTAAGTTAAATGAATTTCATGTGTGGTCTGTGTGGAGATAAAGCAGATAGCTTGATAGCAAGCTAACTTTAGCATTACTTTGATTAGCTAGTTTTCAGATGATGGTGATAACTGATGTTCATGCACTGCCATTTTGTGGGTAACTGTAATCTTATACTGGTCTGATGGGGTCTGAAAAAGAAATATCATGGTAGGTAACCCATACACAGGTGTAGCATTGCAGCTAGTGCTAAGCTAACTAGTATAAGCTAGGCAGTACAGTCCACTGGGCCATTCAGTATGGCTGTGTGGCCATGATAAACTGCTGTAGCTGCTGCTGTGACCATGGTTATGGTTGTACTTGTGAGGGTTTCTATGATTGTGGCTACTACTGCTCCAGTTTTGTCAGAGGTTGTGATTTAAGCTATGACTATTGCTGTAGTTGTAACATCTGGCTTACTGTAGCTGTGATTGGCTGTGCCAGGCTATGCTTGTGGCTGTAATTACCTGAGGTATGACACATATTTTTAATGGATTTAACATTAAGTATGTGCCGGTGAACTTAATTGTAGTGGTTGTTCTGGCTGTTTCTTTCTGACCAGTGCTATTATCTTATGTACTATATAGACTATCCACCCAGCCAATCATTCTATACATAGCAGTATTCATAGCCACAAGTACAGCTGTAGCTACAACTATAGTCATAAGTGGTGTTTGTGGGCCCGAGCCATAGTCAAGCATGAGCAGCCACAGCAAAGGGAACGCAAACTTCCACTGTGGTTATAGCAAATGCCTGTATGTAGATACTGTCAGCTTGATGTTCCTCCGTTGCTAACTATACCATCAGTCCTTCTAAAGCACTTTTTTTGTGTGTTCACTTTCAGGAACCATGCTTTCATCTGCTGAAACTGAAAGATTCCTCCTTTTATTGGCTGTGCCGGCTGGTTGTTTTCATCTTTGGTCGATCCCTTGCCCTGGTTTCCTTTTTGAGGACACTGCTTCTGTCCAGTTCATCACCTGGTGGCTCGCAGAAGAGCTGACATCAAGGAAGGATGATTTGCTGATGTGGAAATTAATGCACCCTCCTCTGAAATGGCAGCAGGTAAGAGAAAAAAACAACAGGATCCCAGTTCAGGTACTGCATCTTTTTCTTTTTTTAAGATGGGTCACAATGGGTCAGTGTTCTTGTTACCTTTCCCACAGAGGTTATGTTGTCTGTGCCATTTGTTTGTCGGTTTGTCAGCATGATTATGAAAAAAACTACTGGTCTGATTTTTATGTAACTCGGTGAAAGGATGTAGCATAGGCCAAAGATGAATCCATGACATTTTTGAGCAGTTCAGCAAGCAATACTGATGACCAAATTGTAACGCTGGTGTCCATGGCAAAGTGAATAGTACGGTGCGGTAACATTATTAACACTATTTAACATCATTATAGTTCTGGAATGAAATCCACACATATGTAGTAGTTGTACATGCAGATTTGCATATCATAGAAGACGTGACTATTGGTCTCGGTGGAAGTCTGTGTTCTCTGAGTGCCCTTGCAGTTAACACTGTTACGCATAGGTGGAAGTTATGTGGATACATTTTTCATGAAACTGGGAACATTATTGTCTATAGCACATTAAACTTGATTATACCAACTATGGAACTTAAGGGTAGATGCATACAGTATGTAAGGGATAATGAACAGCAAGGTGGTCATTATTGCAAAACAAACCCTGACAATGCAGTTCTTGAATCAGGGGTTTGCATTTCAATAATGGTTGCTGCTCGTTGTGCATTGGCCTGTGTATTACAAGGCTTGTGCTAAAGTGTACAACAAAGCCATGTAATAAACACCAAGAAACGCCTATTTACACGTACAGTATATGCATGTATAACATCAGCAAACAGAGGTAAGAGTATCCCTGTAAGCGGCGTCGTAATGTGTGTTCTCTGTTATGTTGTGTTTAAAGCTGCTGTAGCAAAGGCAACACAACTCTAACCAAAATGTACCTCTGCGTTGGAGTAACGTGAAAAATGGGTTGAGGGTTCAGTGCTATGGGTCTTATGCATGTGATGGCTCTGCTGTTGAGATCCGACAGTTTGGAGGTAAAGAGGCCAATGATTTTGGAGGCTGTGTGAGAAAGAGGGAGCAATGTGTCCTCGATGAAGATGAATAACATGTTCAGGAAACAAGGGAACAACTGATTTATTGTTCAGCAATTGAAGCTGGAGCGCAACAGAGAGTTTGGAGTCTTTATCGGCAGATCTTGTTAATATGAATGGTGTGTTTGTCAAAACTGAGTGTATTGTTTGCTATGATTACAAAGTTCAAACTCTACTGACGTGATGTCTGGTAGCCAAGTGGTACTAAAGAAATGAATCATTTGACATAAAATTTTGCTTTTAAAAATGATATTATTGATTTTAAAATGATCTGATTGCTTCTCCTATCAGGACTGCATCCATAACAATAGTCTGCCATACAGAAATAACAGACCAGAGAATGCCATAATCGACCAATCAGAGTCAAGTGTTCAACAAAGCCGCGTAATATTATCTGTTATTGTGTGATCATTATTATTATTTTGATTTTATTTTGCAGGTTCAACCAAAATATAGTTTGTTGACGAACATCTTTACGAAAAATAACATTGCTCAAATCGGGCAGTGGACATTTTATTGTACTGTGTTATAATGGAGCTTGTTTGTATTATTTTGTCCACCCCATTTATTTATCAGTGAGGCTGGGCTAAATAACAGAAACACCTCTCTGTATAACACAGTACAGTTCAACAGCACTGCAATCTGCACCTCTCTAAAACAGTTTCCACAAAAACTGATTATAACCTTTATGAAGGGAGGATTTATTTCAGGGCTGTTGCATTAGACTGCAATACTTTTAGAGAGGTAAACCTAATGAGGTGGCAACTGAGTGTTTATCTACCACAATATAAAACAACATATACTGTGACATTGTATCCAAGTTGCCCAGCCGTCTGTTTAGGGCAGTAGTGTTTTTTAGTGGTACACAATATCAATATCACGTTCCATTTTGAAAGGTCATCATTGTCACAAAAGCAAGATGGGTGCAATCAGATTTTGGGTCTGCCCATCGTAGACACACATACTATATGTGTAAATAAAAGTGTTAGTTTTTATCTGGATATGAGAGCTACGGTAAATAATGCTCCAATGCATCCATAATCCATCCTCAACTGTTTACTGAAAAAGACACTGACACTTTCCTTATGGTGTTCAGTGTTAATGTGTCATAAAGTGCGGTTGTGATGTATGTGTCGATTGTGAGTCGATCAGTTCTGTTAAAATGTTGTGATGTATTATTTTCTGTTAGTGTGTGATGATGTTGTTTTTTGTCTGTCTGATTTGTTTTCTGGAATATTAATTAATTATTTTGTTTTTAGTAATTAAAAACATACACTAATGACTCAAATAATTGAGAGAGAAAAAGGTGTGTAAATTGCAAAACAAAATTTTCTGATTTCCAAATTTTGAATTATGTGCATATTTTTTAATAAGACTTAAAGTTTGCTCTTTGTTTAGTCACTTGGGCATTGCATGTCCTCGTCCTAAACACAGATCTCAGAATGCTAATATACTCACAATGACAATGCTAACATGCTGCCATTAGCAGGGATAGCATTTACTATGTTCACCATCTTAGTTTAGCGTGCTAGCATTTACCAGTTAGCACACAAACTACAGCTGAGGCTGATGGTAATGTTATTAGTTTTGCAGGAATTTTGTCTTAAATGAAGTTCAACTTTTGACCTGATGGTGGCGCTAGAAGTTATCACAATTCATCCTTTGGGGAACAAAAGACTGTTTGTACCAAATTTCAGAGCCTCCTTCCAGCAGTTGACAAGACTACTGTTGTTCAAAAGTTGAGGTATTACAGTCGGGACCAAAGTGGTGGGCAGACCGACACTGTCAACCCCATTAGCATCGGTTTCTTGGTGAGTGCAATTCTTTGTCATTAAATATGGCTAAATATACTGTTTCTGTGTCACTCCTTGAAGGCCTTACGGACAATGTATTTAGCCATTTAGCAGAAAACATGTCCATCTTGAACATATTAAATATGAACAGGAGAGAAGTGTTTATACTTTTTTCCAGTAGGAAAACTCTCTATTGGAATCTGTTTTCAACAGTTGGCCTGAATTCAAGTTGAACACAGTTCGTTGTGAAGGTGAGAACAACCAGTTTTCACAGCTACCTTTCCAACATATGTGAGTGAGTGACATAAAACTTTTGGCGTGGAGTTATCACCCTCAGTGCACTTCCTCTGTTCTCCGTCCACGCCAACGTCTCCTCCTTTCAGCATTATGATTATCACATTTTCACTTTTCTGCTTTGCCACTGAACATGAACCTACATTGTTTTAAACTGTTTAAACTAACAACCAGTGCTGTTTTTTAGGGGACGACTGTCTCACCATTATCTTTCTTAACTGAATGAATGTTACTATGTGACTGGTTTTAGGAAACTTTGGATCAATGATTTAAAATACATTATTAAGACCTTTTATAATGCTTTTAAACACCTGAAGCGTTGAATTTGTGGAAACAGTAAAGCTGATGCAAATCAATTATGCACTTTAAATGTTTTATATTCATGATGTGATATACACGGTTAAACGTCAAAGTCTTTCTGCTCCCTCCTTAATACTCTTTTATAATGTTTTATTATTATATATTTTACTACTTTGCTTTTCTCCATAGTATTTTTGGAACTATGACAGTTTTGGGGCACAGGTCAGGTGCATTTGAAAAGCCATGATTTAGTCAAAAGTAAAGGAATGATCCTGCATACATGCATAAGGAGGTCTCATTTTTAAGCATTACTTTTATTTTGAAGGGAAGTCCAAACAGTAAGGTGGTCACTGGGGAGAAGTATTCTCACAGGATCTTGTGGGGAAAAAAATAAAAAGTGGCTGCACACTTGCTTGAGTCCATCAACCTCTATAAGCGTGCTCATTGTTGAGAACATTGATTTAAGCACATTTCTAGCTCCAGGCTCCAGACAGGGCCGGATCCTCTCCTATCTGTAATCTTATTGCCAGATACATAATCTTATCTTTTCCATAACTCTTGAATAATTCAAGGATTCACTTACACTACATATTTTGTCAAACTAAAATGTGAAATAAGAAACCTCTTGAGACTCATTAAAGAATTACACCAGAGACAGACCCGCAACATGAGAAGAACCATATAACTGAAAAGGCTGACTCAAAATATAAAGTGTAAGAGAAATTGTTGACTTTTATTTCAGATCAATACCATTAAATTATGATAAATTAAAAAAAAAAAAAAAAAAATCAACCTGAAATCACTCTGACTTCAAAAGATTTTGATACTTGCAGAGGCAACCAATAATGTTATGTTAGGATTAAACGTATTCCCTTTGGGAAATTGTGCTGTTAAACCTGTCAGAAGTTCCCATAGGGCAACACTCATCTACACTAATTCCAATGAGAGAGGCAAAGTGAATCTCAGAGAGACTAACAATCAACTCAGGACCCAAATTTGTGCCAGAGAACTGATGCTTTACTTTCCACTGGAACAAATAAACCAAAATATTATTATATTTATTTTATTTTTGTCTAGTATAGGCTATAAGGTTTTTCGAGGACTCTCTACTTCTCTGAATTATGCCTTTTTAGAAAAGTTTTTTGAATTTTTTCTAGCATAATGTGAAACAAAGAGCATTAAAGACAAAAACTACCATTTATAATATAGGTGTCCCAGCCTGCATTTAAAGAAGAAGTCAGAAGAACGGCAATTTATTGTGCCACCTTAACCGTATCCAGAGCTAAGGACCACTGGAAGAATTGGTCTTTAAACCAATAAAGGCAATTTCCAAAGATAATTGAGAACATGTTTTAATACATATGCATGAAAAAAGGATTTTCCATACACCGACTCATATGCTCATGTAATTGATTGAGGGGATGACCCGCTATATTAAATGTTATTTGAGAACCATCAAAACGCGCAAAATTGCAAATTGCCCAGCTTGTATCTGAATTAATACCTCATTCATCATCATTATGAGTTGATAAGTTAATTTAACCATTTCATTCTGTCTTAATGAGCTATAGTTGAATTAATGTCATGTAATATATGAAAGTAACATTTGAACAGAGGCAATGATTTGAGACAAACAGAGCAGAGACCACTTTAGAAGTATAATGGTGGCATAAATCTCGTCAGGCTGTAGTTCATGTCGCTGGGTTTCCTTACATTTTGGGGGGAAAAGAAAGAAATTATTCCAGCTAAATATGAAAATTCCTAACCTGGGGAGGATTTTACATTTGAAGTGCTGGTTATGCATTTTGGCAGTGTTTGAGATTTGATTGATTTCAGTGTTTTGATGTAACAGCTGGTATGTCAGTTGTAAATACTGTATCAGATTCAAATGTGGGGACAATATGTTTCAAGAACAAGACTGAGCTACGTTGGAGCTTAATGTCACAGTTGTGGATGTAAGTTCCTGCTTTTAAACCATTCTTGGTAACAGAAGAGCAGCATGTGGTGCTTTTAGTTACAATAATGTTGTATTTTAGCCCTCAGTAGGCTCACTGAGGACCCCACTAAGCTGCCAGTCCTTCATCTGGCGTTAAGTGACTGCATTTGACCATTAGGGGTCTGTGCTGTTTTCTAGTTCCACCTTAAATGCGTTTTGGCCCCGCTTGCTCCCTGTAGTTTAGGTTTTTTTGTCCTCCCCCAGCAGCTGTCACCCTGCATTACTCGCAGTCAGCTAAATGAAACATTATTCTAAACATATGCATCGTAATCAGTCCGGTCACACTTACAAGAACACGCGTTAATAAGGCAATCAATCACTCTGGAACAAGCAAGTTGTTCTGTAACAGCTCATAAACAGTGTGTAATGAAGAATTGGAGGTTAGCATGACACGGCGCTGATCAGATAATCAATGTCAAAGATGCGATGAATGTCAGTAAATGTAGTTTTCATGTCGTTTCTATAAAATCCTCAATTTACAACAAGCAGTTCAATTACCCTGAAAATACAGTCAATTAAATAGGGGTGATTGGACAGTAGGGGCAGGATCATCGATCTTTGCATTTCTATCTCGCTGGTGGACATTTAATTTGGTTTTTCTATTAGCACCGAAATAAAGAAAATATAAAATATATTAAACAACCCAAAGATTTATTTTCTTGTCAAAAACCATTCAGCGAGGGTGACAGACAGTCTTCTGCATTATGATGAATTCTTTTTTCAGTCTTGCACATTGGATACAAAACTAATCGTGTTATTGTGGGCAGTGTTTTTCTGGCCTCTGTCTTTTCCTTTTTACACCTCCATCTATCTCAATGCTTTTGTTGTATGGGTTGCAGCCCTCGCTTTAGTAAAGAGCAAGGAAACATGGTGATATATCACGCCCATATTTGCTGCCCTAATCCTATTTCTTTAATGGGGACGTTCAAAAAAGCAACTTATCTTAAAGTCCCGTGGGGGCATTCTGGTGTAGGCTATATTTTAACCAAGTGCAATTAACGACAGTATCAGCTTGTATCATTTAGAGGTAATGTAAAAATAATGGTAAATTATAGGGCCGGAATGACCCGTGATGGCAGGCCTCATATTCCCTGTAGCTTTTCACGTATTTTTAATTAATATTACACCGTGTTTTCTATAGAAATTGTGTCACAGCACCTAAATGAGCACAAGACGTATTCATTGAATGGTCTTAAATATGTAATCTAACATATCATATAATAGGATATATGTTAATTGTATGTTTATATGCAGTGTTTACATTCTTTAGAATCAAAGTTTGTAATTTCACTCTAACGAAAGTCTAATGTCAGCAAGGAGGCGAAAATGTGTAAAGATTTTTTTTTTAAATTTTATTTTCCAAGAACAAACACGATCAATAAATAACATGATTTACATTTCATATTGCACATTTTTTTTTCAAGTTAAAATATTTAAATTCATACAGTCATTGATAATTTAAATACAGAGATATAGAGTTATAACAGAGACCCCAGGGACGAAGGCCAATACTATTTTCATCCTTTTAATTTCAGTGCTCGTTTATCAGCCCTTTTAAAGCCTCTTTTGGGTGGACCGTAAAGAAATGTTCTCCATCTCCGTAATCCTGTCTTAACTTTGCACCAAATACCAATCTTGAATTTGGACCATCGGTGAGTTTTACAGGCCAAATCGTGGGCTATCGCATGGTGGTCCTGTCGGCGTGGACATCCAGTGTTGTTGTTTTTTTTGTTTTTTTTTTATTTAACATTAAAGAAAACATTCAGCAAGTCACACAAAACTGAATTTCAAAACGTGTTTTTAAAAAAATAGCCTACCATCCACGTTTCATGAAGAATTTCCCGGGGCGATCAATAATTCAATTGTCAGCTATCAGCAGGACTATCCATAATATTTGCAAAATATTTCACGATTTACAGTTCACATGTTTTATAATTAACATATTGGTGATGTCCCAACTGGAACGAATAAAATAGCACATAGCCATTTTTACAGGCGCAGACAGATTGGTAAAGCCAGGCTATTTTGTCTGAACCTTCGCCTTTGCTCAGTCCCGTCACTGTGTGTGCTGAGTGAAGAGGTCCTAAAGGGATTACACACTTATGAAAATACTGGATTTGATATAATGAGGCTCAGCAATGTAGGCTAAAGAAAAGACAGGCGGCTGCATCTCGAGGTGTAACCCATTATCAGCAAACAAAAAAATCCGAAGTGGCTCTTTGTAGGCTGCTCTGTGTGTAATATTTTTAAACCCTACATCTGTCAGATCTCATCCTTTTACACGGTGCATTCTGTGTACCAGGACTCTCGCTTTGTTCCGGGTCTTTTGTATGTCTAATGACTTCCCTCCGCGGGTTGTTAGCACTTGACAGCGGGTCTCAAAACGAGGAACTTTCTTACAGTCATGTATTCAAAGGAGCTCCATCTAGGTACATGATTGGCAATTTTTGTCATGATCCTCTCATTATTAACATAAAAATTGACACGAAAGACGCGGTGCGAAATCAGATGCACCCTCCAGCTGATTAGGGGTGTCCCCATAGAGCAGAGGCTGGGTGTTGGAGAAGCCATTGCTGCCAAAATCTCAGTCTATTAGGCCTTAGTGAAGAAGAATATGGTGCTGGGCAGAAAAGCAGGACCTTCTGGCTATCTAAATTTAGACAGCATAATTAGCTCACGTTTGATTCTTAAAACCAAAGGTATCCAGGCTGGGTTTGTCACGCTCAGTGTTTTGGACATTTGAGCCGCAGGGATGTGGGGTGTTACTCAGGTACAGCTCTTGGTTCAATTTGTTGGATTTGTAGAGCCAAATAAATTAATTTGACATTGCAAAGATTTAGGAGTCATGGATACACTGCATGGTCTGGTATTTTTTTTTTTCCTCTCCTCCAAATATGTATAAGTTAATCCAGCACAGCCCATAAAAATTGGTCTACTGGCACAACACAAGCTTTTAGAAAAGTTCTTCTTGTGAGTTGCAAAAATTTCGGTGCTTAGCTTCTCATGTCTTTTTCGTAATAAAGAGTCTTGTGGGCTTGAGTGAGACATTTAGAAATTAATGTTAATGTGTGTTTACAGTGTTGCCTATGAACGAATTCTTTACCCAGGTGTGTGTGTGTTTTAAGTAGGCCTAGCCCCTAAAGCAGGACCAGGGCAAAATAGGAAACGGTCATGTGGGCTGCATGATGAGTTATCTGTTAAGTGAAGTTTCTTCTCGTTGGTCTGGCGACGGGACTGAGGTCTTGCTGAGAACAGCGGCAGAATAGGGCAGAAATCCACTCTCGGATCTTTGCCCCGAGGCTGTGCAGGTAAAGTCAGCGCTGGTGCTCCTGGCGCCCAGCGCGCTCGCCGCCTGGCTGCTGTGGCAGCTGAGACACGAGCAGGGCCCGGCGGCGGACGGCGCGCTCACCGCCACCGCCGCCGCAGCAGCCGCAGCCGCCGCCGACGCGGCCGCCGAGCTGTTCAGGCCTGCGGGTGACTGGTAGAGTCCCGGGTGCCTGAAGCTGCACAGGAGCTCTGGCCGTGAGTAGGGGTGGGAGAGCGCTCGGAAGGTATCGAGGGGGCGGATGGAGGTGGCGAAAGGCGACGAGGCGGCGCCGGTGGCGGCGGCGGCTGCCGCTGCCGCCGTGACGCCGACGTGCGGGTAGTAATGCAGGGGCATGTGCGAGTGGAAAGGGTAAGGTAGGCTTCCTGTAGCTGCCGCGTGCGTCATCATGTAAGTGTAGAAGCTGGGGTCTGCTGGATGGGGCCAGGACATCGCCAAACGCTGCCTTTTATCCTTCATCCGCCTGTTCTGGAACCACACCTGCACACACACAGTCAAAACAAGGCCCATATTGAAGCTGCCATGTTGTTCCTAAGCGCTAAATTTAGACCTGTGAGGAGTGCGGTTCAGCGCGAGCTCAGGGCAGACACTCATCCCTGCACTGATATTGAAATGTCCTATAAATGTTGTTGCCAGTGAGCAGGAAAATGATCCATGCTGCAGGAGGCAAAATCTATAGGCCTACCAAATACATGAAAAGTGTCAGGTAAAATAGTTTGTGTTTCTGCAGTTATTATTTTTTAAACGAGAAGGCTACAATAAATGAATCCACATAATAGTTGTATTGATTAGCAACCAGTAGGATGACCAGTGAATAAAAGCGTTATTTTGTGTGCAGGTTAAAACAAAATGTCTCACTGCAGAAATAATGATTAGGCCTGTGCTGGCTATTTTCTACTGCAGTGTTATAATTATTATTCTTTCTATAACGACATCACAGGTATCTCTGCACTATCTCTCTCACACACACACAGACACACACACACAAGCCACATAAATGGACAAGAATAATGAAGATTAATCTCTACCTTAATTGTAGTTTCGGGCAGATTAAGCGCTGCGGCTAATTCACATCTCCTCGGTCTCGAAACGTAATTTTCCCTGTAAAACTCTTTTTCCAGTCTTCCGATTTGCTCTCTGGTGAAAGCAGTCCGATACCTTCTCACTTGGTCGGAATTGTTTGATCCTCCCGATGAATTACCGTTCATATTCGCGAGGGAGTTTGAACTTGTGTTGGATGATCCAGAGTTACTGTCTGAAAAACCTAAAGAATAAAAAAAAACAAAAAAAAAAACATTGTTATTAATCCCGACAATATTTAGATAATACATGTGAGTGGGTCCAATGTGTATTTGACACCTTAACAATAATAATAACAATAATATTATTGATAGAATAATAATAAGGTTGATGTAAAATTTTGGCAAATCCAAAGCATTTTTGTTAATCACATGCCTTTAATTTTTTATTTATATGAGGCTACATTTGTACTATACTATCCATTGTACTATAATACTAATAATGGCAATAACAGTTATAATAGTAGGCCTATAATAATAATAGTAATAATAATAGAACTTGTTTTTTGGCATTTGGATAGCCCATAGAGAGAATAACAGCAATAATAACACTCGTTATGTCACCACCAAACTAAAAGCAGAAATAATAATTTAAAAAAAGGTAAATAAGGTGTAAAATAGAACCGTACCTTTGTTGTTTTCCTTGTGCTGGCTCGGGGAGCGATGCGCAGGGCATCCCACCTCCACATCACTGTTGATGTCTGAATCTGGCGAAACTTCGGAGTAAAGGCTCATTTTCTTCCTGCTTTCTGACGATGAAATTTCCGCCGAAGAGGTATTTTCGCTGTTGTGGTGTGTCCCGAAAAGACTGTCAATTTCAAATTTGCCTTTCGTCGGGATGTCCCCCAGATTTCCATGGAGAGATGCCGAAGTTATTCTCGGGCTTAGCCGTCCGCTGTGCTGAGAGTTTTCCAGGGCCTCCAGCACTGAATTTCCAGGCGTGTCTGCGAGCCTCTTCCCTGCGACGGGGCTGTGCAGACCTCTCTCCATCAATATCATCTCTTTTCTTATCCTCTCCATCATTAAGCCGCGCAAGACGAAGGGGAGGAAAAAAAAAAAAGGGGGACACAACACTCGTCCAGGGGGCTGGAGCACCAATGAGTTGTGTCGGAGCTAAATCCGCATGCAACTCAGGAACTGCCTCTAAATAAACTGTCTCTAAACCTTTTTATAAGCAAGACGCAAAAAATGAAAGAATCTGAATGCAATCGGCGAGCGACTGCTCAAAAGGAGCCGTGCATCCTCCCCACAGCAGCGAAATGTCATTCATCAAAAGTGGATGCTGTTCGTTGTTAAAATGCTCGGCTGACGTCGCTCCAATGATCATTTATTGTAACAGGTTTATAAGCAAATAAATAGGAGAGGGCTGTCACTTGATGATGGAGGCGGCCTTCGGTCAGACGAATAATATCCAAGTGGAGAGGAAGAGAGAAGTGAGGAGCGAGGTGCTTGTCCCTGGGTTGATCTCTGAGTCTGTTTTAGATTGCTCTTGGGTTTGGCCTCTTGGGTGAAATTGACAGTCTGATTAATAAAATGAGCGGTGCAACATTTCCCTCTTCATTTAGGAATATTATTATGCTTTGATTCTCTATTGTTTCCCTCCTCTCTGTTCTCCCTCCCTCTCTCTAATCGTCCTTCTTTCATTTATTCTCCTAATTTCTCTCCTTTTTTTTTTTTTTTAACCATTTCTGCGATTTAATGAACACGTGTAGTGCCTTAGTATTAAGGTGCAAGTTTGAGATAGGAGATCAAGTGTTGTTTTTTGTACATAGTTTTTAAGACTATGTTGATTTTTTTTTTTTTTTTTTTAAAGTGCATTTCACATTTTTCTTTCCTTTTTCGGATTTTGTTCCACACTTTGTTCGTCAAAGACACAATTTGATGCGGTGATAATGCTTTCATTATTGCACATTTGCATACAACAGCACACACACACACATTTATTAATGCGCATAGAAGCATCCTATTTGCATGTTAGGCTACTTTTAAAGTAACTAAAAACGTTTTGGTGATGTTTTTATTTATTATTCAACCATCAATGCTCGCAGTTTTAATTCAAAACGAATCTTCGTTGCAGCTAATGCTCCACATTTTCTTTGTTCATTGTGATGTAGAATTTAAACGAATTGCTCAGATTTAAGAGGTGACACTGTAACATTGTCGTTATTAACAGCATCTCATCTGTTTGAAATCCTCTCCTCCTAATCTCCCTCAGTCTTTATTTGCTGGACGGAAGTTTTGGGGATTTGTAGAGAAATATCTGGCACATGGATGCATCATATTCGCTCTATGGAGACTCGATATGTAAAGACATAACACCCATGCATGGACTCCTGGTTTCTCGATGTGAAATGACTATAAAGGCGCCATCAGATTATCCTCTGCGCGTCCTCTGGCGCCTCCTGCAGGTTTTATTATTAATCTCTGTCATTTATATGAGGTGCTAGGTTGGAGGTGTGGGCTGTAGTTTACCTCATGTTCTGACTTATGTCTGCCCTGAACACTACAGGTAACATTACCAGGATTCACCAGTGCATATGGCAGTGAATGGTTACATTAAATAAGTTTTTTTTTTTTTAAATCAGGCTACACAGAAGCTAATTTATGTGAGGTGGAAACTGTTGTAGAGCCTAAAAGCCCTTTTCCAAACTTGACACTTTGTGTTGTTGTAATACTGGTGAACTATATATTTGAGCTGAAATCAGAACAAAATCCACTGCCCTGTTCTCTGGGATTACACTGACTACGAGGCCGAATATTGACAAATGTAATTTTCAGAACCAGGATAAGAAGCTATTGAAGCTGAACTGCATGCAGCTAATTTGAATACATTTCATCCCATTCAGTCATTTGTAAGAAGCTGTGTTTATGTAAACTAACCTTTGAATCTTCTTTAAGAGAATCATGTTTTACAAGTTGCAGGATAGGACCAATTACTTTGTTAGCACCCATCACTTTGTTAGTGAACACAGTATTTTATGTTATTGTTGAATACAAAAAAATAACGTTGTACTCAAGTAAGACACTGGTAGGCAACCTCCTCTAAGAGCTGTGGGAATTTACATTTGATATAATGAGGTAATTTGCATACATGTACTAGATTAATTGTGCAGCTAATGAATGTTTCTATGAAGAGAGTTTTACCTTAAGCGATATTTTCACATTACAGACATGTCCGAATTGTATATGATAATCTTAGACTTTACGAATGTTTTTTTTTTATCTAAACCCTACTTTAGTTACCGTTGTTGAGCATAATCAACCAAATCTCACTATTCTGCTGAGCTTTCCTCTTGGCCAGCTAAAAAAAGTGTAAGTCCTGCCTTTAATTTATTGCATTGTTTGATTAAAGACATCAAGTAATATTCCTAATTCATGTCTGAAGTCTCTTCCTGGTAAAGGGGAGTTTCTCTTTTCTTCCTGGGGATCCCTGAATACTTAATTTTGAATTCTTGAATTGTTTGGTCTCTTAAAGATTTTGGTCTGTACCTCTTTTGTCTTGAGATAACTTTTGTTATGAATTGGTGCTCTATAAAGATTGATTGATGTATTCATATCATCTCTCCAGTGTTGGCATTATCTTTTTACTTTGAATATCAGAAGTAAAATTTCACTTTAAAACACTGATTTTCTTTAAAACTGGATCTGCTAGTAGTGTCAGTGAATGTGCATAGTAAAGATAACATGTCAGTGAAGGGGTCTTTCCTCCACACCTGCTACATGTACACATGGACATAAAGTCTTTCATGTGGATGACTTGAAGAGGCTCTCAAGCTTTTCCTCAGAGACGGATTCATGGTTCAGATGCAGGTTACTCATTGGTCCTCAGTTGAAGTGTTGCACTGATGAACAATGGCACGCTCTGAATGGACCTTTGCCAGTACATATGTTATACTATGTAAATAACTTTAGGGTCTGTAGATATGAATCTGAAGCTTTGGAATTCATACAGAATCAGCCAAAATCAGAGAGGTCACAGGCTTTCTTAATATTTAAGTTAGCACACTTACTATTTCTTTTACCTCTTAGTTATCTCTCCTGACGTGGAGCCAACACTTTATGTGCAAAGTTTCATGTTAAACTTTAACAACATGCTGAGACTTTGGACTCATGGGAAGAATGGGAGCAGACTTCTGTCTTCACTGGGCAAACTGAACTTAATTGTGTTGAAAATCATGTCCTAAGCACTCAAAGGGCCAGTCCTCATGATCAGCGCTAATGGAAAATAAACACTGTTCTCTGTTTGTAAAGATACAATTCAAATCTTTATTGACATTTGTAAAAATGAACACTGAACATTAATTAACATTTCTATTAATGTGCCAGTGATCTTTAACTGCAGAGCAAGAACAAAAGCAACAAAACCCAGAAGCAGAAAACGTAGATACAAAAATATAATGATAACATGTACTATTTAGTATATTTGTCCATGGAAAGCAACATGAAGCAGCACAGCACAAGTGAGCAATAGGCTATTGTTGATATCTGTGAGCTTGTTTTTTTAACATTGTGAAAACACTGTAGAAAATCAGCGTGTGAAAATCCAAATCTGGACAAAGAGGATGGAGCCTGGGTGGAGCAGAGGTTGGGACAAGCAAGCGGCAACCAATGTTGGCCATCTTTGATGGGCTGAGCTGGCTGCCATTCAAGCAAAGATCCCTATATGTCCCCATATTCATCTTCAAGCCTTAAAGGCCCTGCACACCCACGCAGGTGATTGCAGTTATTTTGCTGATCAGACTTCTGCTCAGAATCAGAACATGTTCAGGCTCCTTCATAGACATCAGTCTACCTGTAAGAATGATGAAGGTGTGTAAGTTGTCACGCTCCAACAGGTGCACAGGCCTTACTAATAACATTAAACAACGGCTCTGTTCTATTCAAGTATCCCAGTACGTCATGACAGTGGACCAGCACACACAACACTGGGACTCTGAAACTGAAGCAGATAAATGGAATTGAGCCATCATCACTTTTATTATTTAGACTTACTTCTACTGCAACATGGCGTTTGTGGAAAAGGACTATTAAATGCACAGTAGATGATTACCTCTACTGTATTTCCAAGGAGAAGTAGGGAGGGGTTATCAGCCACCTCATACAGTCTTGCTGGACGCAGCAACCGGTGGCCATCAAAGGAACTGCAGCTTAAAGGTCTGGCATGGCTTCAGCTGTCAGTCATGGGTGGTGGCTGCCACTTGCTGTGTACATGGGGGAATTTAAGGCCCCTGACAATAGGACCCCTTCTCTCTGAAGGGCTCCGTCCAGCCTGGGACCCACACCAGCTCCTTACTTTGAGCGCTGATATTTTTAGACAGAATTCAAGAAGAATTCTGTGTATAGAAATATTCAAATTCTGCATGTTTGTCAACATAAATATGAGTCGGTTAAACAAAAATGTGACCCATGTTCAGAATTCTGAACAGGTCAATGTCAAAGTCTCTGTCATGTACATTACAAGACTTCAAAAAGCTTGTATTAAGTATGAAGGTGTGTAACTTCATCCCTTTAAGGATTCTTTAAATGAAAATCGTTTCATATTTCATGTTCAATGAGGCTAATGATATTGACAATATACGATAGATGCTTATCGAGTCTGACTTTTGCAAGAGGTTGCATTTACTGTGTGCCCGTTAAGTAACAAGCTACTGAGCCATCACGTAAAGTTGAGTGAGTGAATGTCTCCTGTTGTCCCTGAAGCTCTACAAACCACATCAAGATGGAGCCAAATGATTACGCTGCTTAATCCTAACAGATGTACATACAAAACGAAATGTGTTCAATATGTTGTTCAAGGTCTGTCAATAGATCGCAGACTTACAGAAGTGGACACGGAGAGGTAAACTAAATGCTTTGGGATTCTAATACTTTGTATTCTCAGTGTCTCTTACTGTCATTGACATTGTCATTAATCCTTTGCATATCCTCACTTTGCATGACTAGCCAGGCTGTGGCCTCTTAATGTTTTCTGAGTGGCCTTGTCATGCTCTGTAACTATTTGGTGTTTGCTTCCTCCATTTGACAAATGTTTCCAGATGAATTCCCTATGCTAGAGTAGTGTAAGTACTCTTAAAACAGTCGTCTCTTTCTAATTGCATTACAGTCATTGCATCTACCTGTCAAAATGGTTAAATGATAGCCTACGTATAGGATAGATATGGCCATTATTCACTTAAACAACACCATGAGCTCTGTACTCCAAAATAAGAGTCCAATGAATACTGACCCTCAACTTGTATCTGACTTTACACGTGTTATCTAATAAGCTGTGGTTCAAATCAGTATGTAGTATGTGGTTGCAGAATAATATGTTTTGCATTCATCTCACTATATTATTTTTTTTCAGCACATGCCTGCTTAATAACCCCATACAGTCATACTCATTACGAAATAAAGCAAATAATACCACTAGAGCTGTCAGCCTGTCAACCTGTCAGCCTTGATAACAGTTTATAACAGTCTGGATATTAAATGATGCTAAATGACAAATTCATTGAAGCACATTAGAACAATACTGGATCTAATTCATATAGGCTTTTTTTTAGTAATAAGGATCTGAAGCATGTTTTCCTTCGTTCTGTAGAAGAAGAGGAAGAAAAGGCTTTAGATGAAGCTCTGTTTCAAATATCTGCTCCCACAGTGAGCCGAAGCAACTCAGTGATCAAATGTTTCAGTGCTGAATGCTAAATGAAGCTGCTGCTGCTTTAATCTGGTCTCCTGCTTGTTCACACTCCAGACTTCTTTCCTTAAGTGAGAGGGCCATCTAGTGGTGCCTCCTTGTGAATGCAAAAAAAGGTGGAAAGGGGGGATTAAAAAAACAGAACAGGACAAGGACCAAACCTATTGCTGCCTAAACATCTGAGAAAGGTATTCAGTCTTAGTCAGCACTCCTGCCCATCTGATATAAGATTCACAACCATCTTAATTGAATAGTTAAGATGACGGGTTGATGGCTGTGGGTCTGACTTTTTTTACATTTCATCACTGGAAGGCTTAAAATACCTGTATTCATGTCTGGGGTCGTGAATGGTGACATAAAGTGCACATATGTCTTTTTCCACAGCTTCATGTCACGGAGTCAAATCAGAGGCTTTACAAATAACTTTTACAATACAATGCTTGAACAAGATGCTGTTCATTATTTAAAAAAAAATACAAAAATATAAATAGGCCAGATTTAGATGCAGTAGATGTTGAGGTTCATTCATCTGTTATCTGTAACAAATTTTTTTTGCTACACAAGGAAACTAATTTTTATTTTTTAGAGATGAAAATTAGGTTGTTTGTACATTTCAACAATCACTCAAGTTTTTTTCCTCTTCAAGTGTCAAAATAATGTTAATTATTTTCCTGCTTCCCTGGGTTTATCATTAAGAAACTGACTGCAGAGTCCCAGTAAATCTCAATAGCTGCTTGTCATTTTGGTGGGAATATACTTATATTTAGTTATTCAGTATGAAGCAGCACTGTGGGCCTACTTAAGGAGGCTCAGCAATAGTGACTAATATGAACAGAATGAACTTTCAGTCTAAATAGAAATAACTAATATGTAAATAATTAGACATTAAAATGTGGGTATTACCTCTGTGCCATTCCTAATGAAGTAGTATTTTAGAATGAACACTGTTTTAGGCTGTTAAACATATTATGTGGACATCCATTCACAACTAACATTATCTAGTCCTCTAGTCAGACTTATCCCGCAGCTGCTTGTTGGCTATTAAATGAAATTAGTCCCAGATCTGTTTCTCACCCCTCTGGTACCTGAGCAAAACTTTGTGTAGTATATTTTTACATCTTAGAAATATGCTGTGGGCCTAGTTTGGTTCGGCTTCATTAAAAAGGATCAGTGCCACATCTGGTTATGTTGGTTTGAACGCGTTTACTGTCTCTAAGTTTTGCGGATGTTTTCCATGCGGTGGATAAAGTGCAGACAGTGTTGTTGGGCCAAGCAGGACTTTGTCCCAAAGTGTGATCAGTTCAGCTTCGCTTCAGTCTCACCTCGGATCTCTCCTCTGAGAGCTGAATAAAGCTGTGGGACCTCTTTAATGGGCCAAACTTCTCCTGCTAAAAAAAATCTCGCATTTCGCCATCAGATCTTTATTTGTTTGAAATGATTCCGTTTCGATACCGTCACGTGCTTGTCAGATTTCCCCTCAACCAAATAAATGTTCCTTCTGGACTTGTCGAAGATCTTTACTGATCAACACAGTCGATACATTGGCGGTCTATGTAAGGAACTGAACATATGCATAGAAATAAATAAGTCTACGCCTGGAGGACATACAGGAAATATTCCCTCAGCCTCATATTAACAAAATAAGGACACAGAAACTCATTTTGTATTTTTTTCAATACAAAACAGCGTGCTTGTTTTAACCTGGCCGTCTGTTGCACATAAAGACAGTGGAAATGTGCCATGAGGCTACACTCTCTGTTGATTATATTAAATGGAAATCAACTCTGAAACCGGTTTGACTTCCACTGACTCATAACACTGTGGAGATTTCAGCACATGGGAGCTTCAGGGCAGCATTTGTCAGCCTCTGAGAACTTGAACGAGGGAAGCAGCAAGTTTATTACCAAGGACAAAAGACGGCGGATCGCCTCCTTCAAAGGGCCTGGAAATCAGCCAGACTCACGCTCCTCACTTTGGCTCCTGACACCCTGAACACTAAGCACGGAGAGCTGTGGACCACACTAAAAACTCACCGCGAAAACTACCACTGGTTTTGTTATTGTGGGAGCACATCCAGCTCTGTGGCGTAAGATCATATCGTACAGTTTTTACGCTGCAAAACTTTGCGCCGTTTGTCCCAAATACAAACGTGTTTTGATGTTTTTGAGGAGAAAGTGTGTGTGATGTCCTCAGACAGCGCAGTTGTAGCCAAATAATTAATGTCCATTTGGCCTGTTGGAGATCTGCAGCCTAAAAAAAGGTTTTTGACGGAGCGGATGATGCAAAGTGATTATTAAAAAGCCAGGAGTCACAAATGACTTATAATTTCCTTTGTTTTGGTTAGAATAATATTGTTCACGGGTTTTCTTATGTGATAAACAAAAAGAGCGGTTGTTTTCATTTGATACGTCTTGCTCGCGTTCTTTCTTTCTTTCTTTTGCTTCAGAGCTGGGCTACATAACGGCCACAAGCGATTTAGACATTTTATTTTTCTAAATTATTTGGAGCACATTAAGTCCTGAACACTGAAAACACACTAGGCCTATCAAAACTATAGAATACAGCCTACATATGTAGAAACACAGATATCTAAACAAACGGGTAAAGTGGGACACTGATAATTTACCTTCTGCGTCATTTTAAATCCAGATGTGTGAACCCCGTAATGTAGTCTGTTTAATATTGCTCTTTGCTTTTTTCACCCACATCTCTCTCTTTTTTTACAAGTATTAATATTTAGATTCGCTGTTTTAAAATATTCCAGATTAAAGCATGTTTTCGCTATATTTTCTACATTGTCATTTTCCTTTTTTTTATCTCCAAAGTAAGTCTCCATATCGCGTGTTTTGCCAACTGTTTTTATTCCAGTTTTATTCATTTAATTAAACGTACTCAGTACGTTGCACACTGAGTACGTTGGCCATTTGTTGCAACTTACTGAGTTTTCTATTTGTCCTACATTTGACATTTTTACGTAAAAAACAAGTTTACATACCTCCACTGAGGACTAAAGCTGCTGCTGATGTTTAACTGCAGAATTAAGTGACTGACAAACACTGAAAGGAGCAAAGACACCATGGCAGGATGTGTGAACTTGTACTGCCACCTATTGGATTACAGCCGCAACTACTCAGACTATAAAACAACCTAATGGAGCGATTTTAAGAAACCTGACTGGTTTGAACCCTGAATCCGTCACTTAAATTTAGATAAGTCAGGCTGATGAGTTTCTCTGAAGCTAAATAAAAGAATCCTGTCTGAACATGGACACATGCAACAATTTGCTGACTTTATTGGCTCAGAGGCTCAACAGTGAAACCTGAACAAAACAAGCATCCCCAGACACATCTACTATCACACTGCTTCAAAAAACAGCTTCAAATCACACACACACACACACATACACACACACGTGCGGCTTTCTGTTAAGTTGTGTGGCAGAAAAAAATAAATCCTCCAATGATCACACAAAAATAACTTCATTAATAATACTCAAGTATTCTAGTGTGCCTAAGCTTCTTCTGAGTGGCCTGCCAAATGTGGTACTATTGTGTAGTGGGAATATTAGAGGAATATTACAGTGGTGGGAAACACAGTTATAAAGTTTACCAGATACATATTGTTACATCCTCATAGGAGGAATGCATGGATATATTTCTTTAAAACAGTACTGACAATATTTGATAGTTAACTAAATACTGCTGTAAAAAATGCACTTGGACTTGGATTACTAAATGTAAGCAGCGTTTGGTATTAATAATTTAATTTTGACCAGGTTTTAAATTAAACTGGTTTTTTTAAAATGTTTTTGCAGTTTATTTCCAGGTGCTCACATCTGACTAGAGGTTCTCGGTCTAAATCGCACAGTATTGCAGCTGTGCAGAAGCTTTTACGCACACATGACGGTTGTAATGGTCCATTTTTTCACTACGGAAAATAGCAAACACTCTTTTTTTTCATAAACACTGCCAACCTAAACTGCTCTAGAAGGTTAAGTTTATTTCAGATGTGGCCTTACAGATATAAGAAAACGAGGTCTATCCAGAAAGCTTCAGCTGGTAAATGCAGAGCTTAAAGCAGCGTTTTCAGACTGAGTAAATATTGTCAGTTGTTTTTTTTGTTTTTTTTAAAGCAGGTTGTGGCGAAGTTCACTCAAAAAGAAAACACTAGAGAGGGATACGGTTTCATCCAAGGCGAGAATATTTGTGTAAAAGTCGGTGTGAATTTTCTCTCTTTCATCATCTTCCTCATATGTTGTGTTCAGTCTGTGCAGCAGCTTCTCGGCCGACACGAGGAAAGGCTGCATTGTTTACAAGGGAGTGACCATAAAGGAAAGCAGCACCTCCAGGGCTACAGTGTGCTGCAGCCTCTCTAATATAACCACCTGATACAATGAGGGCTACTGTTACATTGTTCGTGACTACAACACCCATAAAAAAATGTTCTGTATCTGTATCTGCCTCGGGTCTCTTGTGATGCATTTGAGGCCCCGCGTTCACCGTCGTACTAAGTGTTTGAGTCCACAGAGTCATCTTGACATTTCAATGTCACAGCACAGTTGTACCAAAGGGAAGAGCTCCTCACACTGAGGCCGACAGAAGCCAAATATTCTTAAGGTCTTTTCTGACTAAACAGATGGTTAGAATTTAACTTAACCCACCCACCCGATACCAAAATATTTCCTCATGGAGTATTTTGCTTTGCAGCAGGCTATTCGGGGCAAGGGTGGGGCTGAACGGCATATTTTGCATATCACGTGACGCCGTATTAACAAATCAACAATTACCTACCCTTTATTCTTCAGGAGTAAGTAAAAGGCACGCAAGAAGCGTTTGAGGGAAGCTCCATGGAAATGTGTGAGCGGAATCCTCTAAATCCCGGCTATGTTGGTTCTCTGCTGAATTTCGCTCCCCCTGAGTCGCTGTATTTCTCCAACTTGCGGGGCAATGGAGCCCACATACCCGGGCTGCATCAGATCCCTTACAATAGGAGAGAGGTGTGCACGCTCCCGTGGACTTCCTCAAGTTCGTGCACGTCCGGACCAGCAGCACCACCACCATCGGCACAGAGCCGCGCCTTTGGGGGCTACTGTCCGCCGTTTCTGTCCAACTCGGTGTCCATAAATCCAGACTCCTCCAGCGGCCACGTCAAGGCGCATCTGGACGAGTCTGCTCGGTGCTTTCAGAGCGCAAACCACAAGACAGATCAGTCCGGCAGGCAGGGTGAAGTTTACGCAGGGGAGCAGGGGCCCGCCAGTGACCGTGGTTACTCAGACCTGGACAGTCGGTCTCACGGTCCGGCGGCCCAGCTTGATCCGGATTCAGTAGGTCCGCTACACGTGAACGGCACCAAACAGGAGCAGGACCCCGTTCACCCATCATCAAGTCACACATGCACCAGGACGACTTTTGCAGAAGGTGAAGTAGCCTGTTTTATAGAACTACTGTGTCTCTTCTCAAAAGCATTATCCTTGTCTTATTTTATATTAAATGATCTTTACTGATCTCTTGCCACATCATTACTGAAGGGCCAGTACATTTCTATTGGTGAATATTATTATAAAGGAATTCTTAGGAGGCCTCATAGTCTGTTGCTCTTTCAGGGTCAGTTTATGTCTCCTGTGGCATCATTATTTTAATATTCCCATAATATTCTTACAGAGGCCACTGTGTCTGAGTTTGTCTTATATGTGCAGCAGGCGTGACTTCTACTTCACTAGAACTGTTTTAATTTGTGCATAATATGAGCAGCACCAGAAGCAGTTCTTCTGGGAGCGTTTGTATCACTGTTGCTGAAGTCGATGTTAATTCAAAGCATAAAACTCTGAAAATCTCTGCTCCCTCCAGGTGCCCCTTGGTGCTCGTCACAAGTGCGGACCAGGAAGAAGAGAAAGCCTTACTCCAAGCTGCAGCTGGCTGAACTTGAGAATGAATTTATGATGAATGAATTCATCAACAGACAGAAAAGAAAAGAGCTGTCAGACAGACTGGATCTGAGCGACCAGCAGGTGAAAATATGGTTTCAGAACCGGAGGATGAAGAAGAAACGACTGATGATGCGCGAGCATGCCTTCTCTGCGTACTGATGACCTTTGGACTTGATCGTGACCAGCAGCACGCTGAATATGCTGTGATGTGCTGTGAATGCTGCAGCACACCACACGCCCTTTCGGTCTGTGGCATGGACTTGTATTTATAAATGTGTATAAAATGTTTATATTCCTGTTACACAATAGGTTACAGTTTTATTCTGTCCCAACAAGTTCAATGATTTGAGGCCTAACTGTAATAAAAAAACCAAATTGCAGGTTAAGATGCAGTAGATTCTACCAAGCTGGTCATTTCTGATTTTTGAGAGTCTCCAAATGCGCAGCAGGCCCTGATTCCTTGTTGGCCTTTAGCCGCGGATAATAAGAAACCTCAAAGTCCAACTGTTTCTCATCCAGCTCAAATGTCTTGTGTTCAGACAGGAATGTGGTTTTATATGTGATTGTGTGTTTTGTATGATGACCTGCGCATGTAGTGTAGGCCTAATGTGGAAGCAAACAGTCAAGTTCATGTTTACGGACGGATGAAACACAAACAAGTCAGTACTGCGAAATATATTGTACATGCATGTCTATTTCCTAATTGCTGTTATTCAATAAAATGCCTGATTTCCCCACACATTTATTGTAGATCTGATTAAATTAGATCTTTTACATTGTTTTGTTTTTTTCCTCCTATGTGTTTGCGTCCACATTCAAAGTCTGTCTGTGGAGAAGATTTGCGCCGTATTCACTGCTGGAGGGTGTTTACTTCAAATGTCCGCAAAGCAAGTGTTTGTGGATAAGAAACATCCTAATGGTGTTAGTTTAAAACACATTATACATCTAAATAAATAAACATCGACTTTTGATGTGTAGCTACACAAACCATGAATATATTGCGCAATGGCAGATTAGGACGGAATCAGTTCTGCGCAATGATTCTTTATAATCAGACAATTCATGACAGAGTATTTTATTTCCCCTTTAAACCAATTTATAAATCATTCCGGACATCGTGTTCTTTGTAAACGTAAGAATGCGCATTAGTCCAGCCAGCCTTTTACGCACGAAGGAGAGATTTTGTAAAATAGATGCAACCTGCAGTTTGTAAGTAAATACCAGTTTTAAATCACCTGAAGACAAATTATTCTGCATCTTGCGAATCATTATATATTTTTAGGGAGAACATTGAACGGCAGGTTTAATCTATGGCCTTCAAGTTTGTTCTGTATCTGTATCCACGATCGTTCAGTCAGTCGCTCACTAGTTTGAATATGTTAAAGTTGTCACTAGTCTTCATCTCTTCCTCCATATTTGACCAGTTAGTAATTAAAACTCGAGAGAATTTACCATGGATGCTTTAATGTTTTTCTCATTTTCTTCTTTTCCTTTTTGGCTGCCTGCAGCGGTGGAAATACCAACCTTAAGATGAACGGAATACTCCTCACTTTATTAATAATTCATGTGTGCATGGAAGGAGAGTATCTGTTGCCTCCGTACACACACTTTGATATTTCTGGGAAACGGTCCTCACTTTAGTTTTATGCGTCCTTGTCTTTATCTCTATCATTCAGCGTAAAAAGGAGAAATATCAAAAGCACTTACTGCTTGAGCAATGAATGACATCACCCACCTTGACTTTGAGTTAATCTAATATTAAATGTAGCACGTTGACTGTATTTCTTTGTGTTAATTCTGCTCATATTTGCGAATTTTCTATAGTCACATGTTCCTTTGTGTCTAGTACTCAGCGTCCCTATTTGGTGCAGACGCGTAATTCACACAGCAGCAGCTCACACCAACAGGCAAAACCTCCACATGGCAGTGGGAGGTTACACCAAATGGATCTGGTGTTATTCAGAAGTCATATATGCGTCTTTTAATTTATCATCACTGATATTAGGTGCACTTTATGCGCCAAAATGGGGTTCCTCTGTGCGTAATAGAAGCGGTTGTGTTGCTCTCGGCCCACGTGCTATGGGCTTATCTAACTTGAGCCATTGTTTATATTTACCAAACACTTGATTGTCTTTTTCACATCGTGATTTGAGACTTGACAAAGTTTAAGCCTACAGGTCACGAGTGTTCAACCACCACCAGACCAGTGAGAAGCATTGCGTGAGAGTGAATCTATTAACGGAGCTTCCCATTGCATCATCATCATCACTGCGACTGTATTTCTCTGCAGAACATTTCACTGCAGTCATATTAAAGGTTCATGGAGGGCAGAGGGACATTGCAAACCTTGTCATTTGTAATGGAACGTGAAGAGATGTTTCTTCCATTAGTGATTGTTACGGATCTCACTTGTTTTCCACATTTGCTCTTTTATTTAGTAGGGCTGCTGGGATAAATGTGTCCTCTTTTATTTGCGCAATCTTGCTATACTTTCAGTATATTTTTCGCACAATCTGCACTCATACACTCATACATGCTGCCAGTGGGCCTGTTGTGTTCCAACTCGAGGTTTGTCTGTTTTTTTTTCTCAGCTTAAAATCCTTCCCACACAACGTGTTTCACCTACTATTAGTTTTTATTGCTCAGACTATTTTGACCGGCTGCACTGACTTTTCTGTGCGTCTGATACGCAACGTTTTCTTTCACTGTTTGTTGCTTTATTGCTTTACTGCCAAACGCAGCCAGACAGCGCCATATAGCTCAGGCTCTCTAAAATAATGGGGGCGCCAAAACAAAGTTAAGGTCAAGTTAGTAGGCTGTGCATCGCCACTTCCCCCAATATCACCACAAAGCTACTTCTTTTGTGAAGTTATTGAAATTCATTTTCTTAAAAGTGCGTTTGTCTAACCAATATGAACGAGTTTGAAGTATCTTCTCGTGTGCATTTGGCATAATCGTAGTATCAAAGGTACTTTTACGCACAACAAAACACGGCAATTTGAGCATGAATCCAAATTTAGTTTCAGAGAACCTCTCGCCTGCAGTGTCATTTAAAATGTGAAATGTTGAAATCAAAATTTAGTAAGTAAGTAATCTGTTTAGCCTGCGCATGTGTGAATGTCACAGTCAACCCTCAGAAAAATTAAACATTACACAATACCTCAGTGCAAAAAGTGCAAAACGTATCCAGGAATAATAATAATAATAATAATAATAATGATAATTATAATAATAGTAATAATAATAATGATGATAATAATATTAACTTCAAAATGCTTCACAACAAACGGAAAATGGAGACAACAAAAGCCACAACAGTGACACGAGTGACAAGCAACAGGTCGCCTTAACTTTTTCTCTTTTTCACTTTATTCTCATGCTTATATTCATTGTATTCTTTAACATTTTTATGCTGAATATTTTTGGTGAAGGGGTTACAGATATGTTTTTGCTTCGGACTGATTAGTTTGCTAAATGTCCAGTGTTCCCTCTAATGCTGGCAGATAAATGCAGACATTGTTCTGCATGCTGTTAACCGCCTGAGGGGTTTGAACGTGGAGTGCGCCAGAGGTTGAAAACAGACAAACACTCGACCACAAAGCTGATTTTACTCCCAATAACGGTGCGTCCAGTCGCTTTCGAGCTACTTCCACAATGCGTGTGACCTTCAGGCTTAAGGGAGGGTAAGAATCCACTGGTCCTCTGACTGACTGCAATTCTGGCCTTCAAATCAGAGCTGCGTGATAATTCTGTGTTTAATGTCCAGTTTCAGGCCTGCAAAAACTACGACTGATCTTCTTTAATCCTTACGTGTCTCCCCTTTGCTCGTGTCTTACAAATAATAATAAAATAAAAACCATACTCACAGAGGCAAACAAAAAGCACTAATCGAGGCTTGAAGACTTGAGGTTATCCGTTCACCAGTGCTTACACTCCACCGAGAAGAGGGCCCTAAACACTGCAGGCATGGCTGCCTTCGTGCAATAAAATGATTTGGGTGCAGAGGCTTGTTGCTGAGTGCTTGGTGGACATCACCAGACCACAGACGGTCAAAGCCAGTTGTTTTGGACTTGGCCATGCTGAATGTGCTCGGTGATTCATGTTCGCTGGCCTGCGTTTTTTGTGGCATCCAAAATCAACTTTTCTGCATTTGCCATAGCGCACCGTGGGCTGTTTTATTTGGCTGTTTCCACCCGCGCTCATCTGCGTTTATTATTAAGGTGCAACAAATGGAAAAACCAATCAGCAAATCACGCTTTAACATTCTAATACAAACCGATTTTTAGCCACACGTGAGCTGGTTTTTATGCCTCCCACTAGAATGAAGAAGAATGTGTTAAAGCACACTCGTTTTGTGGTCTTTTGTTATTTCTTTTGAGGCGCCTGAGCTTTTTTGTAACACCACGCAGGACTGTGCCTCACTAGGAATTCAGATATTTTCCATGAATGTTTGTGTGTGTGTCCTCCAAACATCGTGGCGCACACTGATTTGAACCTCTAACATGTATTTGCATAAGAAGTGCCTTAATGAGCCACTTGTGAAGCATGCAGGGTATAATTCTGCAGGCTTCTGGCTTAACTGTGCGGCGAGGGAGCAGACACGGTGGCCTTGGTGCCACATTCTCCTCAAGCCTTGCATCAAATGCGGGGGTCAACCTCAGTGTTTCCAGCCTAACTGTTGCTACAAACGCGCATTATCGGTTTCAAAGTGTGCAGATTTATTGACAAACGACCTTGTGCGCCTGCCATTACGCGTCATTACGCGATGAGGATGATGTTGCTGTAAAGCTTTCAATTAAATATTCCAGCGGTGCTTCACAAATGTCTTTTTCCGTGAGCTATAGGGCAAGAAGGCTGGAGAGGAGTTTCCTCTGCAGCCAGGGAGCCAATGAAGTCTCTTGCATGCGCTCACATGAGTTTCTCCGGACAGTTTTTAATGACTGATATTGATGTATGGTAATTTCTTGGCTGGATCACATGACACAATTACCTCAAGAATCGATCAAGATGTATTGCAGGTCTGCCTGCGTTTCCGATTTTTTCTCCCTGGCGGGGTCTTTCCACGCGCCTGTGGTGCTATAGATGGACAAAGTTTAACACAGTCAAGCTGCCAATTCCTTTCCTCTGTTGCAAAGAGGAAAAGGGAAGAGGAGATATGACGGAATACGATGATCGCAGCTGTGCGTCAAATATGTATCTGCCGAGCTGTACTTATTACGTTTCGACGCCCGATTTTACATCAGTGTCCTCGTTTTTACCGCAGACTACTTCGTGTCAGATTAATTTCCCCTACTCTCCCAACATAGCCCAAGTCCAACCTGTGCGAGAAGTCGCTTTCAGGGATTATGGACTGGACCATCCCAGCAAATGGCACTACAGGGGCAATTACGCGTCTTACTACTCAACGGACGAGATAATGCATCGGGACTTGATCCAGTCCTCCAGCAGCAGGGCGGATGTGATATTCAAAAACGAGTCCTTGTACGGCCACCACGGAGGGACGAGCTCGCCGTGCAATTTCTTCACCGGCGTCGGCCGAAATGGGGTTCTTCCCCAGGGCTTCGACCAGTTTTTGGAAACTCCTAATAACTCGGACAAGCCCAACGCGGAGCCCCCCAGACAAAAGACAGACTCCGCTGTTCCCGGAGACGCAGCGAATAACAATCAGGCTTTAACCAAACTAGAGCAGCACAAAGCTGACCCGAGCGGGAGCGTCGACGAGGACTCGTCCTCCAACTGCGGAGACAAGAACAGCCAACAGAGTGAGTATCTCCCTCTTTGTCTTGGACACAGTTTAAGGTGTGCAACATAGACAATAGAGCGTCTGCACTACTGCACTATGTCCACCAGTGACCGTCCAGGGTTATGTGCCTCTTTATAAGCATGCAAAAGCTTTTATATCCCAATAAGATTTACTTTACGGTTGTAAAGGTATTTACAATGGGAAACGGTTAAGTAACCGTGCTTTAAAGGTTGCCTTGTGTCTAATAACAATAGTGCGCCGCTGCAATTGATTTGTATTGATGGGTAATTAAAAAACAAATCAAGAAATCGTTTTGTGAAAGTTTAATGTATCTGCTTCTGAGAAATGCTGTGCAGGGATGAGGACATCTTTAGAGAATGGAGGATACAATGCGAGTTTACCCTCATACAGAAAGTTAGGCATAACAATCAGTGCAGTTTAAGTTTATTTCAAGGCAAATTCCTTTGCTCTCTCTCTCACTCACACACACACACACACACACACACACACACACACTGTGTGTGTGTGAGTGAGTGTGTGCGTGTGTGTGTAGGCCTTTGTGCCTATATAAATAAATAAATAGATAAACGTATGTCCACCTGTTAACTGCACTAATAGTCAAAATGTTTCAACTCGAGCTTCAATTTCAGAAAAAAAATAAAAAAAACCTTTTCCACGCATTCTTTTCTTGTGCAGGTTCATCAACCAAGTCCAGGAAGAAGAGGTGTCCTTACACCAAATACCAGATCCGAGAACTTGAACGAGAGTTTTTCTTCAACGTGTACATTAACAAAGAGAAGCGGCTTCAGCTGTCCAGGATGTTAAACCTGTCCGATCGGCAGGTGAAAATTTGGTTTCAAAACAGAAGAATGAAAGAGAAAAAGCTGAACCGCGACCGCCTACAGTATTTCACTGGGAATCCTTTATTCTGATACACACACACACACACACACACACACACACACACACACGGTAGTAAATTAGGAGCCATACACACATATCTTTTTAAAACTGGTCCCCTCTGCGTATTTGAATCCTCATCATCCTGTTCAAACAGTCCATTTTCCAAAAATCTGGTATTTGCAGAACCGAGATGCCACTTTTTTTTTTTTTTTTTTTTCCTCCAAACACTTTCTCCAGTAATTTATTTGTGTTCACATATTTTCGCTTTATTGGCAACAAATATTCCAGCAAAGTTCGCGAGCTGTGCTTTGAAGTTATTTATATGAAATATATGTAGGCTTCTTCCTTGTGTAATGTCCATTTATAGGACGCATGTGCTGCACGTTGTGGTGTGAAATAAAGTAGACACGACAGATTGTTGTATGATAGTCACGAAACTTGTCACATGAACTTAACCAAGTCCAATGAAAATAACAGAAGAAAAAGGGGGAATTTTCCCAGATTGTTTGAGGGGGATTCAGGCGCTTGCAGGCCTGTATAGTCCCGTTATTTCCTTTGCTTTCAAGCACCGGGCTGTTTACTAAACCTTGAACCGTCTAGACAGTATAATAAACGTAGCTGTAAATGTCTAAATAGGGGGCTATTGGACTTTGGTGTCCCAACCCCCAGATCACAAGAGGAGTGATTCTCTCTCCTGCTTCAAAGCAGCTTCACTCCAGGCTACAAATGTTTGGAGAATTCAAGACATTTCTCTTCATCCCGTTTATACTTAGTTTCCTTCTCATATCTCGGAGCGCTTGTGATGAGGATGTTAGTGGGGAAACGATGGAGGGTATTCCAAAAAGGACCGCCATACGAAAAGGATAGGTAATGTTTCAAGTTTATCCTCTTTTCTGGTATTCTCAGGAGGCTAAATGCGACTTTGGCAAAGGAGAAAGATTCTCAACAGTTAGAGGAAAAAGGCGCATTTCCATGTTTAATTAATGCAGGTGAAACCATCTTTACTATCCAGTAGCCCCAGGGTGGTTAGACTGTAATCATCTGAGCGTCACGCTTTTTTATATGTGTGGTATTTTCGTGACCAGTAAAAAAAAAAAAAATTTTAAAAAAAGTAAATAAACGCATTGATTTCACACAAACAGCGTTTTTGATAATTCATGTGACGCCAGTAGGTGATTATTTTCACCTAAGATCTCTACTGCAACAATTACAGCCTTTTGTTTCATCGTCCTTTATGGAAAAACAACCAGTTTGGAGAGGGATTAGTGTTTATTTCATTAGTGATGTATCTACAGTTATTTCCCTAAAAGGCTGTAAGAAAACCGAGGTTTCATTAAGCGTTTAATTGGATTGTCATCATGTCATACGGTGAAATGACATTACCAACTGTGTGGGGTGCTTCACTTTGCTTCTCGGTGTATCCACATGAGGGCAGACTTGCAGCTTTCACTGCCAGTGGGAATGCAGAGTTCAGCCAAATTTAACATCCACCCTGCGTGGAAATCATTAAGTGGAGGGAATAATCCGTACACTACAGATATTATGTAGATTCTTATTTTAATTTGACTGCGTCGAGGAGACCGAATTACGTTGTGTTTTTAATAGACTCAAAATGTTTGAAATTTAAATTTAAAAAACGTCCAAAGTCACTTGTTGTTTTTTTTTGTTTCTTTTCAAACATATCAAACCATTCAGGAATGCAGGAAACCGTCTCTCTTAAGAAAATAAGAACACTTAACTCACATATTTTCACTCTCAGTTTCCTGTTTAACTGATGATATTCCTGCATCCTTCAGGCGGAAACTACATTTCCAAGTCATGTTCAAGTGTTTTGAAAGGATGAGTCCAACAAAATAAATATAATTCCACTCCGTGTCTTTGTTTTAAAGTCCAGACTTAGATCTGTACCTGAAGGCCGCTGTAATCTGTCCTACAGACTCCGGACACCGTGGCATTGTGGGGGATCGTTGCTTTATATTTCCTTTCCTTTCATTTTATTTTGCAGCTATATAACTGTTATTAAACTATCGCGTGGCTGTTGGCCTTGAATTATTTTAGAGACACAAAAAAGGACAGAGGTATTGTTGTAGTTTCAAATTTCAAGGTCTGCCTTCCTTTTCTTTTTCTTCCTTTCCTATTTTTTATTTCTATACACTCTAAAATATCAGTGGGTTTGCTGTAAATTATTATAATTATTATTATTATTATTACAATATAAGGTCCAGTGTGTTCTCTCATCTTTACGGTACTTGTGTATATTTTGTGCGTGTGTGAATTGTTAATTATATCTGCAGAATTTACTCCCATATTAAAGATTTTTTTTTATATCAGTTCAGTGCGTCATAAAATAGCCCAGTGTTATCTCTGAAGAATACTCATTATTAGACACATGACTATTTAAACAAACACGCCGTCCGCGTTGTCAGATGTCGCGATGATTATTATTATTATTATTATTATTATTATCATTATGCTTCTTTTTAAAATTACCAAATGTGGTGTAACGAAGAATGTATTCTCTGCACTTATTCCGTTAACAGATTTGAGTTACCATGTCTGCATTTGGTTGTTTGTGAATCCTGTGATGTTGACCTCATTTCCATAATACAAACGCTCCTTCTAAACCAGCTGTAAATATGTACGAGCCTTGCAGGGCAGAACACGCATCCTCTCAAACAAGCTGTGTGATCAGAAATACCAAAGACATAATTATTGCAAGCTGCATCCACTGTGTTGTGTTCATTTGTTTATTGGCACAAACCTGCAGGATCATTACAGTCACTGTTACCTGATGTTTGCTCGATGGGCATTTTCAAGTACTCAGTGTTTTTATTTCCCCCCTCAGTTTAACAGGCGCTCTGTTTATCTTGCACACATTTGCCTTCCTTGCAGACAAAAACAATGACGCTCTGGGCAAAAATAACCCCCAGACTGTGCACACACACGTCTCCTCCCGCAGGTTTTTATGTCTCAACTATGCATTTGAACCTCGGATAAACCTGTGACAAAATGATGCAAATAAAGATGTTTTGCTTAATTATCTGTGCAAATAATAAAGGACCATTTTCTATCAGTCTTGAGGAATTTATTTGAAAAGTAAAACCTCTGTAAAACCTTATAGGACTATAATGTTGACCCTCATGCACGTACAGCTTGAGGTGGTTTCATTTAAATCTGTAAACTCACATTACCCCTCATAGATTCCCTTTTTTTAAAAAAAAAAATGCTGAAATAGTTGCAGATGCACGAAATCTAAATGTCCTTATATCGAATTGTTTGATTGCTCTTTCATAAATAAAAAAAAAAAATCCTATGCACAAGAAAACAAGCTGATTTAATTAGGAATTAATGATCAGATCAAACAGTGGGCTCTGTTTACAAACTCTCATCTTTATTCTTTAGTTTTTCCATACTTATTTTAATTCAAAGATACTTGACAGTAAAATATATGCAGATACAGTTAAAGTTGGGCTCGGTCATGTGTGGGCTTGGACTCCTAATAATATGAATAAAAGCACATTAAGAATAGATGGTTATACTCTAACAGTCTGCAGTTGTCGCCTATGCGCCATGTAGGCAGCGTTTTAACACGCGCACACACACACACACACACACACACACACACACACCTCAGTCAGTCCCACACAAGGAGACGTGCGTCCTTTTGAAGCATTTTAACACATCAAAAACACTTCATAGAGCTCCTGTAGTCGAACAGATACGATCCAAATGAAGGCCGGACTGTTCTCACGTCACTTAAATCGTCTCTTAAATGTGATCGCTTCAGTTTCCTTGATCCTGCCTCTTGTGAAGTCCCGAGTCTGGAAACCAATTTCAAGTCCGTGTAGTAGGTGTCGCTGTTGACCACGTCTGCATCCGCAGTGCGAGCGCGTGCGGGGAGAGGAGGCTGCGTCTCAAGGCCATTTTCAAATCTCATTGGTGGGCTTGTCATGTGGTCGGGAGGCATCCTGACTTACACGGAGATTGTTTTTCCTAGATATGTCAGCTTACAAAGGACATCTCTCTCCTCTAAAGAACTTAACCCCCCAAAATGTCCTTTCCCAGTAGCTCTCCTGCGGCAAACACATTTTTAGTGGACTCTTTAATTGGTGCTTGCAGGACGGACAGCTTTTACTCCAACAGCAACATGTACATGCCGCCCGGCTCAGAAATGGGAACTTACGGAATGCAAACCTGTGGACTCCTGCCGTCTTTCGGCAAAAGAGGGGAGGTCAACCACCAAAACATGGGCATGAATGTCCACTCGTACATACCTCAAATAGATAACTGGACTGATCCGAACAGACCCTGCAGAATAGAGTCGTCCAGTCAGATGTCAAACTGTACATTTTCACAGAGCATAAAGGAAGAGAGTAACTGCTGCATGTACTCCGATAAGAGAGTCCAAAAAGTCAGCTCTTCAGAGGTCCCCGCTTATTCTAACGTTATTCCCGAGTCTTGCCCAGTCGACAGTCCCGAGATCCCGGTCCCGGGCTATTTCAGACTGAGCCAAACTTATGCGAACGGGAAGCATCAGGAAAACTACTGCCATGAGCCGCCGAGTCCAAACCCAACTCTGATGCAGCTCAGCCGGGTCACCCCGAAACCGCAGCCCTCCTCGGCGCCCTCTAATTTTGCAGAGGTGGAAAAGAAAAGCGAAGACGCCGCGCAAAACCCCGAGACCTCGCGGACGCCGGTCCCCGCGGACAGCCCGGATCCCAAGTCCAGCTCGGGAGAGAAAAACTGCCCCGTGGAAGCGTCGGTGTCCAGCCCTGAGCTGCTGCAGACGGAGGGGAAAGGTGGGTTGGCTACAATGAAAGCTTTTATCTTGTGGCGCTGCGGTGCTGAGACGGCTTCAGCATCATAAAACCAAGTATAAAACACAAACAACCCTAAAGTCGTAATGTTTAATGAGAGTCTTTCTCAGGTTGCAGTAATAGGCAGCAGAGAATGGTTTTACCATGCAGAGCGCAGGGCTGTGTGTCCCTCCTTCCTCAGATATTTAAATTCAAACAACACAGAAATAATTTCACAACCCTTCTGCCTTATATTTGGGCATGCTGCACGATTTTCAGAAACTTATACTGTTCTACGTATAGAACAAATTATCAGGTGATCAGCTCGGAGCGTGTGTTGTGTAAATGCACATTTTAAATCACTCTACAATCTTTTAAAACTGGCGTGTTTGCATCTGATGCAGTTATATTTAGTCTGACTAGGAGCTGGCTGCAGCCTGTTTGAAGTTGCATTCAAAGCTTATAATTTCAACAATTAAATCAAAGGTTACGTGTCAATGCTTTTTAAGCGAAATGTGAAATTAATAGAGTTTTTGATCACGTTTCAAGCTGTTTAAAGATGGTGTCTCTTCTATCAGCTGGGGATCCATTTCCCTTTTTGTTTTATTAGCGGTGGCGTGTAGGTGACTAATAACGGCCTGTGCATTTTATTTATTCTGGGGGAAAACATTTATATTGTGTGTTATTTCCCAGAGGTGAAATCCAGAGCAGCAGGTGAGAGAGCTTCTCCGGGCTGAATCACACCGCAGCGTTAAATGACCGCATTATCTTAGCCTTCTGTATATTTGAATCTTTGCAGACTGCAAGAGCAACTCGACGACGAGCAACTGGTTGACTGCAAAAAGTGGGCGAAAGAAAAGGTGTCCCTACACAAAGCACCAGACCTTGGAGTTGGAGAAGGAGTTTCTGTTCAATATGTATCTGACCCGAGAGCGCCGCCTAGAGATCAGCAGGAGCGTCAACCTGACCGACAGGCAGGTCAAGATCTGGTTTCAGAACCGCAGGATGAAACTGAAGAAGATGAGCAGAGAAAACCGCATCCGTGAACTCACCTCAAATCTCACCTTTTCGTGAGCGCGCACGTGTCCGTGGCTAAGCTGTCTTCTATCTCTCTCTCTCTCTCTCTCTCTCTCTCTCTCTCATGCTCAGTTTGATGCTTCACTGGCATTGGACGTTTATCCTCAATTTCAACGAAACTGTGACTAAAATATGCCATTTTTTAGTACGTTGTGTGGCGTCGTGTATTTGTTTCATTTGCCCACAGGGTGACACTTTCTGGTCTTAAATTATTGGAGAAGTAGATTTCTTCCCTCCGCCCGCAGACATGGATATTCCTTTGTGTCGCAATGGCGAGCTGTTTGGAAAGAGTTACTTTATATATTTCAGCCATGAAAGCACATTTATTGTCGTGTAGTGCAACATTTGTTTTACTGTAAGTGCAAGCCATTTGCTCAGTGGTGAAATGTTGCTGTGGGCCTTTGAAGTGGCTGAAAACAATGTTAATCTGTGAATTTATCGCATGTTTGTGGCATGTATCTTGCAATAAATTGTCAAATAATCTTGTTTGGCATCTGTTTATGTGATATCAAACGCTGCAATCATCTCAAATAATCTGTAATTTCTCCAACCTCACTGTGGAAATCTGCGGTGTTATTTGCACTTACGCAGGCACTATATTTCCTTTAAAACGGATATGAGGAGGGAGGGGGGAAAAAAAAGACATTTTTCCAAAGTAGCCTACTGCATTTAACTCCAAGACAACAAACGGTAATCCACAGATGTATCTGATCTGTTTCTAATTTCATTAAATGTGTGTAAACGTGCTCTAATTTCATCCGAGGCAAAGCACGCAGGCTTAAAAACGTGGCAATATTTAGTTTGCGGTGCACCAGCAGTTTTAACACATGCGGTTTTTAGTAGGTGGGACACGGAGCTCATCTCTTGTGTTACAAGCTTTTGAAGATGGTCCAACTCCATCAACCCCACAGGCTGATATGTCTGAAATTAAAGCAGAGAGAAACCCAGTCAAAATAAGATAACAGAGATGTTCCACTTTCTGTTTTTAAACCATGAATCTGTTTGCTGTGCTGGCTGTGCATACTGCAGCACAGAGGAGGGGTCGTGTAATCAAATAAACACGGTGTTGCTTGAATTTTCAGGCCTGTTTGTGGCTGAACCAATAGTCCTTGAGGACTGTCACACTATCAGGCTGGGAAAGTTATGTTCAAGCACAAATTCACAGGCAGGAATGAGCTCTGCCTTCCCCTCCGAGAGACACAGGCCTCCACAGCCGCGCTGCCTTCCTTTTCACAGGAGCAGAATATCTTTATTTCTTTTTAGGATTTTCTGTGATTAAATGACATGTAACTATCAGTCCGATGATGTCTGCTAATTGAAGCCAAATATTGACTATTTGCTTGGAAGTGTGATTCTTTTTTTTCTGGGTTGAAAGTCAACAAACTCCCTCAAAAGCAGCACAAAAAAAGAGTTAATTTCAATTTAAAAAGCCCAAATGTATATTAGCTTCATTTAAATGACCTGGTGTAGAAAGCAATACACAGACAGACTTTGCTTCTCTAAGTTTTGTTTTTTTCTCTCTCTTTTTTTTATTGACGGCATGTATAATCACACGCACCTCATAAAACATTTATTGATACATAAAGACATTATTGCCCTCCTTTGAATTAATACAATAATTTCACAACTGCCGTTTCCGGCTCAGCTTTAAAAATTAAACCAACCCAGAAAATATGTTTCCTCGCCGAATATTAACAATGGATACGCCGGATTGTGAACGGAAATGGCGTCTGTTACTTTACAACATGTTATTACATCTATTTTACGAGGACTCCGTGAGTCTATAAACCATTTTACTAGCATTGAGGGTATCAGGACGATATTATAAGGGTTTTCTAAAACATTAAGATACAGAGAATCCGTGTTGGTGCACTGTGTGCGCGGGGAAATGGTTCTTATTCCTTTTTTTTCCTCTCTTACACAGCTTGTAGGCCATTGTTGCAACGTCCTGCAGCCACCCGAACACGAGAAACAGAAAAAAAAAACAAAAAAAAAAAACATCTGCACTGCTTTTTTCCCTCCAGTCACATCTGATGGGGCTTTTTATTATTTGTGAAATGAAAAGCTAAATTAAACCTGACGAAAGAAAAAAAAAAAAAAAAAAAAAAAAACAGAGCAAGGGCAGGATTGATTTACTCGCTGTATTGGTAAATATGACCACGTGATCCATGTAACCAATCCCTGTAGATGCAGGCCAGCAAAAATACTATGATTGTTCATAGAGGGGAAGCTTCCCGTAACAGTGCAACCCTTATTATATGAGTAGGAAGAGATCAAAAATGTCTTCCAGTGGCACTCTCAGTAACTGCTATGTGGACGCTATAATGGGGCAGGAGCCGGAGGATGTGTACGGTGCTCGCTTTATTCAGGCTCCACACATGGTGACCCCGAGGCCGTCAGGTGCTGGAGACAACGCAGACTTCTCCTCTTGCAATTTTGCACCAAAGTCCGCCGTTTTCTCGTCGTCTTGGTCCTCGGTTCATCCGCAGGGGATTTATCATCCGTACGTGCACCACCACCACCACCACCAGCCCCACGTCCCCGCCTCGGACGGCCGGTATGTAGGCGTCCGCTCCTGGATGGACCCCATCTCCAACCACGTTTCGTTTGCCGGATTTCACCCCGGCAGTCGGCCGTACGGGACAAAGCCCGACGTCTTGCCACCGAAAGCCGCGGAGTGCGACGCGTTGGAGGCAGAAGCTCGACCGCTCGCCCGTGAATTCGCTTGTGGAGTATCGGAGTGTCCAGAAAAGGCGACTCAGGAGCACAGTGGAAGTGAGCTTTCGAGCCACAACGAGCCCAAAGACGAGAAACAACAACTTGACCCAAGTAAGTAAACGAAATAGCCAATCCTGATTTACAGCCCTAAGAACTGTATGGGCTGGGTGTGTAAAACTGGAGCTTTTACTAACCTATAAAAGTGTCTCGTGCTATAGCGCGGCTCGGGAAGGGGAAAAAACCCGCCCTGCAAGGGTTATTACAGGGGATCCTAAAGTTTTTAATGTCACAGGACTCCCAAAATAGACACACACTGCCCCATGTCGATGAGATTTTACCTGAGATAGTCTGTATGGATATAGGATTGATTTATTTCCCTCTGTTAGTAAATACCTACACCAGTAAAATCAGGAAAACGTGTCATCTGCATGGTCACTTTTTGCCCTCATTGTCTATCACACTACTCCTCTATATTGCCTGTGATCCCCTGCGGCCACACCAGTGTCCTCACAGGTCCTCACATTTCCATTCACTGAAGTTTAAAATCAAAAACATGCTCTTCACATGTGTCTTTACTTCATGTGCATCTAACCCCCCCCACCCCACCCCCTCCTCCTCTCTAACTTGTCTTTCAGACAACCCTGCAGCGAACTGGATTCATGCGCGCTCAACGAGAAAGAAGCGATGCCCGTACACTAAATATCAGACTTTAGAGCTGGAGAAGGAGTTCCTCTACAACATGTATTTGACAAGAGACCGGCGCTATGAGGTCGCCCGCATACTCAGTTTAACCGAGAGACAAGTGAAGATCTGGTTCCAGAACAGGAGGATGAAAATGAAGAAGATGAACAGGGAGAGGAGCGGCAAGGAGCAGCTATGAACAATATCACCACTGCTGCCATTTCGCACATTTAATGCCCATGTACCAAGGAAGCCATCTGGACAATTACATATATTTTGGTAGGAGCCTCGGTAGCCATTTTATTCTTATTTTCTAGACCCTCTAGGTAGCCTCGGTGTCATAACGTGTTGGCCAAATATGCATCAAAATCCCATGTGCGGGGATATTGTCCTGCAGAGCTACAGACAAGCACTGTCTCATTTGAAATGTTCTCTGCTTTACAATTTTACAATTTAAACACAACCACATTGATGATGAAGCAGTCCCCCCCCCACACACCCCCATCCCCTCACTGTAGGAGACGTGCCTATGTGTATTGCTTTTATAGTTGTTAAGAAATTGGAGTTGTATATAAAACATTTTCACAGCTTAAATACTTTGACTTTGCTGTCTGTGTCGCGCACACGCATGGAGAGTGTGATGAGTAAACCCCTGACCCATTTCCATTTGACTTCTGAAGGTGCGCAACAAAACTAGGCGCGCTTTTTGCTTTCCCAAATCATCCATTTTTATCTTAAATATCATGCATATTAACGTATTTCCTTTAATTAGCACGTTTAACAACCTCCTCTGCGCGTTTCTGGCTTATTGTTGGGTTATTTCATTTAAGGATTTCACTTTTTTTAAAATTTTTTTAAAGTTAAAAATGATTCCCAGAGGCCTTGTGCACAGCAAAATTGTTGAAGCCACACAGCACAAAAATACAACACAAAATTTCATCAACACTGATCGTTTATTTATTTATTCTAATGTAATTTGCAGCCAACAAATCTGCAGAAATCAGACTCCTAGACGAGGCTACACACTGTTTGTTGGGCTTTTACTCTGTTTTAAACAGCAGATTTGAAACGCAGAAGAACAAGTAATAAAGTGTTTACGATTGGGAGAGGTGTTGCGGCGGATTTCCAATTTATTGTCCAACTTGTACGAATAATTACTTTAAAGCAGGAAGAAACGCGGTCCAATAAAGCTATAGAAATGGCTAGACGTCTGGCCTAAATGAGTTTATGGTCCCGGCCAGTAATTACACTCTCCTTTGAAACCTCTCTTTTCTTGGGCGTTTGCGTCTGTTGCTGACAAACAGAGTGTAGACACTTTTCCACAGGGTGTCTGGTCGATGAATTGTTTCAGAGGAAATCACCCCCAACCTTAATGGTCACGTTTATTCATCATCTGCACTTCCCACCGATGGGAAAAAAACCTTCACTTTGACTGGTGTCTGAAGCTGTATTACCGTCTGATGGGTTTATTTTAGATTTAAATGCACAAGCAGGCTAGTAGTTCTGTTTTTACCTCATGCTGGATCAATAAGAGGGGAAAAACAGACTTTTAGTGAAGAGATTACTCTTAAACTTATACAAATAAATTAATGTGAACATTTTCAGCAGCTCTTGTCAAATCAAATGGATAAAAATCTCTGAATGATGCAGAACCAAACACTCAATTAAAGCCTCACTGCAGAAGTAATGAGAGCGCTAGAGGGCGATGTTGTCCTTTTAGTCTCAGCGAACTCATTCACAGCTGGAACGTGAAGGCAACACATGGACCTTATCAGACAACATGCACACGTGAAATTATCGATTTATCTGAAAAAGAAACGTGTTTTTATTTCCAAGAGAAAAATCTGTATAAGTGTATATGTCTTAATAACACCAAACAGGGTTTGGGTGCTGAACTAGTGAAGTTAGAATGGGAGTCAATGATATCGAAATGTGAATCTAAAACTGTTGTTATTGGAGGGAAAAAAAGAATATTATGCAGCAAATATTTGCAAAACTGAAACTCCCCCTTTATGTTTTTAACCCGCCCAATGCAGTTATTAATCTTCAAAATTGTGTTTTTGGAAAACCTCCTAATAATTTTCAGACCTCACGTCTCAGCTTTATGTGTTTGCACAAAAGAGCAGCCATGTTTAAACTGCACAGACCACAGCTTCAGTCCATCATCATTTACAGAAAACAATTCTCAACTTTCAGAAATGCTTTCCTCTAAAAAAAAAACAATGTACCTTCAAATGTCAAATCCTCCTCTGAGCAAACCATATTAGTATTTTAACTGTAGGTGAAGAGAAGTGTAATCTTTTATTGTCCGTGCGTCCTCAGAATAAAGCGACGCAATGAAAAATATGGAGGACATGCTGATATCTCACAACATGGATATTTCTGCTTTAAATCACTGACATTAATAATCTCTCTATATATATTTTCAGATTCCATGCTACAGAAAATTTCTACATTTAAAATAAGCAGTGCACATGCCAGTTATTAAAATGATCAATCAAAGTAGAATTAATTGAATAAGAATAATGAAAATAGGCCCCCAAACTAAGCAACACACACTGTTGATCCTTGAGTCTAATAACTTCTATTATCAGATGGACAAACCCACTGAGCATCAAGCCCGAGGGCTGAGGCATTCAATAGACTCCGCATTTATTGCTGCTGACTTGGAGATGAAAACAGATTGTGAGAGTTTTGAACAACGCAGGACTCCAGTTTGACGGATCTGGTGAAGACGCAGCAGCGTAACCCGCGTTTCTGTCCTCTCGCTGCTGTGTGCTGAATCCAGTCTGCAGGGGGAATAATAACGGGAGGCACCACCCTCAGTGTGTGCTGCAATGTGTCCTTAAAAAGAACATTACTTTAGTCATCACTATTATGTTATGATTGTCATGAGGTTTTCAGTTTCTTTCCAAACACAGGCAACGCCCAGAGAGCACAAGATGGATGCCAAATACTGAGGCAATGAGAGAAAACTTTGAATTGATCAGTTGGTCCTTGATCTGATGTATCGTGTGATGAGTGCAGTGAGCTATGAGGTGACCGCCATGGCTAAAAACTTGACCCCAATATAAGGCGTTTTGCTTCTTTATTCAAAAATGCACGCACACACGCTGTCCACACGCACACACTAACTGGATTAAACCTCCTCTTTGACAGTGACGAACATTAGGGGATTTCTGTCACTTTGGCCCATTTCCACGCAGTCATCCTCACTGCACCGTTACGGTCATGTGCTTCTGTCCTTTCAGGCCGTGAGTGAGTGGCGTCAGCTATTTCACTCCGGCCATTAGCTGCAGTCACGTTACACCCATAGATGCTGTGCCGCTCCAGAGCCGCTCACTTTGTCCCGTGGAGGCTGCGTGAAGGCCAAGATAACATCTGTGCGTCTCCGATTGGGAACACATTTTTAGCCTAATGGTTTTCCACCACAGCGTTGAACAGTGTGTTATTTATCGACAGAAAAATACAGTAAACGGCGTCACAAAAATGTACTTCCTCATGCGTATTTCTGAAAGTATAAGAAACACAACACAGAGGCCCTGATGAGTTGTCTGGTTTCCGTTTTTTTTTGCGATAACTGTAAAGCAGTCGAGGCCTATGACGCAATATGACCAGCAGGTTTAGGCCCGGGCTGTGTTCTAGAGCGGATTGTGACGTCTCACGTTCGAACGTACCTGAACGTTCCATGAACGTTCACGGAACGTTCAGGTACGTTTATTTTCCTCCTTGAAAAAGGAGGGAAATAAAAAAGACTGTGGAACACAGCATGGAACGACGTTAACTGTGAATGCAACAATGTAGCTCAAGTATGAAATGCACGTTAAAAGTCACACAGTGTGCTCTGCTTGGTGATTGTGACGCAAGAGTCACTGAAACTGTCATTGCAACCATTTTTTTTGCAACACATTTTTAACCCTCTTCGGCTTCTGTATATTACGGGTTGACTGCGATGATTCTGGTGGCCCTTAAGTACAATTAGAGCTCTGTGATGAAAGTCCTTAACCTGTGCGTTCCTGTTAGGTACCATTCTTTTTATTCATTTTTAACACGTCTACATTTCATAGCTTCATTGAAAACAAGGATTTAGTAACACAGATGATGCTTTTCTTTTAAATAATTCTGAAAAGTCAGTAATCAACTTAAAACAAACCTGAAGGTGTCGATATTTCAATTATACAGCCTATATTCCAATAATTCACTGTGTAGGACCATTTGCTTTAATGTTGGGCTTTATCCATTTGCCATCTATCTATCTATCTATCTATCTATCTATCTATCTATCTATCTATCTATCTATCTATCTATCTATCTATCTATCTATCTATCTATCTATCTATCTATCTATCTATCTATCTATCTATCTATCTATCTATCTATCTATCTATCTATCTATCTATCTAGTTGAACTGTGTGATTTGTTATGTTATTAACCTGTAGCAGACTCCGTTTGTTATCCCTAATCAAAGGAAATGACCAGTATGAGCGCGCTGCATTTCTCTTCGGCTCCCCATCGTCCGTTCACTGGTGCAGCGCCATGTCACAGAGCTACTGGAGCAAACGTGGCGACTCTCTTAACCATCGGTGACCTCAAATAAAACACGGTAGCATCATGTAAGAGGAAGGAGCAGACGAACAGTCCTGCATCTTCGCGCCGACACCACAGTGAAGTTAATCAGGAGTTTTTTTCCCCCCCTCCTCCTATAGAATGACCTTGTCCCATCGGACTACAGTGCGCCATGGAGTTTAAAAAATGTCATGGTTGGGTAATGCAATAAATGAATGACCTCTCACATCACCCACACACACACATACACACAGAGAGAGAGAAAGCTATAAGGCGCAGGAAACCAGAGACCGAGCCGTGGCCTGACTATAAATCGCGCAGTGCTGACTCCGGCATGCCACCAGACCAACGAGAATGAAATGAAAGAAATTCCTTTTTGCTGCAAAAATGGACTCACAGACGACAGACTGCAGCTGTAACGTTTGGCCTCTAAATCTCGAAGGTCAATGGCGTGAAAATGTTTCATGTAGCTTAACTATAATTTATTTCTCCCTTCATTTGTCAACATATTTATGAATAACAGCAGGCCGCGCGTGGAGAGGACGCGCGTAGTGACACGCAGATCCAATAAAACCGCGTTTTGTTTTTTTTTGTCGCTTTGCACCAATATTTGGGCGTCAGCACAGAGAAGGCCAATGTCAGAAAATTAAACTATTTTTTTGACGGGGACGTATATTTATTCATTTTCTATTTTGTCTTCATTTAGACTCCACTAGCTGTGACTTATAATTCAGCCTAACAAACCAGCTGGTGTAATCACGTGACATCTTTAAGTGCAGTTGGTGCGCAGGCCGCTCACTCAAAACAAAAACAAACGAAAATGACTGAATTTCATCGTCCTTTCATTGGCGCAAAAAGCTTGTTTGACGCAAACTCCTTCCAAATATAATTTCTAATGAATTCTTATGTTTTTTTTTCTTTTTGATGAAAACAAAAAATACGCCTCCTTTAACTCCCAGTAAAGCAAACGTTGCTTTATCGTGATTTTTGCCATATGTTCAAGTAAAATTGATATAGTTTCTATACCAAAATGATCTATTTTCTGTTCTACGCTGAAGAATGTGCATTAGGATGAAGACAAAACATTTGAGGCTGCAGTCTAACTGCTCTTTTTTCACTTCAAGATGAAACATTTTATGGTCAAGTAACAGAAAGAAAAAAAAAAACGTGTGTGTGTGGGGGGGGTGAGGCTCTTGTTTTTCTCCGGAGGAGCTATTATGCGCAAAGATGGGGAGAATTGCTGCAGTCGAAATTCCTTTTTGTGAGAGGACAATTTACAACTTGGTAATAGACCTTTTTATGTGCCTCCATCGCCTGTCATTGGATGCCACTGGTCATGTGTGAGACGCAAACGTCTTCATGGCTCTTTTCCTGATTTCCCAGGCGATTTTTTTTCCCACTGCATTCTGCTTCTATGGCGTTCAAACCGATGCGCCACGGTCGGCTTTCTTAAAAATTTCATTCGTCTCATAAACGTCTCATGAGCGCATATTGGTGGCGCTCGTTCTCCTGGATGACAAGAAGGAGCGTTTCAACTCTCAACACATCTGACCTCTTCATGCACGCAGCAGCACCACCGGCTCTTCCACTGCTTTATCAAAATTGCACCGCGTAGGTAAAGCTCAGAGAATAACCATGGATTACCTCCCGGCCATAGGTAAGATTTCTGTGTGATAACAGACTTAATTTACGCTCGTGTGGCTGCATGGTGAAGTCTGACAGCTTCCTGTTTCATTAGTCATGTAAATTAGCAGCAAGGTAGCGTCTGTCTGCTGATGTGCTGATTTCACGTGTTGCTGGATGTGTTGGAATAAATAGTTTTTATACTTTACGCGCAGAAAAGATTTGCTGTTGTGCGTCAGTGTTGATGCAAATGTGCCTTCGCTGCTACTGAGCATCAAAGAGGACAAATTAAGAAACAATCAGGATCATCAGTTTGTTTGCTCCTTGGGAAAGTATTCATTGTGATCCATACTGTCTATATATAAGATAATTCTGCAGAAATTATATCTTGTGTTTGAAGTCGGTGATGCTGGTGTCTGAGCAGAGTTTTTTTTTTTTTTTTTTAAAGCAGATAACTGAGTGCAGTATTTTCCACACGAATGAGAAGAGAGCTCAGTGTTTTGAACCAAACATCCCTCATTTCGTTTTCACTTTGAAGCACTTTATTGCTCCTCCAGACGCCTTTTTATTTCATCCACTTCATTAGATTCGACAGTGAACCCAAAGGAACATAAGTTTGCATTTCCTTACCGACCAGACAATCCGCATTGATCTGGTGAGCCCACTGTATTTTCCACACAGTGTCCACTTCCTAAAATGCTGCACTCTAATCGACACAGACCAAATCTGCTTTGCTGTATTCCACATATGCAAGCCTGGCAGAGGAGAAGTTCAGTTTTCATAGCTGTCTACAGCTGCCTGGAGATGGGGCCAACTGAACAAAGACAGTATTTCACTGTTGCCTGACAGGCAGCTGCGAAAGTATTTACAGCCTTACTGCAATGCGGCAAAATGGACCCTGGAAGACAGAAGCCAGTAGAAGCCTGAGAAAATTAGACAGGACTCAGTCTGCGTTGTCTGATTTAACAATCAACATATCTTACTTAACATTCTTGTTATATTTAATTGTTATATGTGATTTTGTAGGACAGTGTCTGACCGCAGGCCCTGCACACATTTATTTTTTTCTTTTTAACACATAGCAGTTTCCATGAATGGATGTGGTTTCCTCTTTCCTCTTTAAACCCCCTCAGACACACAGTCTAATCCACTGTTAGACTCTTTTGGATTATTTTGTGACATAATAAGAGCTTTTTCAAACATTATTCCCTCACATTAACTCATATAAAACCCCAAAGGTGCAACAGCTCTTATTTATTTCAGCATAATTCTATTATCTTTCTTTTATTCGGTCATATAAAATAATGAATTCACTGATTATTTTTCCGTATTATCATCAACGAGTTTATTTCGCCTTATCTGCTGAATGATGATGAATAATAACACCTACACTGCAAAACATGCCCATGATATCCTGACACTCACTCATGTTCGCATGCAGGCTTTTAAATTCTGAATATGAAGGTGGAAAAATTTCGCAAAATGCTTCAGTGATTCTTCTTGTGTGCACTGCAGATTCATTTGTTTTAAGAGCTTAATTAACCCACATGTTGTATCAAGTTCCATCAGCCCACGTGCTTCAGGAGACCTCCACTTGGTTAAACAGAATTAATTGAAGTTAATTAATTTTGCATTTGAGAAGCGATTTATTTTATTTCTTCCTTCTTGCTCGTCTGCATCACAAGTTTCATAAAAGATTGACATTAGGTGAAATTTTCTGGCTGGTACAGACGGACACTTTTTGCAGTGGAAAAGGGGGGGAGGCTGTTAAAACGCCAGCAGGAGGCGCTGTTGCCCAACAGTCAGCCTCTCTGCTCCCACCCAGCAGCCTCTCACCAGCAGGTCTTACAGCGCAGTGATTGGCTCACACACTCGGTCATGTGATCTGGTTCATTTTTTGAATGTGGGTTTGTACAATTGTGTGCAAGGAAATGAACTTTTTTTTTTTTCTTATGCCTCCTGCTGTAAGAAAAATCACTTTGTCACCAGCTGCTCTGGTTATTTACTGCTGTGTGAGATTTCCTCTGCAAACCCAATAAAGTGGTTTACAGCAGCAGGGCAAACAGTTGCTTATTGTCATTAATTCATCTTACACAGGCGGCACAGAGGATGCTTTGTTGCCAGAGTCCTCTGAAGATGAAGATGTTGAACAAACTGTAGCCTCATTGACTTCAGCTGCTTCAGCATTGTCACTCAGATTAATGGGAGTTAAGACACGGTGTGCGTGACCTCCTATCCTCCTCGTGATGATGACAATGATGGGGACTTTAAAGGAACTGGTCTTTTAAGAAAGCTGATGGAGCTGAAAGCAAAATGACTGCACTTGTAGGTGCATTTGCTTCCAAACCTCGCAGGAGGCCATAGAGGCAGGGAAATAACTTTTTTTTAAGGAGGACATGCATGTAAAACTTTGATGCTCCTCCTTTATCACACCTGCCCCACAGTGTGGCAGCCAACCACACCTCCTCCTCCTCATCATCATCATCATTATCATCATCAGCCCTCTCCAGCTTGCACAGACAAGGAGAGGAGGAGCAAGAAAAAAAGAAAAAAAAACAAAAACTCTTGGATTGGCCCGGATGACTGAATGACATCAGTCTTATTGTGTCAGGTTCACTTGGGACAGTGACGCATGTTTGCTGTTCTTGTTCACACTTTAGAGGTCTAAAGGCTTCAGGAAAATCATCCAATCAGGCCTGGACAACAAAAAGAGAAAGAAACTGCAGTTCTTTAATTAAATAACAGGTCACAGGCTGATGATTAGATTATTAATATTATCAGACTTTGTTGGCTCCATTTGATTAACAGCCTACAAGTCTAATAAGTATAAAGCCCAAATAAGAACATTTTCTATTTTGTTCCCATTTCTTTCATGACAGTTACAACCTTCCCCGCTTCCTCGTTTCTGCGACTTTTCCTCAGTGCACATCAGTGTAATCGGTGTTATTGAGTAAGTGCAACTTTGAGGGTTATTTATGGGTCTGTCCGGTGTTGTGAGTGGCTGCGAGGAAACACGTGACGCCATTAAAGTTTGTTTTATGGCCCCTGGACTTGACAAGCCAAAATATAATTCTCATTGTGTATTAGTAAGACGGTCCAGATGGGTTGGAATAAGAGCTTCATCTGACGGGGGAGCTGCACCGGGCTGCCTTGTCCCCTCAGCATGGGTGCGTTTGCCGCACGGTGCTGCGGTCTCTGCGGTCTCTGCGGTAAGCTGCGTTTTATCCTTCTGCTCGTGGTGTGGGCGAGTGATGTCACGCGCACGGTGCTCAGGCTGCACTGTTTCCTGCCTCTAAAAGCAGCAACAGTGCGCGTTCAGGACAAACAGAGAGGGTCAGAGGATGCGCTGCTGTGTGGGAAATCTGCCTGATCTTATTACTGCGCTTGATTCGAGGTTAAACCTTTTAAGACTCAATCCATGCTTCCTTTTTTTTTTTTTTTTTTTTTTTTAGCTGTTGTTAGTTTGTTCGGATGTTGTTGTTGTTAAAAGTCTGATTCCCTCCTTTATGATTCAGTTATTTGATGACATTGAGCTTCGTGTTTGCTCGGAGGTGGAGAAATCAACCTGTTGGCACCAGACTCGTGTTTTTGAAGATTAAGGAAGAATTTGGTGAAATGTCCTAAAGGCCCAATTAGAACAATACAAGTTTATCAATCATTGCCAATCTGCAACACTTCGTTTGTTAGACTGCTCGTTTTCTAACTCATAATTCGTTCGTGCTTCAGTATGAGAATCAGCTTTAACCATATTGAAATGAATAAACAACTAGAAACAGCATTGAGGTTTCAACATTTAAATCTCTCTTTCTCTTTTTTTTTTTTTTACTTGTTCACACTTATTTGGCTGCTGCTTTATTCACAGTGGGCCTAATGCATTTTTTTTAATGCAAGGCTTAAATTCGTCAGTCACTGATAGAAATCCAGTGTTACAATGGTTAAATAATATTTTAAACAAAGTTGACAATGAATTTAAGCTTTAATTTTTTATTATCAGTCAAAAAACGCAACCGAAAATTAGATCAAACAGGCTTAGTGTTTCCCCTTGCTCTCAAATGCTCAAATGAAGCTTTATTGATAGAAAAAAACATTTTTGTAGCGAAAACGGAGTGAAGCTGAACCAGTTGGCCTTTCGTTTAACACAAGCTGCCAGGAAACGCTGACTTTATCATTCCTTTGTTGTGAATCTCGGCATTGACCCGTCTGAAGGGCTAACAGGGGAAGGTGAAAGACAGGTCAGGCTGTCTAACAAATATTGAAATGTGAAGTGCAAGAACGAAATTTTGCTTGAGAATATAATTCATCTTTTAGCCCTGCTTTGAACGAATATTTAGGGTTTTTATGTTGACATGCATGGAAGTCTGCAAAGTCTTTTTCCTCAAATGTGTGGCCAAGTCGACTTTTAATTTTCAGTTGAATGCTCGTGTGTTTAAAGGCCTCTGCTGTAACCTTCAATGTAACAATGTAACTGTGGTTATATTCAATCAACGACTTGAATGCACCATTGAGTGAATAACCAGTTAAGTACAAATGTTCCTATACGTGGCCTTTTTTTGTTGTTCTGTGTGTCTGCTTCAGAATCACATTTGGCCAAATGTACTTTAAAAATGCAACATGAATTAAAACCTGAGGTTAGATTTCCATTTTTTTCAATCTGACTCGTGTGAATTTAGGACTCTTTTGTCATAAACAGACTGATAAAGCCTGCACGTTTAGACGGAATTATGTATTATAGCATAATAGTGATTTTGAGGGGATATTGAGGGGATAATAAAAAAAAAAAAAAGGAAATCAACAAACCAAACTTAAGAATTCTGAGCTTTAATTCATTTGTAAAATGTTTCAGAAGCACTCGCAGGAGCCGCCATGGTGCTTTAGTTAATGGCTGACTAGGAATTGGTCAACTTTTGCACCCTTTGAGCTGTCACCAGGGCCGAAAAATAATTGAACTTTTTGATAAGTTTGTAAATGATTTGGTTTGACCTCCGCGGCCTCTGGCCTCATCTTTTGGGCAGTGGTGATAAACTCCTCCAGATTAATCCTCTGTATTACCCTTCAGCGCTTATCTGTTGTAAGTTATTTATAAAAAAAAAAAACTATTTCTATCACTTGAAGTGTTTTTTTCTTGGTGTGGAGGGGAAATGACTCACTGCAGATAAACCTGGTTTGACCTGAGACTCATATTTTCGTTCACAGTCTTTTGTTAGTCGTGTGCTGCTTCAGTTGTCAGTAATACAGAGATATCCTGTATAGACCTGCAGTTTCCTTTTCTGTGAAGAAGCGACTGACTTTTGGGGCCACAGAGTGACCAGAATGGGTCCAAACCAAACACAGAGATCACTAAGAACCTTAAACTCGATGAGATGCTTGTCCCAGACACACACACACACAAAAACATTTAAAGGAAATCATCAAAAACGAGAGAAAGAGCTGCTCCAGTGGGAGAAAATGGTTAAAAGTCCACACTGAAAAGACACTGATATAACTGTAGCTTATAATACTAGACCTCTCCCATCTGGTTGTGATGCATGCCTCTTATTTCCTCATGTAACCTTGTTCCTCTGATGTCTTTGTTTATCCTGACTGTGAGCCACTTTGTAAATTTTGTTTGGCTGAAAGTGCTCTTCAAAATAAAGCGCTCTGATTATGGGGCTAAAAGTGGGCAGTGTCGCTTGCCGTCGTCTATATATACCCTGTAGAACCGAATTTGTGTGATAAAACCACAGTCACAGATTCGATTCTAGGGGAGTATATGGTCGATGAAAAAACTTCGATTTATTGACTTATTGCCGTCTGATTTGGTGGCTGACGTGCTGTCAGATGCTGCAGTGTGGGTTTGTGATTTGGAGTGAATCTGACAACAGCACATACTTCACAAGAGGGGGCTGGAAACTCAAATAGGCTCAAAGGAAATCTGACACAAAATGTTTCACATGAAAATAAACATGGTGAAGAAGAAGAAGGCTGCTGTTCCATCCAGCTCAGTGTGTTGGACTGAAACACCAAATGGATTTACTAAAAGAACCCTGAGCACACTCCGGCTGTAGCGTCTTTTCCTCCTGTGGGTCGTTTGTGTCTCTACATTATTGATTCCCAGAGGCTGCTGCTGCTGGCCAATGGGCTCCTGACACCGTTTTTTTTTTCCAAAGGGATGGGAGCAGATGAAGTGATGAGATTCGTGTAACTTTTGGATGACCCCTTCTTGACAAAGACAGTGTCCATCAATTGTCCTCAGTCATTATTCGCTGCTTTTATGCCATGGGGCTTTTTGTATCTTTTGTTGGTTTCTCTGTTGAACACCGAGCCTTCAATTTAGATCTGTAGAAACTGATCTATTTCTATATCTGCTCTGATAAAACACCCCACGCACAGGCAGCATTTACATCTATATTTGTTTTACAATTCTAAAGTTGAATATTGAAGTAAGGTATTAAACCTATGAGTGTTTTTCATATTCATGCAGCATGTTTTGGTTTTTTTCCTCTAAATCCAAACACACATTCAGAAGCTTCATGGCAGCGTTTGTGTTTTTTTTTCTCCACCAGGGTCACATTTTGGTGTATTTTACGTTTGATAAAATTGCTTTTAGTTGTATGTTTACCCGTTTATGGACCAGCATCACCTCTATTGGCCGATCTGGTCACATGGTTCGCTAACTTTATTCAGTTGACACCAAGTAGGAGGGCTTTATGGAGGGAGGAAAAAAAGACAACTCGAGAAAAATTAGTATTTTCTACCTTCAGAAATTAATGGCCATGAGTTCGTATATGGTGAACTCTAAGTATGTGGATCCTAAATTTCCTCCCTGCGAGGAATATTCACAAAATAACTATATACCTGAGCAGGGCTCGGACTACTACAGTCCATCGCAGGACACAGACTTTCAGCATCCAGGGATCTACCCACGGCCAAACTACACGGAGCAGCCCTTCAGCTGCAACACTGTGCAGGACTCCACAGTGCAGCCACGGGGTCATGTGCAGGAGAGACCCGGCAACCCGAGCCCTTTTACCGCACAGACTGAGCAGGGGCCCCCGGTCCAAGTGTCCGGACCTCGGACTTGTGGACAGCAGCAAAACACAAAGAGCCAAAACGGGATACAAGCCAAGCAGCCTGCAGTAGTTTACCCCTGGATGAAGAAAGTCCACGTAACTACTGGTAAGATTTCCACTTACTTCTTCCTCCTCTTCTTCCTCCCTTATGGTCCAACTGAGACCTGCACTTTAGAAATCATTCAGTGTAATATTTATGGGAGTCTTTGAAAGGCCTCGCCAATTACACAAGTCATAAATTTTTATAGCTCAGGAAATAGGCCGCTAGGTGAGCGCCTGAATGCTACTGAAAACACACATTGGCCGGTTGTAATGGTGCTTTAAATGTGCAGCATATCAGCTTAAATCCAGTTAAAATCAGCCATTATTTCCTGATCTCGCCTCCATGTGAATTTTCCTAAAGTTTCAGCGCCCCGTGTAGAGAGAAGGAGAGAGAGAGAGAGAGGGAGAGAGAGAGAGAGAGTGTGTGTGTGTGTGTGTCCTAGTTGTGTTGTTTTTGCCTGCATGCAGCTTTGGCCACATTTGGTGACTTTTTTTTTTTTCTTTTTCTTTAAATTGTTTTCTTTCTCCCAGTGAACCCGGATTACACAGGACCAGAGCCCAAACGGTCCAGAACAGCTTACACCCGGCAGCAGGTCTTGGAGCTTGAAAAGGAGTTTCATTTTAACAGGTATCTGACCAGGCGGCGACGGATTGAGATAGCTCACACTCTTTGTCTCTCCGAAAGGCAAATCAAAATCTGGTTTCAAAACAGACGGATGAAATGGAAGAAAGATCACAAACTACCCAACACCAAGGGCAGATCCGCACCAGCCTCCAGCCATCTGCAGAGCATTCAGAAGGATATCCAGACTGATATCACGTCGTTATAAGAGAGGAAGGTGGCTCACCCTCAGAAATTAACTGTACATAAAAAAAAAAAGACAAAGGTTGCATCTGACTTTTGCATGGACTGATGTCGTTTTTAGCCATTTTATTTTTTTAATTTAACAAAAAAAAATGACCCCAGCAGTGTTGATTCAAGACAGAAAATCAATCAGTCTTGAGGTTTTGAAAGTTGAGACTTTTTTTCTTTGTTTTAATCTCCACAAAGAGACACAAAAACGTCGAAACAAACTTTGTTTTTCTTTATTCCTTCTCCTTTTTCTTGGGACGTTGACCCCCCTGAGGACATTTAATGAGCAACCTCGGCTGATTTCATGGATTTAAACAAAGTGTTTCTGCTCTTCTCACGTGGACTCACGCTGGTTTAAACATTGAATTACTTTATTCACAACAGGGAAGTCCTTCGTTCGAATTACTCTCGCACACAGGTTATTCCAGTCTCCAGAAACTCCACATTAAACGCACAATATATAGAGATATATACGTATACTTGAAGGAGGCATTATTTCCTCAGAACACGCCTAACACATCCTACTTTCGTAAATTACAACATCCCGTTGAATCTTTCAGATTTTTGTGACTCGTGTGTTTTAACTTATTTTGTACAATAAAGCTTTAAATTTTTCGTAGCCTAAATATTATTCCCGAAAGCAAGACATTCCTGTGAGCACACTATTCTGAGTGCCCTTATAAATCTCTCCTGACATCTTTGTAAACAGGGGCTCTCTCTCGTGCCATTTGAAACTCTAATATGAAAGATCATTTGTTCCTGCATGGCATCAAATTGATATTGGATGTTTCTCATCGGAAATAATTAAATCCAGAATATTTAGGAGTGTAATTGTTTATTTTTCTTAATATGATTTTTACGTCATTATTTATTAAATTGTACATTTTTCTTATAGCACACATACAATTTTAATTAAGTATTCGATAAACTTTTATTAATCTAAAAATATGTTTGAACTCTTGTGCATTATTAGCATGGCTTTATGCAAAGTTTTTAGTCTTAGTTAATGTGGGAATCTTCTAGTTTTTCATTCACACCGAGCTGACCGAGGGGAGCTTTCACGTCACCTTTCAAGACAGATATTTCTTGTTTTGTACCGTCATTGTCTTCGGACACACAAAAAAACACACACACACAAAAACAAAACAAAAAAAAGCCCAGAAGCTCTCTAAGTCCGAGGAGGTCTTCTCTGTGAAGTCTTCGCGAGGAGAAGCTTGAAAAGGTATTTCAGCCGAAGGTCGACAAAGCAGCAGTGGCAGGTTCATCCAGGGGACACATTTCAGCCGCAAGGACTGACCCCGACACCCCTGACCCGCCGGACAGGCAGCATTTTCTCTCCCAGGCGCTGCTCGCTTTGGTTTGAAGGACTTTTTTTTTCACACTTAAAAAGCCAAAGCATTCAAAGCAAGAGTCAGAGCGCCAATTCCATAGTTTTTACACGTGTTTTAACAGTATTTATGTCAGGCGCAGCTCCCCCCTCACCCCCTCTCCAAAAAAAAAGGTTCTGATTTTGTGCATTTGTCTCCTCATGTCAATATGCAATCTTTTTGGTTTTTATTTTTGTACATGCTTTTTACCTTGTATTGTGCATTGAGATGCGAGAAGTATATTGGACAAAAATAAAGATTTCTACTGATTATGCATTTAAATGACTGCAATGGTCACTTTGTCGCGACATTTTTATTTTCTCCACCCGAGAAATATTTAGATTTTTGAGGGCATTTATTTCCCCGGGCCCCACTCAGGTATTTTATAATTTCTCTGACTGCTCAAAACTTTTATTTCCATTTTTTTAAAATGCGTTATGGTTATTTAGTTTTATTCGTTTTGCACCACTTGCCATCAAAACGATCACTTTTGGTGGGAAAACAGTTTTTCTCCAGTGGTAACAAGCTCGTGGAGCCATATGGATACCCCCGTTTCCAAAACATCCACAAATGCACCAAATGTGCGCTGCATGGGCAAATTCTGCCTCCTCTCCTGTCAGGCATGAAATTTACGAGCATAAATGTAGCATTGCTCTGAGATAAGTGCGGAATATCTTTGAAACACGTCAAAGAACGAGTGTTTTCTTTGGCTTGTCTTGATTTTCATTCCTTAGCTTTTCTCGAAAGGAGCGCATGATTGCGCAAAATCATCCTCAAAAAGCTCTTGGTGGAGCTTTTCAATCGCATTTTGATCAATGAAAACTGCGTCTGGGTTCTCACGAGACTTTGATTTGAGTCTTAATTGCAAAATATCCATTGCATTAAGAAAGTTAATTGTAGAATAGAGACAGAAAGGACTCCACTGCCCTGGCAGATTCAAACTAACAAATGAAAACTCTGTCAGAGGTGGTGGTCCTGCTCCAAAACCACGTTATAAAACATGTATCAGTAACTGCAGACGCACACACGTAATGAACAACTGCATACATTTGGTATTTGATATCAAAACCCCTCACGCTGTATGAGTTATGCCTTTATTGAATGTGACCCACTGCAACAGTGACCTCCGACCCCCCACACGCTGCAGAATCAGTTGTGATACAAACACAAGTGGTCATAAAACGGACATGTGGAAAGACAATCTCCAGTCCAGTCACTCAGCTGTGTTTCCATCCCCACTGACCACTGTCTGATCCCCACTGAGCTCAGGCGGGCCTACAGGGCGCACAGGCGTCCATGTGTTCGGGTGTGTGTGTGTAAAATACAAGCGTGTGTCACTTAGATTCAGAGAGAAGTGATACTGAATCCACCATCCTGCCATAAATGATCTGCACATAGATGCTGAGGAGAGGATGATCGAGGGAGGGAGGAGGGGGGGAGGATAAGGGGGGTGGTTGGGTGGTTTTTTGTTTTTTGTTTTTTTTTTGCACATAATCTACCTTTTTTGCCACTAATCTACCTAATATACATAATATAATACACACAACTAGTACTTGAGCTAACTGCAGCTTGGTATTCTATTATATAACACTTAGTACTTTAAAGCCATTTCATATCAAATCTGAGTTTTCTGAACTCTTGCCATTAAATCATGAATCGAAATCAAATGCATCACAGCCCAGTTTTCCCCAGCAATTATCAGGTCAGAGCAGCCTACTACAACATGCAGCGTGCAGCCACACTGACCTACATGTCTGAACAGCAATAAATGGGAGCCAAAGGCAGTGCCATTTTCAATGACACTGCACCCAGTGCAGGAATACAACGTCGTCGCTCTCCATCCGGCCATATTTGATTTCCAGCTGTTTTCGCAGAAGCCTCTCCGAGTCAGACAACCCCCCTAAGATATATTAAAGTGCGCTGTCTGCATTCAGAGATATAATCCAGAGACTATACCACTCCGCTCTCTATTCTCGACCACGTGATTGTCTAAATAATTAATGCAGCACGTCCCCCTAGAAACACGGCGTCGTCATTAATCGCAAGGACTCTATCAGACTTGAAAACTGAAGAGATCCCCCAAGAAAATAATATCCGATACCCGGCGCAACCCCGCACTTTAGCAACACAGCCGAACCGATGGATGCTTGGGTAGGTAAATATTTCAGCATTGTTCATTCTGCCCGAGCTGGTAAATGACGATATCAAATGTCGTGATATTTGATAAATTGCTCCCTTTGATGTGTGCGCTCCGGGAAGGATTGTATGGGCTGTGGTTAGTTGCTGTGTGCATGTCTTCTTCTTCTTCTTCTTCTTCTTCTTCTTTTTTTTGAAATGAAATATATCAGAAATGGTAGAAGTGTTGGACTTGCTGCTGAGGCACATATCTTGAAACGGATTGATAGGATAAATGGTAAAAACTAAAGGGCAGTGACATGTATTTATGGATGCTCGCTCTGAATAAATGCTCTTTCGGACTCATACAGCTGAGTGTGGCCCCTCCACGGGGCCCACTGAGTCTTTATTCACTGTATAATTCACATTTTCACCGCTTTAGTCCAATTTTTTTTATTTTTTAAAAAAGACTTTTTAAAAAAAAAAAAAAAAAAAAAGACAGAGCGTTGAAATTGTGAAATGTGTGCTCTTGTTCGCTGAGAAAAGAACATTTTGATTGATAGTCGGAGTTTTCAGCCTGAGATAAATAGCAGGTTATTTATCTTAACTTTTTGCTTGAGAACACGGCGGATTTCTGCTGTTTTTATTGTCAGTGGGGGGTGATTTGATTTTGATTTCTGAGAAGTCGTGGAAGTTTGGGCAGGCTGACAGTTCTGCCTCCTTGTAAATCATTCTCAGTAATTCCTGAAAGGGTGCGAGGCTGCTGGGGGGGCCGGGCGAAAACTGTAAATCTTTCACTTTTATTACCCTCTGAACATATGCTGCGACGCTACCAGTCCTGCATCCCTCCGTCCTCACAGCAAAGATAACCCTCCGCTGAAGCAGCCGACGCTCTCTGCGGCTCCAAATCTTCCTCCTCCAACCCGTTCTGGTCTGGACCAACACATTTATTTATTGGTTATTAAACCGCGCCATTGTTTTTATTTTTATTTTTTATTTCCCAGTCTTCTTCTGTGATTGATACTGAAAACAATGCAGGAGAAGCCATGGCTCTCTCTTTGTGCTTCAGCTGTGTGTGAGGACAGACACAACAAACAAAAGATGATAATGTGGTTTATTTGAATACAATCCAGCCTCAGTTGGAAGGAAGAAAAAAAAAAAAAAAAAAAAAAATCCCCACATGTCGTTCATTTCATAAATCATTTTGAAAACACTCATCCCACATCAGTGCAGCTATTGGGCGTTTAATCAGGACAGCTAGAGAGAGAATAATAGTGAGTAGAATATAACAGTATCCAAAATACTAAAACTGTGTTGAAGGCCCACTTTTAATGAGATTTATTGTGCAGCTGCAGACAAATTCTCTGCAAGAACAAACGAGGAGAAAAACTACAAAATGCTGGGAATTTCAAAGCTGCTCTAACATGTAAAAATGCACAGAAATTCATCCCAACACACGCAGGCAAACACGCTGCGCTGTGGATGCTGGAACCACCGCCCTGATGGAGCATGTGAGTGTGGAAATATCCGTGTCTTTTACACATTAACAATAACACATTTAACATGATGCGTTGCGTTCAAATGCGGCTCAATGCTCGCAGTCCAGCCGGAAATGAAAAAGAAATAGGCAGTGGGACATTTTCTCACAGTTCAGACGAGGAAATAAACGCCACCCTTTATCAAAATGGATTGGTGAGGTAAGGCTCGGCCGAAGAAGGGAACAATCACGTGAACAAATATGCTTGTATCTTAAGGCAGCGCCTTTATTTGTCATCACAAAGCTTCCGAAATACCCCAAAAATCCCAATGTTAGCTCCAAATCTGCACAGGCCTATCCTTTTCTGAATTCCTGTATATTTCAGAGGGTGATTGATTGCCAGGGATTTTTTTTTTTTCTGGAATAAGGATACCTTGTTCGCTTTTTATTGGTAGCTGAATGCGAGTCCTTCCATTCTTTCGGGAATACTGTCTCCATTGGTATATGGAAATGTCTGAAAAACAGCAAGATCAGGTTTAGGACAGCATTGTCTACAGACAAAGGGTGAAGGATTTATTCTAGAGACTGCGTGGAGAGGAGCAGAAACTGAGTGGGAAACTGGTTTATGATGAATTGATTCACAGGTAAGCAATTGCACGGCAGAAAGCAACCTTTAACCACGGGTTAATATAATGCAAGGGAATATATATGATTTATTCCACTCAAGGAGGTGATGCTTGTTAATGTCGCTCTCACCGCCGACCGTGAGGATATGGAGTCCACAGCCACCTCCTCAAAAGCAAATTCATTTTTTTTTTTTTTTTTGAGAAAGTGTGTTCAAATATTATCGACAGATTGAGCCGGAGCTGTCCTGCGCTTTTCAGCTGATTTCACGTTTCGATGAAGAGCGACTCGGAGGAAGAAGTAGGAGAGGAACTTTTTTCTTTTCCACTTTTGGATCGTAAATCACATTAATTTGTTGTCTTATCGTCACAGTGGCGTTTGCCGTGATTTATGTGGTTTCGAGCTGTATGGCTTTGTTACCCTGCAACGCTATATTATACATGAATTCATATTTGATGTTTTAAAGGATTACCGGGCTGCATAGCGAGCAGGGGGATAAAGGCAACACTTAGATGCTTCTTCCCACCATTTGGATACGTTTTTTTTGGCTCACTTGTGTTTTAGTTCATCTTAACTCGTGTGAATATAAATATTTGGTCTTTGGTGTTGTAGAACACAAATTGGGCCAAAGGCAATAACACCTTATATTTAACGTGATTTTGCTGTTTTTAACAGTGGATCCAGCTTTAATGTATGTGTGCAACCCACCTTTATAAAGCGCCTCTGCAGAATGGCTGCTCAACTGCAGCATTAAGAGCAAAAACCTTGGTGATTTGGCTTTTTGTGAGCAGCTCGTATTTCCTAAACAGACCTTGCATTTTACTGATGATACACTTATTATTACACTGCAGTTATTTCTTGGACGTGACAAACATTTTGCAGCAGTAACAAAGCGCCTCTCGAGGCTGTTTAACTTGAAATATTAACAAGGAGAAACGACTGGCTGGGATAATAACACTCGACAGTGACTCCGGCCCATTGTGTGAACCAAACTTACCGTAACAACGCGTAGGCGAAAAACACTGCTGTTTGAAAAGAGGAGCTTGTCTGCTACTAGCAGCCCAGTGTGCTTAAAAGCACTTCAGGCGCAGATTATCGACCAGCCTTAACAATAATTCCACATCCAAGGAGTCTTAAATCCCCGTGATTATATTTGAAGTAAATGTCCTCAAACACAGGCAGGGAGGCGAGAGGTGCGTTCACGATCACAGGAAAGAGAATTCACTGAACATTTCTCGGGTTTAACTTCTTCTTCCTCGCCGTCGGTCGAACCTCTTCTCCTCTGTTTCTGTCACCGCGTAAAAAAGCTGCTTTGAATTTAGTTGAGACTTCTGTCTACTTGAAGCCAAACTGCTCGTTGTTCATTAAACTTTGACTTAACTCCGAATGACCCAGAGGTCACCTAAAAAAGCTTATGACTGCTAAATATTTGGACTGGCTCTTTGTGTAAAAGTGCACATGCAGGACTTTTTCTCTCTCCAGCAGAAAGTGTCATATGTGCTCATTGCAGTGACTGTCCTCAGTCTTCTCATTGAACTGAATTAAAGGGGCCCAAAAAAATTAAACAAAATTGAATATAAAATAGGTGAGAATCATTTGCATTATGCATATTTGTAACTGGAGCTTCTATATTTAAATTATTATTATTATTTTTTTAATTATTTTAATTTTCTTTTGAGTGGTGGACTGGGCCTGGTGGTATTCATCTTGATTTCTGTAGAAATTATGGACGTATTCATCCTATGTTAGGCCCATACTTGAATGTGATTTAAAAAGGAAAAAAAAAAAAATCTGATGTGGAGGACACATTTATTTTATTTCTCTTCCAGGTCGAGGTGGGAGCAGTGATGAATGCGTGAGGGACATAAAAGAGATTTGCGCAGATTTCGGTGAGTAACATTTCTTTAATGAAGCGACTGGACAACACAGCCAACTGCTAACAAGGTGAAAGGGTGATTTGTTATTAGGCTGCACATTAACGCTCACATTGTTTCACAGGAGGCTTAAATCACGAAAACAGACGTGAGGAATGGCCTTAACTTCGCCTGTACGTGTGATTATTTGCGCAGGCCAGACTCCCATTCGAATATGTCCAATTCTACGCTCGCACGAATAAAGCTTAATTAACAACAGCACAATTAATCCTATTTTTTCCCCCACGTGAAAAGAAAATAGAAAAAATACACGAATCGGCTTCACCATCCATCTCAAACATCAAAACATGCAAACAATAAAAAGAAAAAAATCAGGAAGAATTTCACCACCTCGTCCCACGATTTCCACACTTTAACCGCGTTACAAGACGCCTCATCGCCAAACCAACCAGCACCACAGTCTCCAGTCTTTCACCTCGGAGTTTGGCTGCAGACTCGCGCTCAGCCAGAATGGAGGCATCATTTATAAACCGAGCCTCTGTATGGGAGAAGTCGCCGAGTATGAAATTCTTTCCCTTGCCTTCCTCCTACGCTTAGTTTTACACTTCTGAGGGCTGCGAGCCTTGAGGAGTGTTTTGCTTTTCATTCCTCTCTGAGGCCGTTTACAACCATAACATTTGCGGTCATAAATTTTGCCGCGGTCCACACTGACAGGTGCAATTGTTATGCACGGCGCAGACTGCAGCTCCTCAAGCCACCAACATACAGTACAGGGCCCTTTGATATTCTACTTTCAACTTAGTTTAAATGTTGCCGTGCGTTTCTCTGTTGTATTCTTAAAACAAATGTAGCTCCTATCAAAAAAAAAACATCCACCACAATATCTGACCATTTTTCTCTCAATCAGTGAATCTCCACGACCGGATCAGAGGCAAAAACCAACCAACCAACCAACCAGCCAAAAAATAGATGGGCCTGATGCATGTTTAAAGGCTAATGAAATATCATATTTACCCCCCCAACAAAACTCTCTCTCTCTCTCTACCACCCTCTACCACCCTCATTTTTGATATCACCATTAATAACAAACAGTGGAGGAGGTTTTTGTAGCTTCTTGTGTGCGTAAACATGTGATCCAAATGCGTTTGCACGGCCTTGGTGGGCTATATTTCTGCTGCAGGGAACAATGCATGACGGGCTTTGTCAGGCCTTGTGATTAGTGAAAAGGGTATTGTGTGTGTGTGTGTGTGTGTGTGTGTGTGTGTGTGAGAGAGAGAGAGAGAGAGAGAGAGAAAGAGAGAGAGTGAAATGCTGATTCAGCTTATTTCTGAGGGACTCCTAAAGCCTCCCAGAGGGTCCTTTTAGCACAAGTTAAACTTTAACTGTTTTGTGCCAGAAATGAGTCAAACAGCTCGAATGTGGAGCTTGGAGATGCATCACTGCCACAGACACTGTAGAGACAGCTGGTAATTTCTAATTTAATAGCTGCTGTAGCCTACAGCACCACAAGTCTTGGGCCAAGCAGAGTGAATATCCAGGTTTATTGTGAATCAGTTTATTTAAACTCTTGAGTCTCACACAGTCATTGGACCAATGTTAAGGAAGGTGCAGCCATAATGAGTATAGGCCTTTGTGCACATGTGCCCACAGGAGTCTGATGTGTTTCTTTTTATAGGTCACAGACTGGAGCAACGGTGGGAAACACCAATCACGTGAATAAACAACATCCATGCCATTGGATAGAGTTGCACTGGCTTATTGGCTTTGAATCCACACAATGCAGAAAGCAACATACTACGATAACTCTGGACTTTTTGGAGGCTACACCTACCCCAAACCAGACTCTTACAGCTATGGCCCCGCTCATCAGTCCTACCCTGCTTCTAACATTGAAGGGGACTACCAGGGCTCAGTGTGTCCCATCCAGACCTCCACTGTCCGGCCACCGACCCTCAAAGACAGTGACCTGAACGGAGACTGCATGCGGCAAAGCAGCAGTCAGAGCAACAGCAGCAGTACCAGTATTGGGGAGCAGCAGGCACCTCCACTGTCTGCATCCTCTCCCAGCTCCAACAGCTCTGCATCCCAGAAGAAGAAGTCCCCATCCAGCAGCGCCTCCAGTGCTGCCACACCAGCCCTCACAAAGCAGATCTTCCCCTGGATGAAGGAGACCCGGCAGAACTCAAAGCAGAAGGGCAACAACTGCACCACTGCAGGTAGAGATGGTTGTGATTTATGTGTGTGTGTGTGTGTGTGTGTGTGCAGGCATGGGGGTGTGAGGGTGAACAGGGCCTTGTTGTGCACACAGTTATATGATTGCTTTGGTGATCAAATGGCGCTGAGATGATGCTGTGGTTCCTTCACAGGTGGCGAGGTGAGTGATGAGAAGAGCCCACCGGGACCAGCCTCCAAACGGGTCAGAACTGCTTACACCAGCGCACAACTTGTGGAGCTGGAGAAGGAGTTTCACTTTAACCGCTATCTTTGTCGCCCTCGGAGAGTGGAAATGGCAAATCTGTTGAATCTCACCGAGCGCCAAATAAAGATCTGGTTTCAAAACAGGAGGATGAAATACAAAAAGGACCAGAAGTCTAAAGGGCTCCCACACTCTCCCCTGGGACACTCCCCGGATAGAAGCCCGCCGCTGAGTGGCCCAAATCACATTGGATACTCTGGCCAGCTTCAAAACAGCCTCAGCTATGACGCGCCCTCGCCCCCATCCTTCGCCAAACCCCAGCAAAACATGTACGGTTTGGCCGCGTACACGGCACCCTTGGGTGGCTGCATCCCGCAACAGAAGAGGTACCCGGGCTCCGAGTATGAACACCACGGCATGCAGAGCAACGGCAGCTTTGCCAACGCCAATTTGCAAGGCAGCCCCGTTTATGTGGGTGGGAACTTTGTTGATTCCATGCCAGCCTCGGGCCCCATGTTCAACCTCGGCCATCTTCCCCACCCATCATCCACCAGCGTGGACTACAGCTGTGCCGCTCAGATCCCAGGAAACCACCATCATGGACCCTGTGATCCCCATCCCACATACACAGACCTCACCTCTCACCAAGCGTCTCAGGGAAGGATTCAGGAAGCGCCTAAACTCACGCATTTGTAATATGTAGTTCCTGTGTGCGTGTGCGTGCGTGTGCGTGTGTGTATGTGTGCCAAAATTATGTTGCGCTCTTTTTATTACCTCACTAGTCTAATAACTACACTCCAAGCGAGTCGTGTGTATTATTACAGTATTATTGATATTACTATTAATGCTATTGTGTAATTATTTTCTAAATAATACAGCTTTGTCCATTTCTCTTGAATATTTGAGGATGCGCAGAGGCAGCCTGGTGGTCAGTTGTTCCCTTTTTTTTTTTGTTTGTTTGTTTTTTTATCAAGTGCAATGCGCAATTTTTGACTGAATATTTCATGCCGTTACTTGAAGGTAAGTCTTGTAGTTCACGAAAGTAGAAGCTCATCTTTAGAGAGAAGGACTTTTAGGAAAATCTTCGTCTGTTTGTCAGGATCTCATTCTCCTCACGGGCATCCTATTTATTTATTATTGTTATTATTATTATTTTATTATTTTGCATAATCTTTCTTACTAGCATATAGCCTATTTATTATTTAATAACTTTTGTATTGCACATTATTTATCGTTTATATGCGAGTATTTATAAGTGTGGAGTTTTTTGTAAGATTGGACAGATCAGTGCACTTGAAAGTGTTGGCAAAACAGGGTTTGGAAAATGCTATGACTCGCAGTGTATTGTTGGAAAAAAAAAAAAAAAGAAGCATTTCTAATTGTAAATCTGGGATAAATGGGGCATTTTATAGTGTATAAACACCACTATATGTCCATGGCTAATCTTGTGTCAAACCTTAAGCAAAACGTAGACTATCGAAGTATGAAATATTATACACACCAGCATGTCATTTCGTGTAGTCCATTGCTATTTTTTATTTGTCTTCCATTGTTATTGCATTCAGTTGGATATCCATAAATTTATGAAACCCTAATGATATTGAAATGTTATATTTTATTGTGTTTAACATTTTGTAAATAAAGTGCTCAAACTTGTATTTTCCATTGCATTTTGTTGATTTCTGTAAACACCCTGCAGCACTGGTTCCTCTCCTGTTTCTGATTATTTCTATTCCTCCTTCAGTTAACAGTATGAGGCTTATTGACTCCACAGCTCTACCGAACAGTCCAAACAGGGAGAGCAAATCAATAATTAGACACCAGGATATCTAAAACTCATCAGGCGGCTCTATGCTTCCAATGCAAAGTGCATTTCAGCGGAATAAAAGGCTCTGGAGATTATTGATGCTTTATTGGTACGAAGGAAGTGAGTCTGTGGTCTTATTGCAGCTTCTACATGTCACTTTTTTTTTAAATTCTCGGCCACATGATTACCTTCCCATCGGCTGGGACAAGAGAATAAGCTCTGTTCAGACTAAAACCTAATCACTGGCTGTCTAATTGATCGGTACACACTCAGAATTATTTTCATAAATTGGCGGAGGTGGAAGCAGCCCGTAGAAACATTCACTGATGAGTAAGGAAGAGCAGATTGGTGACAACAAAACCAAAAGAAGAGAGAAAAAAAATCTGCTTTGACATTGGAAATGATGCAACGATGGATGTGCGTGTATATAGATATATGTATATGTGTGTGTGTGTGTGTGTGTGTGTGTGTGTGAGGGAGAGAGAGAGAGCGAGCAGTTCATCCTTTATTGCTCCTGGAGAGCCATTTCAAAGCTCATTAATCAAAAACTCGTCGCTTTCAGACTCCTCGCTGATCCCTCCTCTTCGTGAACAAAGCATTTGCATTCCAAATCCAAGTAACACATTTCAAACCGAGCAGCCAAATCTTTAATGGTGGGAGGGAGTTAAAACAAACACACACACACACACACACAAAATAAGATGAATAAGAAAAACCTACTGCATTCACATTTTCTAAGATGACACATCCACGGATTTCAGAGCGCATCAAAGCAAATGAAGCTCTTGTCACAGAAATTATCAGTGACTTGAAATCCGCGCAGGTCCCAGAAAGTTTCAGCCTGAATGTTACTCAGCAGGCAGGGATTATCCCAAATCCCTCAATAACACAGCTTTTAAGTTGATTTCATTCATGGATTTTGGCTATGAGCGACTACAATAGGCTACAAATCACCTCAGTAGTCAGTGGATGGCGGCCATTTTAACCCTGGGTGAGCTCCTTCTCTCATCTCCCCCACTGCAGCTCTCTGCGCTCAACAACTCAGTTACTGAGCCCTTAAAATACTTTTCATTGAAATAACATTTGGAAAATTGAACGAAAAGAGACTTTTTCCATGACAAGCTGAATATCAGTGAAATAATTTTAAAATATTTTTTGTGATCTGCATTATTTTGCATCAAACAATAACTGTATTGGAAACAAGTTAAATGATTTCACCAAGAATGAAACGTGTGTCTGGTATGAAAAAGATCTAGATCCAAAATTTTGAACGAGGAAACAAATACTTTATGAATCTGGATCTTTTTTTTTTTCTTTTTCTTTTCTAAACTCTTGAACATGATGATGGATCTGTGCTATCGTGGACAGGTGCACCATCATACTGAGAAATAATAAAAAGTCAAAATCTCACTGCTGTGGCACCAAATGGAGCAAACAGAGGTTCAGATGTTATCCTGGCTGTGCTGTAATAGGACATGAGCGTAGCTGAGATCTAATTCAGCAGTGTGCCATGCAAAAAGGAAGTTTCACCCTAATTGAAAATAGCAGCAGCATAGTTCCTTTGGCTCAAGCTGCTCTGCAAAACAAGAAATCCTGCTTTATTAAGTGAGAAACTGCATGCAAACGTGTTACTTCACACACTCTTTTGCTTGCATGTAAACAGAACATGATTTCACCAATATGCACTTGTTTCAGGTGATGCTTAAATTCTGATCTGCAGCCCAGGTTTTCCTTTAAACTGCATTGGTAACAAATAAATCATAACCATGAGTAAGTAACTCACACTTAGACCAAGAGAGGCTTTGTTGGAGCAGACAGTGCAGCTGTGGGAGCTCATTTTGTGTCCCTGATTGGATAAAAGCAGAGCAGACCACGCCTGCTCAGTGGAGGGTAATATTTACATATGGGGAAGTAGCCCTACTGTAGGCTAACTATTAATGAGAACAAGAGGTGCCAACAGGCTTTGACTCATCTCTGCTCAGGACATCCTAACTGGAGACATGAATTAAAAGTATTTGGTAGGGATTTTTCTTTTTTTTTGTTAATCATGTGGCTGTGTGAGATAATGGACAGAGGGCTTATAGCAGTGGAGATTTGTATGTTGGACCACCGGGAGAGAGCCAGGCTTTCATTCAAAGTGTCTGAGGTAGAATAAAAGAGGCGCAGTCATGGCTGCTTCTTACGTTTATTTACGGGGTGCACGAAGAAATTCTCCGTCCCCACTGCACCAACACGGCCCAATTGTTTAATCAGCGCTAGAAGAAAAGTTGGTGTGCACGTCGGCGGCACATATCGCGATGGTTCCTCTGTGCAGGAGAGCAGCGCTCAGCTTCATCCCAAGAGGGCTTTTATTTTGTTACACGCTCTGGCTCGAGAGACGAGAGGGAGCACGAGTTGTGAAAGCGTCGCAGAAGAAATTAAGATGAGTAAGAAAATGTCTCTCTTTCCTCACTCTTCTCTTTATTCTTGTTATTGTTTTTATTTTTTTTTTTTTACCTCCGTTGATTTTTTATTAAACGCGTCGATCCTGCTTTATTGGCATCGCACGAAGTCTCTGTGGATTATCATGAAGACTGAGCCTGACAACAAAGCAGCGAACGGAAGTGACCGGAGGGAGGATTTTCATCTCAGCTGATCCTGTCAAAGCCTTCAGGACTGGAGGTTTTTAATCACCTTCAACCAATTTATTCCCAGTAACTGAGGAATGGTTTGTGTTTTGTCGGTGAATTCTGTTGGTATCTCTGAAAAACGATTTGAGGACACGTCCTGTAAAAGTGCAGGATTTAGTATTGTTGGAAACTTGTGACTTTAATGTTTAAAAATTAAATCCTGATACCATGTCTCATAGTGCAGATTGAGGGAAATTGACTTTATAATAATCTGCCAACTGTTGGCAGATTTGTTCTTTGAGTCAAGGGGAAGTTACCAGATTAAATGTATGTGGATCTATGTATGATTCTTTATTTGCTTTTTTTTTGGGGTGCATAATTACATGTCTCTGTCTTCTGTGTTTAATTGCATTTATAAATGTTTCTAAAAGTGATGCTGTTATTAATATGGATAAAAATGGACGTTCTGCTATTATTTTACCATTATGTGATGTTAAAGTGTAGCTAAAACAAACTGCAAGTGACCTCATTGAATTTGTAATGTATATTGATAAAAGAGATGTACCATATCTAAAAGACATATATTCAAATAAAGGACTTACCATGAAACTGTGTGTGTGTTTTCACTCTCAATTTTCAATTAACTCATACAAAACAATAGAGGAGAGCAAATGTGTTTTTGTTTTATTTTGTGAAGAAGGTGCCATCTTTTTACTCACAGTAATCCACACGTACACAACACACTTTTTAAATAAAGGGTTTATATAAAAGGTTTTATATCCTTATTTTCACTCCAGTCCCTTAAACTGAGAGGATTTAGTTTCTTTCCTCATTCAGAGCCTCATTTGTGTTGATGCTCAGTAATTGTTCAGTATCACACTCGAGGAGGAAGGAAAACTGATCCTTTTCGGGCACGCTGACCATCTGTAAGTACTGACAGTGGATGTGAATGTTAGAGGACACCGTTGTCAGAAGTCTTTCCTGTTCTCTGGCCTCTGCTGTCGTTCAGCATTCACCACAGTGTAGGCGAATGGGCAGAGGAGGGAGGCACTGTGGTCATGGAGAGGGAGGGGGGCATCCGTGTTGTTTGCCAACTCATAAAGTCGACACAATTTTTCCTTCTGGAAGGAAACAGACTAAACAACTCCAGCACAGATTACATCACATCGATGTAAATACTCATTATAGGTTGCACAGGTCTCTATTTGTCACTCTGTTGGTGTATTGTCATAGAGGGCATATTGCATGGGAAAATCCTGTGCACACACACTGATTGAAGTAAAATAATCATGAAATGATGAAGTAAAGGCAAAGAGCCTGAAGCAAAGCTGCAGCACTGGAGGAACAACTGACTGATGTACACATGTTGCACAATCTACATCTGAAGCACCTATAAGCTTAAAAATAATAGTGTTCCCTGTCGGCTCTTACTCTCCTACAGCCGGCTTCTGCAGCTGACTGAAATGGATTCCCGGTGAAGTGTAGGTGGTCCTTTGTTTTGCAGTACGCCATGACAGCAGCAGGGCTATGGGTTCGTGTTTTCATTGAGAACATGCAAAATATAGGCCCTCATTCATTAGAGAATGAAAATCTGGATCTGGATACTTTAATATATTGAGTTTCTGTGTTGAGAGTGTTGGCTTGCTGATTCATAAAACACTTAAACCGTGAAAAACCTTCAACCAAACTACTGCTAAGAGTAACTGTGGCTGAGGAGCCTCCCTACATTGATCATGCATGTTGTCACAGAAACTGATGTGCGTGGATTTATGGCAGCTCTTATGTGTTAGTGATATTGATATAATTGTAACTATAATAAATGACTCACTCCTCTGGGTATGATTTAGAGGGCTTGGCCAAAAGGCTCTTCTCCTCCTTCCTCATGTGAAAGATAGCTCACTGATGTGAGGAAACCTGAAGTAACTCATACATTACCCAAGCCTTGACTACAATGCTCTGGTAGTCTATATCAAAAAGTATTAGTACCTCTACCCTTTTCTGATGCTCATATGGATTTCCTTCACAGCTTTTTCTGTATGAAATTATGAGTGAATAAATTGCATCTTCATTTATCTTCGAAAAACCCTTCTGTGCTGACTGCGATACTCAGCTCTCAGCGCTTTACATAATTATATTAGTCTTCTGCTACACCACGAAATTGATTGCCCAGGAAAATGAACCTGGCTTTGCTATAAATTACACCTATGGATCATAAGAAATGTGTTATTTTGTTTAAAATAGTACCTAATATAATTAGAGCTCTAATTCATGGCAAGCTACAAGTGTGCCTATTACAGTAACAGGGTTTGGAATTTAATCTGTCTGCTGGATAAAGAATGATCCTGTGTGGTTTTCATTTGTAATCCCAGACACATTATTTCAGTAAAATAGTCTGTGACTTTTAGATATGAGAGATGGATTGTTGAATGAATAACTATATTCATAAGTTTCAGTATTAAAGTTAACAATTCATCCATGGAGGGAAGTTTCAGCATCGTTCCCACAGTCTGTCCTATGTAACTTTTCCTTCAGAGCACGGAAACTGGATCCTGCGTCGTTGGAGGTCTAACCTCTGCTGAAGACGTGAAGTAGATCTCTATCAGTCTGACATGCAGGATCTTTACATAATGGTTTACCGTGGGGAGCAGCAATAAGGAAAATTCTCTGGAGAGAAACGCTAAAATATTAATACTGACTTAAAATCAGTAGAAATGCACATTTTAAAGGTGAATCTATTAGAGTTTTTCATTTTTCTTCTTGTTGTCAAATCCCCTGAAAAAGACCAAACCATCAATGTACAAGCATGTCTCCCAAAAACTTTCCTACCCTGTCTGCTGCACTGTGTAAATCTTTAAATACCCACGACAAATATGTAGTTATGATTTTATAAAAGGCTGAATACTTTCCTTAAACAGCTGGACAATAGCAAATATTATTCAAACAGGAGTAAACAGAACATTTTTTAAGGACTATTTTCAATAGGACTGACTCAAAATAAACTGAAGTGCTCATGTTCATGGTAATGAAGGAACGTGTCACCCAGTGTAACGGTGTGGCTCACTGATGAGTTTTTAACGGTGGTTTACGACACAGAGGAATAAGACTAATAAGAATAATATCAGGCACAGAGGCAGTTCTTGTGAGTAGGTTCAATCAGTTGGTGTTCTCGTGGGATCTGTTCACAATAACAAAAATATACATATCACTAGACTGTCTGATAAAACAGGAGCGATTTGGTTTTGTTCTGAGTTACTTACACATTACAAATGTTCAGTGTGATACAGCATGTATCTAAATGTTAATAGTAACCTTACATTACAATTCACCTTATGCTTAAATCTCCTTAGCTGCTTTTTCAATGAGCCGACTGTGACATCTAGATCAAGTTTGACATATATTACCCTGCTTTCCAGTTTGATACAAATGTGACGTCATTATTATTATTAATACTTCCTAACTCCCCCAAACCCTTAAGTTCATCTGAGCGTCACATTTCAAGAAGTAGCACTAATATAGAATGGAGATATTTATTTGAAATATTTATCTTGGTCAGGTTTGATTATATTATGTCAGAAGTCTCCAATTCAACCTATTGACCCGGGCCAATGTGACTGAACAGATGACACTGTGACTTATCTAATTTCTGGCTTGTATGAGATGACGTTTTCCATTATGTGAGAATAACATGCAGGATCAGTTTCCCCTTTGGTTATATCCCTCCCTCCAATCCTTTTAAATGCTGAATCTCAGTGTGCTAAGCCACAGTATGAATTGTGCCTTGTAAAACTACCCAAATGCAAAGATAGATTTGCTACCTCTATTGTTCTCCTTACATGCAGGCCTCTGCATTACAATCTAAAATCCAAGAGCACAGTGGCAGCGTGCAGGGTTAAGTAATTCTGCACCACTGAGAAAGACATTTGATTTCATTTGTAGTGTGTCTTGCGGCGGGCGGAGGTGAGCCCACCTTTGGCTGCGGGAGGAGTGAAGCGGCACACATATCTAGTGTTGGGAGACACAAAATTGACAATGCATTTATCTTTGAATAATGTAAATGTCCTGAGAATACTGTGGCAGTGGTCCTGGTGTGTCCACTGAGGGCGTAGGGCTGTCAGACACTGAGCTCTCTGGCCCTGCTGCAGCATAATGTGGACTCCGGCTCCCCTGGAGCATCCCGCTGCTCTGCTCTGCTCTGCCTCAGGCCCACATTCCTGCCTCGGCACACCACACTAGCTCCCCTCTTAATTTACACTCTGCTAGGAGAGGGAGTTAATGGAGAAAAGCCTGCCAAGAAGAATCTTATCTGCTCCCCCTCTCTATAGGTGAGGTAGTTCAGAGCACAATATATCGAATAGAGGTGTGGAAGGTGATGGTGTTTTTCCAGCATATCCTGCCTGCTCATTTGACCTATGTAATATTTTTTTGGTGTAAATTCATTAAGCGTAAAATGGAATCTGTGTGATGAGAATACACGTTTCCAGCATTTGAATAGCCTCTATTATTTTAAGTAGTTGGCTTAAATTGAATGGTTCTATGGATACTGTGAGTTATGGTGTCCAAGAAATGTGCAGCATGGTGACTAAAACATGTATTGTTTAAAATGGATGGTTCCTGGCAGGCTGACAGCGCTGTTCAGTGAGGCAAAATGCCAGTAAATTGTTTGTCTTCTGCAGTGCTGCCCTATAATTCTTCTGGGAACCAATGGCATTGTGTTTGCCAAAGAGAATAATGATAGATGGGATAAAATCAAACTAGAGGATTTTGGGATGCAGTCTGACCACCAGGCATAATCTGAATACATTTGTGTCCCCGGGAACGATGTTGGCAACTATTTGGGCTTTTGTTTTCCCAGCCTCTTGTCTTTCCCAGATACAAGAATTGATTTTATAAAGATAATTTTAAGTTTGTATGCTTTGCAAGTAATCACTAATATCATACATTTCTTATACAACCATTTCAATTTTGATTTGTTTAATGTCTGCTTCGAATCAGTAAACTGACAGCTGTGTGTCTGCTGCGACAGCCCCAGACTATATGCGTTGGATGCAACCATGCATGTTATTCTGTAGAAAGCACTGGCTCGTAATGTCTCCAGTTCTGAGGCGTAAATGTAAATGTGCAATCTGCCTGTTCAAGTGTCCTGTTGGCCCAACAACAGGAGCATGTCCCCATCTGTTCTCTCTCTGGAGTGCCCAGACAATACATTTCCCCTGCCAGACCTTCCCATTTGCTGGAGCAGAGGGTTCCCAGCCATTTCTAAGGTTAGAGGCAGGGTAAATGCCTCCACCATGTGCTCACAGTTCTCTGATCGGAACTAGTTGGTCCTTATTTGCAGATAGAGTTGGGCTAGATTTTTGATGCTGACTAATATTTAAATGTGCTGTCCTTGGCTTCCAGGCCCTTTTGTTGCTGTTGCTGCAGTTCCACGGGATGTGAGCAGCGAAAGACGAGCGTGGCTGTCAGTGGAGTGTGATTTGTTGCAAGCCCAGCCTTGCCAACTGTGAGGCACTGAGGTGTGACCACAGAGATGCCTAACATCTCCAGTTGCCTCAGGGCCAGCCAGTCAATTACACAATACTGTCTCCCCTTTGCAATGACATGTGCTCAATAATGGACCGAAGGCAAAGAGGAAACACATCTCACAACAGTTTATACCAATAGCCACACCATTATTGGAATACGTTTGGTCAGATATTATCATGATGTTCCATAGTGCTGTGGTCACTTGTGAAGATGCATGGATGCATCTGCGTGAGCATCTGTTTGCAGTAGACACGTTCGCCGTGTCTCCTATAAATTATGTTTATATAAAACTAAATTGCAACAGTAAATACATTTTGAAGGAAATGTTATGCTGACTGGTGATTATGTTTCTACTGACATAACGATGAAATATTGTTAATTAACGTATCTGGCGGTCTCTGGAGTCAAAGTCGTGCACTGTGTATGCCCACCATCCACCCCAACTATATCCCTGCGACTCTTATGCAACACATAAATGTAGCACATCATCCACTCAAAAAATGTTGCCTGTGAGCATAATCCAGGTATTTATATTGGGAAAATAATTTTGCAATCTGTAAACTGAATTTTTAGGAGACAATGTTGGCAGAAGAATGATTTTTATATCAACATTTTAATTCCCAGATAACGTATTTTCTTTAAGAAGTGGTTGCATATATTTTCAGCAGTCTACCTCAGAAGAGTAACAGTTTGGTTTCTTCTAGACCTCAACTGTTTATAAGGACCATGTGTGGGAAACTCCAAGAGGGTCCTCGTTCAAAGAAACCTGCCTCTCCTTTGTGAAACACTTTATCGCGTGGATGCAGATGTGCTTTTTGTTGGAACCTTGCACCTCATCCATTACCCTCGGCCTGCCAGAGAGATAGCGGAGAGTGAATCCATTCAAAAGGACCATGACAGAGCCTGCTGCTCAACTGAACTTTCCGTGAACTAGGCTCAACAGCGGGATCCATGCATCAAAAAAATAAGTAATTTCTCCTTGCTGCTCTGGCCTGTGTTTCATACAGATTGCTACTATCAACACGTCCAGCATCCTCATGTATCAATCTGTCAATCTGATATTCTTTTGAGCACTGAATCCGTCTCCAAAGATTCAATCAAGTGGAGACAAAGAATGAGCTGGGAATTTTGTGACTATCTTGTCTTGTTGAATCAAGATTTTACTGCACAGCCTGTAATGATATATTCAGAAAATATACATACAATGGTGCGCAGGGGCTTCAGTGCTGTGCATAAGATTGTAAAAACTGAGTTTGGCTTTGGGCTTTGAGAAGATTTATTGTTGTACATGATCTACAGCATATTAAATGAAAGAAGCACAATTCGAAAACATTTTAATAGTGTTTTCTCACAGCATGCATCGCTAAACGAAGTGCTTTTCAGCAGTTTCTTTTTCTACTTAGATAAGTGATGTTTGCATATAACTACACTGTAGCTAGTGCAGTTATAATGGTGTTTGATGACACATTATTTACAACAATGTAAAACATTCATTTTAAAGGAATAGGAGAATATACTTATTCACTAAATAAGCAGAAAGAGTTAACCTGTCTCTGTACGGAGGCAACAAAATCCACTAACCAGGACATGTAAAGCTAGCTGTTTGTGGTCTTTGTGCTAAGATGCTGGATTTAACTTACTTATTTTTACCACACAGATATTAAAGTGATATCAATCCCCTTCCTAACTTACAACAGGAAAAGGTAAAAGAAAATAGTTTACATATTTACCAAATTAATACTGGCAAAAAAACAGAATCAGAAACAGCTTTACTTAAGTAAGTGTCCTCGTACAAAGAATATGACTCCAGTAATTCATTGGTCTCAGGACTTACATATAAAGCAAAGCTTAACAAAGGAAACTGTAAGTGTTTAACTACCAAGTACAGGAAGGGATTTAATAAAAAAGGCACTAAGTGTATTTTTTGGCGTAGTGGAATTTATCACTATACTGACATGTATAATTCAAGTGAATAATTTCCAGTGAGAAACATGCTGTCTTCACTATCACTTTCATTTTTAAAGAACAGTAGAGAGGACTGATAGAAAGCCTCATCACATGATGCAATGACAATCACCTGAAGCTTAATGTCAGCAAAACTAATGATCTGGTGGTGGACTACCAGAGGAACAGGAGGCCCCCTGTCCTGGTCGTCATCCAGGCAGAGGAAGTGAAGAGGGTGGACTCATACAAGTACCTTGAGGTCCAAATCAATAAAAAACTGCACTGGACTCACAAAGCCCTCTTCAAGATGGGACTGTTCTCCCTGAGGAGACTCAGATCCTTCAGTGTGTGCAACAGGATCCTGCAAATCTTCTATCAGACTGCAGCAGCCAGCTCTGTTCTTCATGGTGGAGTGCATGACAATAGACAATGCTTCAAATGTGGCTGTTGCTGCACAGAAGCTACAAATTCTAAATCATGGACGCTTCACATATATCTTCAACACAGCAGCATAGAAGATCTATACAATCACCACGGTTTCAAGGTGGGCACCCAAGATTAGCATCGCCAATTCAGTATTCAACCAAATGGGAAACATGGTCACAATCTCCCCCTCTGTTGCTGAGTTATGGCGTTGAAAAATGGCCCGAGCATTATAATGTCAGTGTGAAGTTGATCTCTGACCTTTTTGATATGAATGTTATCACTTCATCATTTTATCCTATTAGAAATTTGTGTGACATTTTGTCGCAATTAGCTCTGTCAGACATAAACATGGAGGGGATCCCGTGCTTGAAAAATACCGGACTGATCATTCTAATGTTTTTTGTGCACATTTATGCTTGTATTCTGAATGACCTCTCATAGTTGCAGTAATTACAGAACTTTTGAAAAACGGATTTTATTGACTTTTATACTGTCATTGACTGCTGAGTCCTCATTCCTTTAAACCGACCGCTTGGGGCCGCAAATAATCAACAACTGCTTCAGTTTGAAATCACAGCGCAAAAGGCATTTGAGGCATTTCGCTAGGCTAAAAATAAGCCTTACCTCGTCTGTTGCAAAACTTGCAAAGCTTCCAGTGGCTTATGGTTATGGTTGGATTATGATAAGACATAGCAGAGATCGCCTGGTGGAGATCTGCACTCTATTTATTACACTTTTTCTAGTTGATGGACAAATTCTTGAGTTATGTCCAAAAATGCCCTCATCATGGTTATAGTAAAAAAAAACATGTGGATTATGTTCTAAAACTGTTGCAGTTTGGTTAGGTTTAGGCACTGAAACTAATTGTTTGGATTTAGGAACAGATGACGGTTTGCATTAATGTGACTCATATCATTCTAGTTTCACTGTCAGGGACACAAAGCCCAGTCTCCTGTGTCATGGAAGAGACATTAGGCTCATTCAAGACGAGCCAGGCCTGCACTGAATCGATTAGCGGTGATCACCGCACAAAGCATCCCGGTTAGATTTGTGTCCGACTTGATCCCAACTTGCTCTGACGTCATGCAATGATAACCTCATGGGATCAAGGCGGTCACAGTTTTTGGAGTCAGGCGCCGCAGTTGCTCTCTATTGACTGCAAAACCCAAGGCAAGGACCCAAGGATTACTTAAATAACACATAAAAATGGGCAGTTACAAAGTGCTCTAGATAGATACAGATGCCAGATACAGACACATTCACACATAATTACAAATACAAATAAACCAATAAATAAAGATTATAAGACAGATTTATTATGTTAAATCCAACAGGATGTAATGTAAGGCTACTGGAAACTGTCCGAATTGACTGCAGCTGTTTGTCACCACCCCCTGCTGCTACTGCCTGATCCCGTCTGCTTAAAGACGAGCCACAGTTCATGTCGAATGAGCCCAAAGATGCCAGTTTTCTACATCAGTTGTGTGCCCTCTTTCTATTCCGATGCCCATATCAGTGACTTCTTCAGTGAAGCATAAACCAATAAGATTTCACTCCTGGTTGATAAGGTGACACCTGTGGTTACTGCTGGTAACTACATTTTAATAATAAAGGACCCAGACTTCAGTTCGAAAAAAGATACACAAGTGTTGGAAGTGAAAGTGAATGTGCCTTGAGCAGCTTGTCTGTCAGATAAGCAACAGCATCTCTTCCACAGTGCACCCAGAGAGGATTTATGGTGTCTTATTTTAAGTAAGACAAAAGAAGACTAGCATCAATATTATCCAACGTACTGAACTTCCCCATAACGGGAAATGTGTGCATCAGTTGAGTCTTAGGTAGCTTATATAAGTGGACCAAGCTATCACTAGATACAATAACATGATATATTATTGTGACTGGTTGTGTTTTACAGAGAAGTTGTTGCATGAAGTGCTACGCTTTTTTTTTTACAAACGATCATATGATGACAGTTTTGATTCTTATTTTCTAATATTACATAATTCATTGGCAACACATCAGAATAATGAATAGAATCAGAATACGTGATATTTTGTTGACTAAATTAACATGCTATTGACTTATGCTGATAATTTAGCTATGAGAATCCTAATGCAGCTTTATTATTAATTACTCGAGGTAGATACAAAGATTGTTGTTTGTTGATTGTCTGTAAGTGATATTTCACAGTAGAAATTGTGTGGTTTTTTTTTTTGCTTTATTAGAAATTGCTCATGTGAGAGAGAGATAAAAAGAAACTGAAAGGTTGACATTTGGTGTGGAAACAAAAAGGCTTTTTTGCCTGCTCTGTAATGGCACTGAAACTCTAGCAATATTGACATAGACCTTTGGTTGCTATATGAAAAGTCTGTGGACACAATTTAATTTCTGTCAGCAGTCAGGCTCCACAGCCACAATGGATTTCTTTTATGCCCTAGCCTCTGACTCTCACCGAGCATCTGTGTGAGCTGGAAGCACAGCGTCTGCCCAACCCCTTTCTCTCATCCACCCACTGCCTCTGCCCTTAAGGTGCATTTCATCCACATAGAAAATGAAGTTATATCTGAACTTCGACCAATAGTCTCACTTGCCCAGGGGAAAGCACAGTAAGGAGCTCGCCTCAGTATGACCAGGCAGCACAGACCACACAGGGCTGCCCAAGTCCATCAATCTTCTTCTGTTCTACAGCGCCTCGAATGACTGAATACATATTATAACCATCTTCTCCATTTGAAAAGTTTTGCTGAAATGAAATATACTGTTTAAAAAATGGTAGATATAATGGTAAACTACATTCTTTTGGAAGTGATTTTGTACTAGTTTGCTTTACGTATTGCTGTAAGTGCTTCCAGCTCTTTATCCTTACAGCTGTTGCATCGTGTACAAATCCTAAGGATCCCACGCGGTGTTACATCCTCAGACCTCTTGTCCCGAGGCAGCATGCTGAGGGCTGGATTATGTCCAAAAGGCTGCAAGTAACGCTCGCTCATGAAAAATGTGTTGCTGACAAGCCGAGTGCAGTAACTCTTGGAAATGTGACTGTTTCCGATCCTAATGGCATGTAGCAGAGCAGTGTGTTTATGGCTCTTTTGCTTATGGTGACTGACAGCACTCTAGTCAGGTCTGACTGACAGGAAAATAAATGACGTGATTTTCTTCTTGGGAAGTGCTGACATTAGACTTCTTTAGTCAAGGGTTGGAGGAACGTGATTTTCTACTAATGCGACTCACGTTCGGAGCTGTTTCTCGTAGTGAATCTGTGCACAGAGCAACACCACATAATATTTTGTCTCATTGAGCATAACGATATCACGCCCCATGTATTCAGAGTCTGACCTGAGTCTCACTAATAAAATCGTTGAGAAAGCCCCTTCAGCAAAAAGTTTTACGAAAAACATCAACAATTTCATTAGTGTCTGCGACTTAAAGCTGCTGTAAGGAATATTTTTGTATGTACAATGGAGTTGGCTGTCTTTCAGCTCATTTTGTTCACTCTCACGGCTCTCATCAGCATTATTTCCAGATGCAGCAGGCAGCTGTTTTCAGCAGAAAAGCTCCAATAACTCTCTTAGCACCAAACAGCAGACAAAGTTAGTCACTAACTGCTGAACAAAGTGAAGCATTTAACTGCTAAAGAGACAGATATTTCTGAGGGCAAAACAGAGTTAAAAGGATTTTGGACTTTTGCTCATCAGGTGGTAAGAAACACGACTCCAAATGTGACTCTGTATCTGCTGGGCGTGCCAACAACTTCCTCATATTGCCACGGCACAGATAGTAGTTTGTTTTTAGGTATAGAAGATTTAATTACCACAAAGTCTTTAGCCTGTGTCCACTACTAGCAGGCCATAACATCCACTGAGTGCCATGGGAATGAAAGTCACTCCACTCTTCCTGAGTTCACCATTGGTTTCAGTTCATTTAGGTGAACAGACCCAGAAAGAGACTAAATCAAAATAGTTTAAGGATGAGGGTTATCACTAGCTGATACAATCCCATGCGTCTATCTCGCTGGTCTTCCTCCTGTCATCTGACAGGCTTCATATTAAATGAGAAGCTTTGCTACCAATGAAAAATGACTAATGATTATGACAATATGAACTTCAAAGGTGATAATATGATCAGTTATTGCAGATTTGAATATAGATAATGAATCCTGCGCAGAAATTGCAGCTGCCTGTACAGACGACATCAGAAGCCTGTAACAGCTACAGGACGATCGTGTCATTCAAACCACTGATGATCAATGTAAAGACACGACGACAGTATCAACACCACAAACTGGGAACAGAAACGTGGGATGCCTTAACTGTGGCACTGTGAAATCTCATTAATGACATGTTGCTCACCTTTTCCCATTACAGTTATCCCATCATAAATCACACCACCTGCCAGTGGGATGTCGCCTCACATAAAACTATTACAACCACCCCTGTTTTTGCTGTTTTAGCTTGAGGTGTATAAATGTGTAACTTGTACCAAATTTAATGTCATCCATTTGCTCGCCGCCATCATTTCCCCTCTCTGTCCTCAGCGGTTGTGCTCATCTGGTTGTCACGTGATGTGGGAGAGCCGCCTAAGAGATGGTGTGCCCTCTCAGATCATTTGTCTTAATTAAAATTTAATGAAATGTGGCCCTGTCTTTACTATTGTGTCTTGCAGCTCATAAATGAAACATCGTACTTTGCAGCATTACTCACACAGTGCTCCATATATTGTTTATTTAAACCCGCTGCAACAAATACTAAAAGCCAGTACAATAGTATAGGGACTCAGTGAGTACCTTTGAAAATGCTGCTGGGGACATTTAATAAACTTTTTGTCATGAGAGTCGAGGGATGTTTATTTTTAGGAGTGTTGTATTGTGGGTGTAATGAATTGTGAGAAATACTGAATGCAAATTCTAACAACCATTTTGTTGCTTCAAATGTGCAGCTGAGGGTCAAAGTCAAACTGTTAGATAATAAGTTGTGTAGAAATTAGCCTGGCACAGACATGCTTCATTGCCTGCTGTTAAATAATGAGCTGAAGTTTTGACCTTTCGTGGTACACTGGTCCAAAAGCTTCTGTGACTGAATGTAATGTCTTTTATTGATTACAAGGGATTATTTTCTGTATTCTAGGGTAGATGAGCATCTACTATAGCACTTACTATTAGAAGTTGAATCCTTCCACTACACTATTTTAATGTCATCTTTCCAGCATTCTTTTCTTTGCCATCTAAAAAATGTCCACACCGTTCAACCGTCTGTTGATGTTTCACCAACAATGGTCGAGGGCCAATTAGAAAATGGTGTTTATCAAAGGAAAGTGTTAGAAACAATATTTGACGGTGAGTAAGTTGAGAGTGGTAGTGTGTGTGCTTATGTGAGAGCTAAGAACTCACCCACACTATTTTCCTCCAGTTTCTCTCCTTCTTCCTGCCGTCTGTGTGGTGTCATGAAGTGGAGTCACGTGGCCTCTGAATAAGCTCAAATATTTTGGTCATGGTGTTAATTTCTTTAATATAGCATAGCTTAGCATCTTAGTACCACATCAACTAAACTTCCATCTGTTTGCACCTACTCGGGATAAGCAATCAGGCCTTTTCTTAACCCCATGTTTGTCTGAACAGACTTTTAAGGTTAACAACCACAAAATGTAGTAGATTATATAATAATACTGATAATCGCTAAAGTGATGTGTGGGACATTTTGAAGAAGGAAACCTCTCTGTTAGCTCAGAGTGTGCATAGAAGTTAGAATTTAGTGATCTGAGTGATCTAGTGATCTGTGAGTCCTGGACTATGATAAGCTGGTGGATGATTTTGCACAGAAATAGGTGATGAAGACACTCCTGTTTTACACTCACTGTTTACACTCAGCTCACACTGTAACTGTGTTTTAGGTTAGAAATATTGCACAAGTTTATCAGGCTCTGTGATCAATGTTTTGGTGAACAGTTTGACATCAGTGGGTCTTGGTGACAGCGGACAGAGGTGGCAGATTTATGGCTTCAGATGGAAAATGCATCACTTTACACTTGCAACATTTCAGAGAAAAAAAGTCACTCTTGTTGTGTTGTTCTGTGTTGCTGATACATCCTGTGCTGTGCAGTTTGTTATCAACGAAGCTTTGCCCATGCACACTGCAGGCTCCATCTCTTTAGCTAACAAAAGAAATATGCATAGGCTGTTCAATGTCAGGTATATTTGGATGGACAGCAGGATTGCTAACGTTACCTTTTTATGCTAATGTGCTAAGTGTGAGGAGGCACTTCAGCGCTTTTTGCCTGTTCTGCCCATAGATTGATGAGCATTCTTAGTGCTAGTAGCTACTGTTTTCTCACTAAAATTCCACATGTGATGCTACTGAGAGCCAACAGATGTCTATCAATGAGTGGCATCAAGTAAAGAAAGAAGTTTTGGAAATGTGCAGACGAGTGCTGCATGCAACAAGCACCTCTAAAACTTTGTCCATATATTAGCTATTATTGCATTGTGTTTTTATTACCCTGTTGCTCGATTGTTTGCTAACAGGAAACCGTTCAATCTACCTGCTAATTTAGAGAAGATTGCAGATTTAGAGCAGCTGCTTTAAACTGTTGAGTGGACCTTTGTTTGAGGCGTCCTGTCATTGTTTATCTGACAGTATTATATATGTTATATTTTGTTTGTTACATTTTAATTCTTAAAAAATATTCAGCTATTTGACTACTCACAAATGTTTGTTATAGACCAACACTTGCGCTCCCTCATTCTTACTGTGCTTTTAAATTCATCGATGTAACCTGAGATGATGAATTCTGAGATGGAAGAACTTTTATGAGGTGTAAATTGCAGGTGAGGGTCATTAGAGATGATTAAGGGTGATCTAATGAGTTTAATCCCCACCTTTGTCTAATATTGGGCTATTACCTTCCTCCCAACTAGCTTTTTAATGGTCTTGCCTTACAGCCTTTAACACAAATTAGCTAAACTTACCCTGACCTCAATATCTCTGTGTGCTTGCCTTAATTTGCAGGGGGCAGACCTTCAATGAATAGCTGTTCATGTTCGCTGCTGACTGGTTCTCAGCACCTCTGTGTGCTTCTGACATGTGTGCATCATGTCTACACACTATGTTCACACTTTGTAGACGCCACCAGTACAGCATTTAACATGTTTTGGCTACATTTAATACTGTCATGAATTTTCATGATGGACAAAATTTGGTGTATTTTTTCTGTCTGAAAAAGAAAACAAATGACATTTTGGAAGAACTGATTCCCTTTTAGTGTGAACGACGTGATGGTACTGAACTAGTAACTGAGCAAGTACTGGCTTACAAATGTAGGAACAAATTGCATGTGAAAAAGTAAGAGCTTCCACGAGCTGTTAACATTTTTCGTGACTGGAAATATCTAATGGAAATGTAAGCATTTACACAAGTTATGAACAATAACTTCATGAAAGCTGATATGTTCTGACAGTGTGTTCTTGCTGATAAACACCTTAACTGGACTGTCGGGGGGCAGCAAATAGCTGGGAGTTAGGCCACTTGAAAAAGCCAGGTTAGCCTGCCCTTTGCTTTAGCATTTTCAGCTTTACCAAACATCCAGTCAGACTAAAACCCTTCATGGAAACTAGGACTGTACATGATATTGGTGCCGTATTTTTTGAAGAAAGACACAGAGGAGGCGGAACCAAAAGGCAGCTTTCACGTCTGTCCTGTTAGAGTTTCCCGCCACATGAAGAACAGGGAGGAGGTTCTTTTCTTTGAAGTGCATCAGTTGTGTCTGAGCACTTTGTTATGCACAGTGGCTGCAGGGAGGACCTCAGGAGCAGACCCCTTGGTCCTTCATTTCATTTACTTTCAGGAAGGGTGAAGGGTAAAGCCGCTGGAATGATGAAACCGTTACCCAACTCTCATTGTTTTTAAGGGCCGCCTGTATGTGTTCACGTTTCTCTTTAACTCTGAGCGCAGGGGGAAATTATAATTAATCTGTTAATGACAGTCGGGGCTGTCATAAGCTTGGGGAGTGTATAATAAATTGCTGTAATAAAAATTAAGATTGCATGCATCATTGAGGCCTTCAGAGGGTTTGTTTAATGTAGTTACAAAAATGGTAGCAGCTGATGTGGCGTCCACTGCTCTACCAGGAGAACGCTAATTTCTGAGTGACACTTAACCTGCTGTAGCTCAACCACAGCTGAGGGAGGTGAGCGGAAACCTAATGAGTTTTTCCTGCGTCCCATTTTGAGAACCACTGAACTGGATGGCCTGGTTTGTATCCGAAAGGCAAAAAAATAAGAACTTGCATTGTTCATGGGAAATTAATTAGGCCCTCTGCAAATCTACCCAATTCCAAATTCAAGTAAACGAGTTCATTATGGTCTGCTGCTCTGGTCAGTGGATGATTGGTCGTCGTTTCTGAGGGCTCAAACTTTAGACAAATCACCACATGCTTTGAAAAGTCGTGTGAGGGTTAAAGGTTGGGTTGTTCACTTGTTCCTCTTCCACTTAACTGGAACATGAAAGATGCTGCATGGTCTGTAACATGCACTCTTGAGGGGCACGGCGTAGTTACAGCAGTGGAGGACTTCCTCTTCTTTGATGAGAGACAAAGCTTCCTCTGTGGTGCAGAGTCACATTAGAGGAAAACCCGCAACTTTTGCCCTGGGGGAACAAAAGAACAAAATTAAAGTAATGTTGGATATTAGATTATTAACATTTTAAAAGAATAGAAAGAATATACTGTCATATACTGTTAAAACTGCATAAAAAGGACACCCCTTCAATTGTTTTTTTCTCTCCCATGTTCATGCACACTCTCCAGTTCAACTGTGATCTGCTGACACACCAAACAGAGGTTGGCTGACCGGTTTCCTGTCAAGTCACCATGGCCGTGTCACCTCTTCTGGCCCTTTCAACTAGAGATATTTGTCAAGAAGGAGACTTGGAACCTTATCTTTGGTTGTGTTGTTTGGGACACAAGGGGCCTCGTTTGGGGTTTAGCCTGCGGACAAGCTGGTATATTGCACTTGTAGCCTGACACCGGTTGACACAGCATAGTTGCCCAGGTCACCATACAAAAACATAGCCCTCTCTCTGGATGAAGCCACCGAACAATGGCCATATTTTTGTTGACAGACAGCCCATGGTGCTCTAATTGAGACTAAGCTCGCTTGACTAAGGTTTTGTCATGAACTTTAAAGCAATAACATCCTACTTGTCCTGCTGTTCAACTTAGCAAGAAACTTGTTGTGTTAGAGGACGTGTCAGGTCACATTGTCTCATCTATGGAGATGAGTTATTCTGCATTTGATGAGTAAATTAGGTAAGTGACCCTAAAATCAAACCCAACAAAGGTAAATTCTCAGTCTTTTAGAGAAATGGCATCAACTGAACATTACCTAAAGCTTTCAAAAATTGGGGTTTGCTTTAAAATATCTGCTTTGGTTGAGGCCTGTGTTTTCAAAGCTGTTATCAGAAGTCTGCGCCTGAAACATAAAGCTTGTGAGCCGAGTCTAATAGGGCCTCAGTGGACAGTAGAGTGCAACAGCAGATCCTCCACTGTGATTCATCTCTATTATTTTGCTGGTTTGTTACCTTTCCCTCAAAGAGCCTATTGCTCCCAAGGCTCCCACAACAATTATCACCTGCTTGTCTCTCAGCTTGTCTGATAACATCGTGCTTATTTTCTCATCCTCATCTTTATATCACCTTTTGGGTTGTGCCGTATTAGTCATATATAAACCTGTTATGCATCATCCACCGGGCCATGAAAGATAATTATAGACCAAAAGGAGCAACGGGCTTAATTTTCCAAATTAAGTGAAACTTAATATTTCTTGCCTAAAATCCTGGCAGTGATAAATGTCTGTGAGAGGAACAGGCAAAAATGTTACAGGTGAACTGCTTTTTATAGTAGATAAACAAAGCATTGCCTTTCTGAGCAATAATGGGTGTAAAAAAAAACAAACATTATCCACCATTAAGAGATTTATAACAAGGAAAAGAAATAATACAGATATATGTTATCATATTTATGGCAGCTCCATTGTCACTTAAAAGTTTCCATTAAAGATTATCTGTGAGACAAATAGGCAGTGTACATTATATATAAGACCAAAGCAGCTAGCACCACCCCAATGGACCATCCACTTTTTCATACATTTAGGGAAAATATAATCATTCTTTTTAATTACTGTACCTAGGCACTCTATTAAAATTCTAATTCACCTCATCCACCTCGATTGATCTGTTCACAGTGGGTGGCTGTGGTGAAATGCACTGTATAATATTCATGCTGGTACGCCTTGGTTGTGCTGTGTGTCAGAAGCCATCTTGCAGCGAATCCCTCACCCACCTTGGAGCGCAGCCTGTGGAACTGATGAGGTGAAGAGCATTGCTCTGCAGCTCCATGCTAGTAATCACGGGACTGAAGAAACACATACATCATCTGCCACACAGGTTGGCATGGCGAGTGAAAAGCTTTCACATCACGTAAGATGTTGGACAAATGATGGCCATACGTGTGTTTGTCTCCTCACAGATGGCTGTGCATCTTCAGTCAGGAAAAAGCTGAGCCTGGCACTTATTCCCCTCCCCCAATCCGCTCCTCTTGCTCCCTCTTCCTCTCTCCCTCCATCAGTCTTTTGTAGCACGTCCCTTTTTTGCCTCGCCTCTGCAGGAGGTTTGATATTGGCAACACAGTTAGTGCCCTCCACGGAAATAACAGTGGAAAAGATGACATAAATTATTTGCCAATTGTTTGACACATGCAGGGCATTGTCCTTGCTATAATCATCAGCACTCTGTCACCTGAAGGTATGAACGGTGCCACTGCTGCTTTGTGTCTCTCTGTTAAACCTCTTGGGCTGTTCAGAGCTCCTGCTCTCTTCAGTAAAAACTATATGATGCACCTTTCCTCTAAGCAGTGAGGAGGAATGAATCACAGTCATGCTTTTAGACTCCAGGGCTTCCGCATTGGCATTTGAAGATGTGCAAAAAACATGACGCCAGTCCAGTAATTAAAGAATAGTGGTAACTATACAGCAGTGACAGCTAATTGGTTGACTGACACTCATTCTGCTGCCCAGTTACACTGCTTTAAGTAATACTTTAAATGCCATCATGTCACTGTTGTTGGCACTGGTAAATATTTGATATCAAGTCATAAGAAGCAGTGGGACAGGTGATATTAAAATACTAGTAATCCTGTTTTAATGGCACTGTGGAGGACAAGGAGTCCTCTTTTCCTCCACAGTGCTTTGAGGTTATAAAACAATTTAGTTCATAGCAATCATAAAACATTGTAAACACTCTGAAGTCAACGTTCATTTTGGGTCATTTTTGCTGTCTTTCTATACATTCACTTTGCCTCTGTTTACCACCTGTTAAACTGGCCTTACTCCACATACATGGTAAGCTGTTTTTTTTTTAGCACAAACTCGGCCTTAAGTCTGACTTGTCGTCTTGTATCAAGTACGAGGAAAAATGACACAGTCACCTTTAACAAAGGACAAATCTTAGAGCGACAATCCCTCTAACTTTGATTATAGAACAGCTCTAGGTTATTAAAAAAAAACTTTGTTTCCGGATTTACACACACGAATATGGCAGAAAAATGGAAGAAATAAAACCGTAATACAGTGTATTTACATCTAAAGCTGCTAAAGTGCTTTTATCACTTTGTTTTTGTTCCATTTTGATTGAAAATCAATGTATGCCTTTAAATCACTGCAAATAGTAGTAATTTTCAAAACATTTATTTTTAATAAATGATATAACTGAGATACTGTGTGATAGCCCCACAGTTGCTCTTTCAATTGTTTTTTTCTGTAGCGTGTCATGACATCATATAAATGAAGTTATATTATAATAAATAAAACATCCTCATTGTATTAACAGATGAGTAGAAGGACTCCAGAGTGTTTTAAACACTAACAGACTGTATCTTACAATCAACTGTGTGAATGAATGTCACAGCTGGTTGGCACTTCATCCATTTCTCTTTATTTTAATTGTTGCTGGAATTATCAGACAAAAGCTTAGGCAGATCATTGCAGCATGTTTTGGACAATTGGGTTAAAATGCAACTCAATTCCTCAAAAACCATATTGTGCACCACCAGACAAAAGCTAAAATCAACACAGACACTGCTGGATCTGTCCAGGCCTGCTCAGCGGTTCACAATCAGTAATGACTAGCATCAAACATAAACAGAGTTTTCCACTCATATTTCCTCAGGCAAGGAAATTATATTCAGCAGTCTGTGCAGTTCTATTAGCAATGGTGGCTGCATGCATGTAAGAGAGAGAGAGAGAAAGAGACTCTGAGAGAAAACAACGTTACTTTATGTGCATGAGTGTTTGGTTTATTTTTCAAAGAGCTTGCCAACGTCAGTATGAAACACATTTTAGTTAGCCCATGCACACACTACTGTTAATAAACTGTGGATGGTGATGCATCGTAGTTCGTATGTAGTATCCACAGTAAACAAGAAAATCTCCAAGTGGCTTGATTTCAAAACGGCTCAGACACAGTACACAACACAGTATAGTGCATGGATATGAGGCTGGATCAATACGTGCTTTAGCTAGATGAAGAATGATGTGCAGCTCAGTACAGGAAAATACAACAAGAGACGAAAACGGTCCCTCCTCATGAAAAATGCTCATTATCAATGGGGGAGGTGTTTTGTCGAGATGTAATGAGATACTGTCATGCTGTGGTACAGTGCAGAACAAGCAGAGCCACCCCTATGCAGCCTGTACCATTCTATAATGTCCTTGCCCTTGATCAGTTCCCGCTGCCTTCAATTGCACTGAAACCCATTATAAATTAATCACCTCATCTTGCAATTTGCATAAAACACACACAGCACCATTTCCTTTCACCTCTATCTATGAACTGGATTAGGAGAAACTGCATTAAATGGCACATTAAAGAAGAGGAAGCCGATCTGTAGTGAAAGGCGGTAATTCGGTGACAATGGCAGCGGAGCAATTCCTGTGAGCGGTATAATTAATGTATGCCTTGCAACCATACATGGGGAACAGCTCAGTGCGTCTGGGAACAAAAAGAGAGAAATTCCTCCCAAGAGTCCTCCACTTCCCTCTTGCTTTCTGTACTTTCTTCAGCATTATACAATATGATTTTGCCGCCATGGTTTTTATGTTTTGATAAATCTCTGCACACAGAATCACATTGAGATTCCACAGAATTAACACATCTCATCCTCTGTGCTTATTTTGGCTGCATGAGACATTAAAATGTGTACCTGCTTACTCAAATTATAACAGATATGCCCCGGCGTGATGAGGTAATCAGCTATTTCGAGAATGTCTCGCTATTACTCCGACAACAAGGAGCCAGTCACAATAAACTTAACTGGAAGACTGAAGATTGATCGCAGAGTTCTTATTTAGACAAACACGACTTTGAGAAAAAGGCAATTCATCTGATCTGTCCTGGTGTATTTTCCCCGTGAATCAGCAAAAACAGAGAGGCCATCCCTGACTTAGATTAGAAAAAAGCGCATAAATCATGTAAGTACGTTGTCAAAACAACATCTGATCTTTGCGCACACACTTGTGTTTACCTATAAAAACGTACGTTCATCTTTACGCTCTGCTTAGATGTTCCTAATTAATCTAGTCTTCACACTCAGCTCCCTGAATCCTAAGAAGAACATGAACTTTGCATCCAACACAAATAATCTGTTGCATTCAAAGATATTAAAGGCAATTTTTGTTGGATTGTAATGTGGTATTACAGTCTAATCCCCAATATCTATAGTTTTTTTCAGTGCACTGGCTTACATTTCTTTGATCGGTAAGCCCTCTGTCACGAAGACAGAGAAAAGTGCATGCAGCATAATTATGAAACGATCCGGCTGTGTAATGGACATGAGGCTTGTAAAGCTGCCTGCCCAACAATCTAGTTTGGCAGTGAGGAGCCCATATTAACAACACAACAGTAGTTATTCTCGCAGTGCTTCCCTAAATGTCACAGTTTGCATTTGTCAGATTGCAATGTATCACTTAGAGGGGGGTGATGGGAAACCCTCCAAGAGTAACCTTGAATGGCAGCCAATCGGCACGGGACCAATGGCCTCCCATTCCTCTGCTTCACTGCACTGCACTGGTGCTGCACTCTACAGTATATTTAAACACATGCCGACACCCAAGAGGAGGAGAAATAGCACCTGACCCCTTGAAACTGATATCCTCACAAGCAAGGGAGAGGGGAAATTGTTTAATGAAGATGGATCACAGTGATGGCTTTACATTTCATTTCTTAACAGCGGGCATACGGCTTTATTACAGCCAGTCCTCACCTTTGTCCTCTCCCTCTCAGACGAGGCACTCAGGAGGCTCTGTGTACTCACTTTAGTTGTGGTTTTAGTGCATTTTTTCTTTTTGGGATGTGTGCGTGCGTTTGTGTGTGGTGTCTGTTGCCTCCCGAATGTAAAAATCTGCCTGCATTGTAGAACTTGCTTAGCTGGCTAGTCAACAGGGAAATGTTGACAATTCAGCCCAGTTCCATCTGGCCACATTCTTCCTGGTCTAGCTGCTCTGTGAGGTCTCCTGTGAAATGATGTCCTCTATCAGCAGTGAATGTCACAAGCCCTACACCATTATTGCGGAATAGGATCCCCGCAGACTGTACGGAAAGAAAAGGATTCAACATCTCTTTTGTACCTTATTCGACTCATTCCCTCTCCCATAATACTAGGAGTAAAAAGATTGAATGCAGGAGCAGAATTCAATGCCAGAAGACGCATATACAGTTATGTCTTGAATGAATGTAAGCTACCTGCATATTAAAGCTGGAAAACACAATGCTACTAATGAGTGAAACACTGGTTCAGAAAATGTGTTTGTTTTGATTAAGACAGAAGTATGCTCAACACAAACTATTGTATTTCCTAAAATAAAAACTGGTAGTTAATTAAAAGTCAGGTCTGAATGAATTGTCAGGGCGTCTACAGGGTGTCAGTCTACAGGAACAAATAAAGGCATGTTCCAGATACAGACCGCAGGGGAAAAAAGGATGATTGATAAACTCCTGGTGCCTTTAATATAGTGTGCATGCCAATTTCGATATAGTGTCCATAATGAATAAATAGTAAATAAAGTCAATACTATAATAATGCTATTTTCGACACCCTTTTGTTCAGGTTCCGGATCCCAGGGCATCACATGCTGCCGCTTTATCACCACCACAAAGCCTTCTGCAGCAACTCCCAGTTTCCCCTCATTCCTCACAGTTCTCATTTCCTGGTCGTCAAATACTGATGCCCTTGGAGTGTCTGTATGAGACGTACCATCCCCTGACCCCCTGGCCAACTGGACCTTTGTCGTCATGGTAACAATAATATACACTTGGGAGAAAGTTCAGGTTTTGGGAAACACCTGCCTCCAATACAAGCTTCCTTCAAATAAATGCCTGCTACTCCCTGCAGTTGAGTTAAATAAAAGCCAATATTTGAGGAAATATGAAAAAAATGACCATATTTAAAGGCAAAGTGAAAAACCTGTCGTCACTGAGATGGAAGAGATGCAACTATTATTTAAAAATGGACATTTTGGACAGTCTCTCCAGTTTTGCCTGTGTGAAGGAGCTGTGTGAAGAACGACAAAAATTCAGACCCTGCTTACTTTGTCAACTCCACACACATTATTAGATTATGGGTTTGACCTGCATCAGTCCTAAAGGTCCTAAAGCACACCTACTGGCCTCCTGAGGACATTTACACTGAGTCAATGTAAAAATCAAGAAAAAAGTGCAGGTGCACGTCATCTTGTCTGAGAGACTGAATCAAGTTTTGTACATAGACATGAGTTGAAGTTGATTGAACTCAAGTCAGTCTCATCATTAGCTGTGGTAGGTGCTGTGTCATCAAGTTCAACCCTTCTAAAAAAACAGGTCATGTAAAAAGAACCAGTGGTGTTATGCTATAAATAACAGCAGTTTGCAGGGACTGCTATGTGTTTGGGACCAGCTAGACTCAGTCCAACCACATGCTGACTGAATGGGTTTTCCACAATGAAAATAGTGCTTTAAACCATGTTATAATGTTGGATTTAATTTGAAACTACACTATATATTTATAGTCTTCCTGCCATTCTAATTATTGTGTCCGTATTGCAAACCATTAACGTATAACTATGATCAGCTCGTTTGCATACACAGCAATGCTGTGGATGTCTGAGATGGAGTGGAGTCTGCTCATCTGAACCCCCGTCCAAAGGGCAAGGGTTCAAATGGACAGCAGGGCCCTCGGGGCAGATAATCTGAACCCTTCTCACCTTAGATGACAAACGCAGAGTGCAACAGCAGTGCAGTTTTGCCTTGAAACTGAGCAACCCACTAGTTGTAACTTGTATTGAATAATTTTACATCACAGAGAGATTTTAATCCATTTATGGCACCAAACACGATGAGGATTTGAGGCTGTGCTGCAACAAATTCAATTTTGCACCACAGGTAATTCATTTTTGTCCGGTATATCGAGATATACATGGACATGGACGTATGGTAGTTCCTCATAGACTACAGAGTGAATTTTAAATGAAAGTTAATGGAGGTTTCTGGAAGAAACTTTGAACTTGCTCAGGTTGTGAACCAAAGGGAGCATTTGTCTGGTATAACAGAGATTTACGAGTCTTGCAGCAAACAGCTCGCTGGTCTTAATTATGTAGCTACCATCAAATGGGAATCGTATCATGGCATTGGTAAGTGTGCCACAATATGCTCGCTCCTAACCTTATACATTTATGATATTATAATAATATGGAGGGCATAGAATACTTAGAGGAATAATTAATGCTGGACTAAATTGAGTTTGAAAAGCCTGTGGTTTACTGTGTCATTGATGCACACTGTCAGCCCATTGCAGAGGCTGAGGGATTGGGAGGGTCAGTGTGTAATGTCCATGCGATGAGTAGTGCTGCTTTACGACTTCCATTTGCTCCACTGCGGGCAGCCTTCCCACTGGTCCCCGCTAATGACGCCTCTCTAATGCAGCATGGAAGAGCAGAGGAGGGTAATGTAAGTGGAGATAGGGGAGCCACTTGGGTAAAAATTAAAACACGATAATTGATAATATTTCAATGTAGCTTAACGGAATTGCTCCATATCATGTTTAAAAGGATTATCAATGAATAATTAATAAAACATAGACATAGCTCTTAGTTGAAATATAAGAGCATCAGATGTTGGTCTTCAACTACTGAATGAGACAAATGCTGAGCCATGAAAGTACCCGCATGTACACGCATGTTAATTGTGTTTGTTTTATATCCTGTTTTTATGAATCAAAGGTGTCAGCGTTTTGAATAAGATATGATGTCAAATGCCCAAAAACCTTTCCCTTAATTCCCACAATGGTTTGTGATTAGAAGACTCTCATCTTGTTAACATGCTCAACCACCGCTCCTGAGCGCTCACAGTAGCACAAACTAGGCCTCTCATACATCCCTAATGTCCCTCTATATGTCTTTCACTGTGCCCTTTTAACCTCCAAGCTATTAGCAGGGTGCTTTGTTCTGCACAGGTATGCTGTTTTATAGGTGCACTATTGCAAAGGTAATGGGTTAATAGTCAGCCAGACTCAGCTATAGGTGAACCGGAGGAGTCATTAGAGTCAACCCCATAGTGCCATGGAGCTGTAGGCTCCGGCGATGTTGTGCTTCGGAAGTAGAATAATTGCAGGAAGCGAGCGACCCGGCTAAATCATGCCAGTCTGGGGGAGAGAGGGCAACAGACAGGAGCTGGACTATTCAGCCGTGATGCCTATAAGTGCATTTCCTCCACCGTGGCCCCTGTGATCCAGCTGTCCCTTATATCAAAGATGCCCTGTTTATGTTTGGGAATCAATTGATATTGTGCATGATGGATGAGCTGTTGGCAGACCTGCCCTCTCTTTGCAGTGGAGTCAGAGGTGGCCGATTTAATGGATAGCTTGTCTGCTTCGAAACTAAATGTGCAACTATACCGAAACATAAAATATACAGCTGGTGGAAGGTGGCGTTAGTGTACTGATATGTCACGATATCTACAGTGAACATGAATATGATGAGCGGCATGACATCGTCCCTTCTTCAAGTCAAACTACCCTCAGATCGGATACATTTCATTTCACATTATGGAAAGTGTCTTGTAAAGCCTGCAGATATGAAATTATTATCATATTGAACATGTGAAAACAGACAGAGGTAAAGAATTTTTGAGAGGACACAATATGACTTGGAGCGCAGAAAAGCCTAATTTATTATTATTATTATTATTATTATTATCATTGTCACAAACATCTTCACAAACAGTTCAGTTTAAATGTAGAAGGCGGATTATTGGGCGCTGGTGTGCGTTTTAAGGAACTGGCTAGTGCTTATGCTTTCAAATAGTCGGGGAAGTATAAGACAGATAGGTGGTCTAGATTAGATAAAGCTGTGTGTGTGTGTGTCTTCCCAGTCTTATACAAATAGGGAGAGCCCAGCAATAGCCATCGTCTGAACGTGCACTTTCATCCTGGTGCTTTTTCTTGCCTCCAGCGATGGGAGTGGATGACCTTTTACTGTCAACTTCTAACATGACAAATTACAGAGGCTGGATGACCGTGTTTTTTAGGAATGCAAGAGTTCACTGCCTGGTCAGGCCGCTAGCAGGGCAGCGGACCCCTACAATGGAGACAGATGTATTAATTGATAGATAATAGTCATAGATATATTGACTGGGGGCTCCGTGTTTTGAGGCCAGAAATGTGATAGCCAAGGAAGCCTTTAAAGGGTTTGCTATTCACTCCCCACAGGGACTGCCTTAGCAGTACAGACCTGCACAGAAACTAGATCATGTACCCAACATCAGAACAGAGGACTCCTGGGATGAACCTCCACTGCGCTTCCAGTGGCTTTGTCTGAATTTAAGACAAAATTAGGTGCAACCATTTCTTCTGTACTGCGTATGTGTGTGTTTTTTTTTTTTTTCCTTCATGGGCTTGTGGTGAAAGCTAAGAGGGTGTGTGTGACATGTCTTGGCTGGTGAACCAGGGGTGGCTCACATGCTCTGCTCTGTTGTGTTATGTCAATGCCCTGTTTAATTGGAGATCAGCTGGGCCAAATGCAGCCAGAGCTTTGCTTTCTGACCTCATTGGGCTGATCTGTGCCATCCATTCAGCCCACTCTCCTGCAACCACATCAGTCACTGGCCTGTCAGTTTGCACAAACAGCTAGTAAGTATTTATTGCACTGATTACGTGTGCTGCACTGACTTTCCAAGGGCAGGTCTTTTAAGATGCACACCTGATGCTTACCTAATACACAGCACTTCCTGCCAATAGCCATAGTGAGGTCATTGATACATTCAGTGCTGACCAGACTGACAACTGCATGATCAGGGTCATTCATAAGGCACAGTGAGGGCTTTTGTTCCTCTCGTCAGATGTGCAGCCATGTGGAAATCATTACATATTTACTTGCAGTGTTCATTCTGTCCCACACAGATTGGATCATTACATATTCCTCATTTGTTCAACGACACTACTGTATTATGCAAATGCTTCTTGTAATGGTTTAGTCCCACAGACCAAATATTACTGGAGTAGTTATCACATATTGCGGTGTAGCCAACAGTTAGTGAGCTGAGAAAATGAAACCGAAATTGCACAACATCCCATCCACGTTTATGGAGCTGAGCATTCTGCATAGTGGTAAAAATGATTATTTTATCCCTAGAGTTTTTAAACACTCATAAACAATCACACCTCTTTCCATGAAAGCAGAAATTCATGTTGGCTGTGATATAAACTCAGTTTCTGTTGGACTTCAGTACAGTTATTCCATAAGAATTAATTACACTCAATACATAAAGCAAGTGTTTGCTATGTTAACCTTAACTGCACATTCTATTTTACTAATAGCAAAAATACAGTAAAAGCAGAGGCCTATACTGTTTGCTATATTAGTGAAATGTTGCATTTTGCTGTAAAGAAAACATCATAAAAAACAAAATGCCAGCACCAAACACTGATGTGCAGAGGGAACTAAAGACTGAACACACATCTGTTTGCTATTTTCACCACTGAACTGGAAATACATAGTCCTGGGTGTTCAGACTATGGAGAAACAAATGTTTGGCTAATAAAATCTCTCATGCAGACTGAGGGGCTCAACCACACTGTGGCAATATCACTGAAGGCTACCTAGATTCATGACTAGTCCTCCAATAAAATAAACAGCCAATAAAACATCAGGCTGGGACTCCCCTGACAGCACTTTAACATCATTACACTTTCAACAGGCTTTCATTGAAAACTTGAATATATATTTGACTGTTCCCTATTACTTGTAGTCAACCACATGGGTCCAGACAAGGTTTTATGGTCGTCTACTTAATATCACATATCTCAATGCTCTGTGTAAAGTGCTGCGAGCTCAGTGAGCGTGAGCATCTTGTGGGGAGATCTGGGGCCGATTTGCGCTCACTATTGCTTACATAAACTCCACTTCCACCTAATCACTCTGCCTTGACATCAGTAGCCAGAGAGCATATGGAGCATATACATTTTCCATCCACAGAGGAATTCACAGGGACTTTTACCAGCGCACAGGCAATTATATTACTGGAATTAAAAAATAATAGTCATAATAATATGATTACTCAGTGACAGCAGATTATGGGAGGAAACACTTGCCCATAAACAAAAAAAGAAACATTAAAATGTAATTATGCAAACGATGACTAAATAAACTGTATCCCTATTTGCATGATATTTTTTCATGTTGAATCACTTTATTCTTTTTCCATTAAAAGAAAAAACAAACATTGAAATTGTACCATTTCTTTCTATCTTTAAGAAATGAATCTTTACATGATACATGTGTAATACTATGGCAGACTAAACCTGTATGTAACATGCATTAATCCCTTTGACCTTTGCTGTTGCTGCAGTTTTTAACCTGGTGTGTGTACAAAGGATTTTCAAGAGGATTACGGAGGTCCTTAATAGGGGATTAGCCAAATCCTCATGTTGTCTGTCCCAAACTCTATTACACCCAGGGATTAGACTACCAACAATAGCTGAAGGCAGCTGGTTTAAGAGGGTGATGTTAAAGACATGTTGCTCCCCTCATTCTAATTGGACTTAAATGGCTTGTAAGCCTCAAAACAGAGTGTTAATTTAAAGGACTGCGTGCCGCTTTCTACTGAAATCAGCGAACACACAGGGAGGTGTGAAAGACGTCACACCAGCAGAAACCGAAGAGCATTTTCCCCCCTTTTTTAAACTCTGAAGGTTGGATTTTGCTGGTTCAAGTCTGTAATTACAAGCTGATGACAGGATTGCCCATTCCATCAGTGTGTGGTCTAGTGTGTGTGTGTGTGTCAGTGTGTGTTTCCTCCAGACACACAGAGGTGATGCCAGACTCCCCCTATAGGACTTCACTAGTACTTCAATACTTCAGTGAGGGGTGGGAACTACCCTCCTCATTGATACAGCATTTCAACAAGGAAAAAAAAACCCGCCAGTGTTTACCTATTTATTAGTAACTTTTTGTCAGTTATAAAATTTTTTGCTATTTAGAAAAATGTATGATGTTGTTCTGGTGCAGTATTGTTTACGTTCTCTCTTTGTAATAGTGCCTCTCAGATTACATTTTGCAACATACTGTAACATGGAGCAGACACTTAGTTTCCAATTTATTAGGTACACCTAGCTAAAAGTAATGCAGCCAACGCAGCAGCCCTGCAATAAATCCTCCCTTGTTGAAAGTTACAATGTTATATTGTAAATAATATTTTTATGAAACAGTTTCAGAGAAGTGTAGATTCAATGTTACAGTCATTGGAGGCTGCAGTTTGTGTTGCTGTTGAACATTGCTGCATTACACAGAGATGTGTTTCTATTATTTTGTCCACCTCATTCATATTGATCAAGGTACATATGAGAGAGGTGTTTGTAATATTCACTTATCCTACATTGATATAAATGTGGTACAGTTCAACAGCACCACACAGTGAGGTCTCTAAAATGACCATAAAGTTGGATCAACACCTCTCTAATACTGTTTCAACAAAGAATGATTTATTAGAGGAGTGTTATATCAGACCGCATTCATTTAAGCCATGTGTACTTGATAGATTGGCAACTCAGTGTACATCCCTTATTATGCTGCGAAACAATCGGATTAAAAACAAAGGTATGTTGCAAAGGACGCAACATACAAATATTCATGTCAACCATTTCCTGGGCCATGTTAATGATACCACGCCAAAGTACATACAACAATACAACAATAAGCGATAATACACAAGACAATGAATAAATAAGATATAGCATATGAATGTAATCCAGAGTGAATATGCCTGAAAGGATTGCATTAGACTGCATTAATTAGCTAGGTGTACCTAAAAACTGGGAACTCAGTGTGTGGATGGCAATGATATCTATGCTTGTGGTCAAAAGTTTACATACACAATAACATGTATATCATGGCAGTCTAGAGTCACAGTGAGTGATTTTGGGTCAAAAATATATTTACACCAACTTGAACTTTCAGTTATGGTGATGTAGAAAGTTGTCCCCTCTGGCCTCTTAACTTCTTGTGAGTGACTATGATTGACATCTTTGGACACAAAGACAAGAAATAAGTTTGAAAGAGAGAAGGTTAGGCCTTTAATCCTCAACAACACCATACCTAACGTCATGTGTCAAGGTTTTGAAATGGCCTTCCCAATGTCGTGACTTAAACACCATCGAGAACAAGAAACAAATCTATGCCAGATTTAGTTGAACTGTGTCAATTCTGTCAAGAGGAGTGTCCTAGAGTGATTCTAAAAGCCTGTGAATGGCTACCAAAATTGCTAAATCAAGGTGAAACTGTCAAAGGGATATTTAACCAAATATTAGCGTTTAATCTTGAACCAGCAGACTTGGTTGCATTTTCAGAAAAACCCATAACAAATTCACAAAGAACCAAACTTCAAGAAATGTTTTGTGACAAAGAAGTACGTGCTCCAATCGTTCCACCACATAAAAACAAGTGTTGTAGAAAACAACACTAACATGCAATTATATAATCTTCACAAGCATATCTTAATTTATGACCACAACTATCCAGTATGTCATCCAGAAGAACATATGCAGATGCACAATCACACTTAAGAACCCTCCCAGCACCATCACCTCCTTCTTGCCCTCGATGAGACGCCGAGAAGCCACTTTATTTTAAAGTCCAGCTCATGCTGTAATGTTTGTTTGTGTGTTACCAGGCCAGAGGCCAGCACACTCCTCTCTCCAGATCGTGTTCTTCATTGTTTCCTCCTTAAGAAACACAAATAACTCAATTTGTTTGCGACTTACGTTTTAAGGCATGCCGCTTGTCAAGTGATATTCATGGAATTTCGACGAGGGCTTCACAGTGAGCCTGAGCAGAGACGCGGGGAGGCTGACAGCGCTAATGGCTATAAAGATAAGTGGAAGAATGTTGACGGTTGCGAAAGCCACAGGCAATGGAGGAGGATGAAAGAGAGAGTTCACTACTTAGACTGCTCCCTCACAATGGGGGACACAACTAGTATTTATCAGCGCTCACACTTCAAATCGCTCCCTTTAAATGCTGCTTACAACAGGGAATAAATAAAGCTGACTCACACAAACCAACAGTGTTTGATGCCATTATATCATATTATGTCTGTAAATGTTTTTAGCCACTTGCCTGCAGTTTGAATGTGTGCAGCAACCTCAAGCCATAAATAACCACAGAAAATACAGTGATTGGTGCTTGTTGAGAAATGAAATGTTGAGATTGGTGCTGTCTGCCTGCGTCTCTCTTTCTCTGTCTTTTATCTGTCTTTTTCTGCCCTCATCTCTCTCTCTCTCTCCCTCTCTCTCTCTCACTCCATCCATCTGCTTCTCTCTGAGGTGCGGCCAAAGTAAACACCATGTTCAGCGCTCTCAATCACAGGATCTCTCAGAGGAAGAGAGGGCAGTGCCCTGGCACAGTGCTGGTGGCCAGGCCTGGGGAGCGGGAGAGGAAGTAGGCCACTGCCTCAGAAACGTTCTATCATTCCAGTGCCGACAGGGAATTCACATCTATCAGTTCATGTGCTCGCATACTCAAGTGCTCCTACTTGACATAAATATTTGCATGACATGGGCTGACATGGGTGATCCTATCATAAGTCATACAAAGTCATCATGGCCCATTACAAGCAGCACTCACACTGACCACCAAGACAGACGGTGGCTAAGTAGAGAATAATGGCTGACTCCTGGCCAGGCAGCAGCTACAGTTACAGAGACATGGGATCATTCTGTCATCACGTTTTTAAACAAAATGTCATCCCTGCTATTAGATTGTCATTTTTAGCTGCTCTGTCACAGCCCTGCAAAAAGTCAAGTGACTGATAGTTCTCCTGCTGAATGCCTCTTGGCAGTTATGTGCCTGTGTTTTTTCCCACGTATTTCAACCTTTTGCCTGACTGCAGCACACATCACTCTCAATTGTGCTTTGTGTAGCAGCACGAGGAAGAGCCTCTCTGTTATTTTTGGTTGTGTGAATGTGTCCGTGAGGTGTTGTGTGTTTCAGACAGGCCTATTCATTTTACTTTTGTCCATCATCACCTACTGTATTTCAGAGGAAGCCCCGGCTTACATGCGGCACCGGGGCCAGTTTGTGTCCATGTGAGCATTTCCTTCATGTAGAAGGAAAAATACATGCATTGGGACAACATCACTGCCTTGTTTTCCTGCTCGGCCTGCTCAATTCAAAGTGTGTGTCACAGATAGATTTGGCTAGGAACCAGCACAGTTTGCCAAGTAGGTTATCCCGCTGTGTTCTTAAACATAAATCTACTGCTAAATAGTAACTCTTTGACATGCTGACAAGTTGGTCTAAGTAGCCTGAATAAAAAAAAAAAACACTTATGGGATGTTGGATTTGCGTTAGGTTAACCATAAGGGGCTAAAGAGATGAGCAGAACGGCAAAAATGTTTCTAATGTGCATATAAATCTGACATGTGTCTTAATCTCAGTGTGATTCACATGTAGTGAAGGAATATTTCACCGTCTAGATTCACATGTAAAGCTGCAGGTCCTTAAATCTGAGATACAGATTTAAAGGACTATTAGACGTCATAAAATAACAAATATCAGTGCGGTCAGTTCACATGACTGTGATCAAGATAAGGATTATTTGCATGCATTCATGCTGCGACTCTGTAGAGAATGATCACTGTCATCCCAAAACAATGGAGGTGATTTATGAAATATGACAATACTGAGACATTCATGATTATTGATTGGTATTGTTAGCAGCTTTAAAAGAGCCATATGTCTTCATCTTCAGCAATGACACACGTATAACAAATAAGTTTACCTCACTGTGTGAGACAAAAACCCAAAGGCAACATTTTAGGCTTTTGATACACATCACAGGGTTACTTCATTACATCTTGTGTCATTATAGTGAGATTCTTGCATGGATTAGCAAAATAAATGAATATAAACCCTTTTTCTTGACAAGCACATCCATAAAAAACAGGAGGGAAAAGTTTCTTATTCAAACACAAATGAGTTCCTTATTAGACAGGTGTGCACTTATTGTACTGTAATAAATGCAATACCACAATACACTTAGAACTTTTGCAGGACAGCTGGTGAGAGAAACACAATATGTGGTTTCAGGGCTCATGCATCTTAGTCAAGCGTGATTCGTCTTGGAGCTGTGTTTATGAAAATAATCTATTCTCTATTTGTTTTGAATTGTCACAGACAGGAGGATGTTGCTTCCTCTCAAGGTTAGCGAAGTTGCTCAGATGAATGGTTGTTTGAGACTGCACTCATATGTCAATGTTTACCCCATTAGTGACAGCTCTGAGGCAGTAGGCCACTTAATATTGTCTGTGTAGCCCAGACTGTCCCCACACGCCGGTTCAAAAGTTCAGCCACTTCCTCAAGGGTCTCATCACATTCTCGCCACATCTTGATTTTCGAAGCTACACGGAGAGACTCGACCTGTCAGGAGAGATACCACAAAAAAACCCATGATGGAACACAGGTTTGGAGCCGGGGCCCGTCAGGCCAACAAAGCTGCCTCCTGGCTCTCTGGTTAGGAGGCCTGGACGATGGAGCTCATATTAAAGGCTGTGCAGTGGTCCAGGGCACGGCTGCCTGCATCAAGCTAGAGGAGGAATTGATTGTTCTGGAAACTGATGAAGCTCGGGCACAATTAGATTGCAAGGCAGTGCTGTGAGGTGAGAGAGCACCCTGCCTGCCTCGCTGTTGATTGATGGTAAAATAATAACCGCTGCGTATTAACTATAGAGTTCACCACCAGGTTAAGGTGGGCCAAAAATTGCTGCTCTTATTAGATTCCAATATGACTTACGATGTAAAAAGATTATTTTCATAGTGGCAGTGAACAGTCATTTTGCATGCAGTATGGTGGTTTCCTACAGTATGTTGCTGTCAAACATCTACAGTTTTGAGTCAGGAGGGCACTGGGTCAGGAGTCACACCAGGACATCGGCGAGTGCTATAAAAACAGATGTGAAGCTTATTCGAATACAATCACTCACACTGAAGGTCACATCAGGTCCATTTATGTTTCACTGTTTCCTCATATCTCCTCCACTGCATCAATGTCCGCTCAAAAATGTAGCTCCCTAAAAAGCTGAGGGAGCATCAGTTCATCATATTACTGGACTACAAGATGAATATCCTCTTTCATACACATGTCATGGAGCCCAACCATTGAGTGCACAACCATATTATAATATATGAGTAAAGAAATAGCTCACGGACAGGGGTAGTTTCACTGAGCAATCTATCCACGGTTTAGATAAGGATTAGGGAGGCCAAACAGTCAAACAGCAAATGTATTTTTTCCTGAAGAGTGTTTCCTCGATGTGTGGTTACAAAACAATTTTCCCTCCTGCTCAAAGTGTGTAATCCAGCTGGTCATTTGTTAGCTGGTGCTTCTCCCATGTGGAGGCGAGGCCGCTGGCAGTGTTAGGGTATACAGGAGGTGAAAGCTTATAGTAGCATATCAGAGCTCGGGGATTCACGCTCATTTATCTCCATTTCTCGCACACGGTGTCTAGTAATAAAGGCTCAAGTGAAAATGGTGTTTATCATTGGAATGACAACATCTTCCAGATGCTGCAGAAGAAATCTAGAGAATAGATAACGCATTACAATAACAAGTCCTTACTGTGCGGAGAATCCAATTAGGAGAGCCTTACATCATGATAATCTAGCGGAGGTGGACTGGTTCATTTAGACTGGTGGATAACAGAGCAGAGGGAGGTCTGGTTTGGGAGAGCAGGGTTAGTTGCAGTTAGACCTGCTGTATACATTAGCTGCCATCTATTGTGGGGAGCTTAACCCCCTAGTGGTTTAGAGAAGGAATACAAGTCTGAGCGGCTTTTAATACACATTATGGAAAATGTGTTTAAATGCTGATTACTGCAATAGAGTCAAAACACCCAGAAAACACTGGAAGCAACTCAGTGGGTTTCATTTTCTTTTTTGAGAGAGACATTTGAGTTCATTTACAGCTAAATGATGTGAATTGTGGGGTTTGTACTGCAGCAACAAGACAGGAAGTTTCACTATTTACCTGTATGTGCAGATGTTCATATGTGCATATGTCAGGAACGTCTGTGATGGTGGGATATAATGTTGTGTTGTTGTGGAGAGGGTGCTCTGCTGGGCCTGTCTGTTCTGGTGTGTTGGTTTCCTGCTGCTCAGCATTTCGCATGGCCTCGGGGGGACACAGGGGGGACATATGACTGGGCCATGCAAAGCTGAGCTAGTCGCTCCAATCGTTCCGCAACAGACACATCCCTATTGGCGTCCTTCTGTCTCTTCTTTGTCAGCCCACTTCTCAGCACGGCAGCAGACCGACCTGATGTTCCTCTCCGTATTAGTTAGCAGCATCAGATCCCTCACATTTCAGATCAGGCGACCGCGGAGCAGATGCACATGTTGCCACAAGGGCAAAATGGACATTTCTGCACTCCTTTCTCAGCAAAGCTCTGTGCTGACATAACAATTTACCACCCACCAGCACATACTATGTTTGGATCACTCTTTAACATTTACATGACCATGCAGTGATTTATTGGTGCTGTGATAATTCTTTGTACAGGAGAGCAAGCTATGCTCTATCATGTCAAAGATGGAGAACACCTCTGCTGACATATTGGGTTTCTGGTCTTTTGAAGATTTAGCAATATTTGTATATTATGTATATTGTGTTTTTTTACAATCATGCACAAACACACAAACAACAAATAACATATAAGGTCAATTTTAGACATATTTTGCATATATTCAAGATAAAATGTCCTGATTTAACAGAATATATACATACATTATATTCGCAGCTTCTGTATGACATATACTTACTAAATGAGTACTAATTTATTGAGTTTCCTTTTGAAAAAACAAATCTATGAAATCTCTATGGCTAAAAAAAGGCATATTTTGAAAGCATCTTTTGTGTAATGACATTGTGGCTCCTACGAGCAGCCTGTGGTGACTGTCTTCTCTCTGTGCTGTGGGCAAAGCAATGCATTGTTTGTGATGAGCATGAATGCTGACCTCTGGCCTCTGCGGTGGTCCCTGCAACCCCCCTTAAAGTTCACAGGAGGGTCAAAGAGTCCTTGCGCCTCCATAGACACTGTGTTGATGGAAACTCCAACCCCCATCTCATCCACCGCTCTCAGTAAGTCCGTCTGTCTGTCTCAGTCAGACACAAATAAACAAAACCTGGTCACGATGGGAGCACGAGGTTCAGAGAAATATTTCAGATCTTACAGTGTTTGGACATCAGTCTTTTTTGGGACACTGAGCTGGAAATATTAGATCAACACATAAAAAACACACACATGCAAGTATAACAGCAAATATTAATTTAAAAACATTATCATAAAAAATTCTAAAGTTTTGATTTACTCACATACATTGTAAAACATGAGGCCCATTGTATTTGTAGACAGTGATCAATATGTCTGCCTATAGTAAGAGACATGGTGTGGCTTTCAGGACCTCAGCTGCTCGAGCAGATTCATGCCTTTTCCTATGCTCTGTGGCTCCAGACACGACCACTGGCAAATGGGGTTGATGCTCATCACATGAGATATCACATGCTGCTAAGCAGAACATCCACCATGTCCTGTATGTGAGATACTGTATGCTGCTGCTGTAACATGGAGATCATTTTCGTTTGGGGAAGCCATTAATACTCAAGATCTCACAGTCCCACTGATTTCAGTATGTAAATTATTTTCTGGGAGCCCAGAGCATGGGCAGGCATGCTCTGGGTTTGCTGTGATAGGTTGTTTAGGGATCAGATTAGGCCCCGTGTCATTTCATGCTAGAGATGATAATAATGGCTGCCACTGCCGAGATGACTGTTGACATCATTACTCATGTGTTCTGCCACACGCATCAATCTTCACATGCTGTACAGACGCTCCTGAGGTGAATGAATTTTTCACTTTGGAGTTCAGAGCGGGGTCACGCAGACACACACCCTCACATATGAGAGGAGCACAGCAGGTAAACCAAAAGACTTACACCACTCATTTTTCTTCCCTTCTGTTTTTTTTTCTCCACGGTTTCAGATTACTTAGGCTTTGTTTAATTCTTCCACTCAGCAGATTGATATCCTATTGTACATGGTGGAGGGGTGTTTCTGATCCAGATACAGATGTATGATGCTATCAAGTTTAATGACATACTGGGAAGCACATGTAGGCTGCTTAAAAGATAATGTGCATAGAAATTATCTGTTTGTTTAAGGTTTTGTAGCAGTTCAACACAAAATTTTAAACAAAGCCTGACATGATTGCACAGGTGTGTCCTTTATAAGATCAACTAGTTGCTTCTTATACCATGGGAGGCACAGTGGTAACTTAATCTGTAACCTAGTAGTGCTAATGCCATGCTCTGCCCACTGGGCTTTACAAGATAAGCACTGCTAATCCCCAATGAAAGCTCAGGCCTTCACATTACTTCAGATCACTTTGTAAGATCTTTTTTTCTCCTTTCGGATCTCTGGTATCCAAAAGGACAATACAGATGTAGATGTGATGGTGTATCATGTTTTAACAGAGGTGTTCTCCGCTGACAGGTGGAGTGAAGGTGTAAGAAAGGCAGGATTTACCCTCCTAAACTGTGTGCTGTCATCTTTACAAAGTATGTTCAGGCAGTGTGAAAGGGATCATTAGTTGTGTGGCAGCGGAAGCAGCCGTGTTGTCAGCTACCTGCTATTTACTTCCCCTCATTACTGTACGCTGGCTGGCGCTGGTGGGAGTGTCAACATCATTAACATGACTGTCATTAGTCCTGTCCCACACTGCATGGAGAAGTTAGTCCTGGGGAGAAAAATGAAGCATCTTTCACCACCAACCTCTCTGCTGCTGCAGCCACTGTGCTGTGAACGCCTCCATTCAGTTGGACTTGATGGAGAACAAGCTGCCTGAGAAAAAGAAGAAACAGGTGAAATAACACCTTGTAAGAAGCATCATCTATTCAGTGTAAGCCAGATCTAAAATGTAGAGTAATGTGAAAAATAGAATAATGCAAAAAAATAATAGCATAATAACATAAATAATAACAAGAATAATACATTGCAATACAGCATAACTGGATAGACACGTGTGTCCAACTTTATTGAATATGAAATTTGATGCATCTGCAATATGAAATAATAGCACCAATAATAACATACTCCAGAATAACAAACTTTTCTGATTTTGAATGAAACCATTTATGAGAGCATGATCTCCTCCATCAACTATTGATACACAAATGAAATTGATAAAACCACTATTAGCTTGAATAACTGAAATATCAATATTTCCTTTGGAACAGTTGTTGTCTGTTGCTGTATTCACCCGCAGCGTCTCTCTTTTGAAATGGCACCTACAGCAGGATTAAAACAAACAAGCTCCCTCACACCTTGTCATCTGCCTGACTTGGTTGGATGTTATTGTAGCCAACTTCAAGGCCTCAGCAGCAGCTGCAATCACTTATAGCAGTCTGCCTCTGTGCTCAGCCCCTCCGTGCCCCCAACTAGTTTCCCATCAGCCTTGAGGGGGTAGAGCTCCTCACACTCAGTTTCAACTCTCCTGCTCTCTGTCTTGCCTCGCTGGGACCTCCTCGACCTCTGCAGAGGTGACTGGAGAAGTAGAGCAACCGAGAGCGTAGCAGTGCAGAACATGTCCCCGTACAAAACGACTGTGAGTGGATCCACATACTGTTTCCACATGCCTTTTGTACGGGGCTGGAGGTCAGAGTGGGCTGGGCTTCCAGAGACACAGTGCCATCCAATGGCAGTGCCGGGATCGTTGTGTGGCTTGTCTGATTTACGGTACATCATTAAGTCAGCGCATTCCTTCTCCCTGTGGCCCAGGTGGCTGTGGGGCCTGAGGCCCAGACTCTCAGGAGCAGAGCATGGCTCTCTGTGGAGCACAGCACAGCCAAGGGGAGCAGCTGCAGACCAGAGCATCCAGCGCCATACCACAGCCTTGCCACATCCCTCCATGACAGGAAGCACTTAATACAATACATCTCAGCACCCTCTGAGTCTATAAAGGATAAATGTTGTCTTATTTATTTGTCTGCAATCCAGTTTTCATTCGACTTCAACTGTGCTGTGTCCGCCACAAAGATTAAGAACTCAAAAGCAAGTGGGTGCACTGACCTATGACCTATGCAAGAGCAGAATGTGTCACAAACAGGAAGTCATAAGTAAATCTGAATAAAAAGACAATATTCTCCCCAAAACTGTACCATCAGGCTATTTTGATGGAAAGGCCTCATTGAGGAAAATGTGTTGGCTTCCTGTAACAAACATTCATTTTATTGAGGATTTATGCGTTACATATTACATGTTGTAATTAGTAATTCACACCTCAGTGAATGAATGATCTGCCACACTGTCTTCTTTCATCTTTACTATCTCAGCAGTCACAAACAACTGAGAGTGGCATGAGTCTTGATAGATTTTTGGAGCTGCTTTGCCCTCTAGTGGTAACTCACTGTCTCAAAGTCCAGACAGACATGAACCCTTCCTCTCCTCTAACACACAGACCAGGCAGCCAGTGCATGAACCACAACACACACTTAAACTCTTTGAACATGTTATAAGACGACTTGTCAATCTGCAAAGGATTTCACATCAACGGCTTTGTAATATTGTGCAGACTGACAGTAAAAAAAAATTAGCTGTTTGAGATTTCAGCACTTTATGAAACTTTACAAGCAGACTTTAATATTTACAAGGCTACTAAAAACCCTGGCAGGCCTTTCAGCTCTGACCTACACATTAGTGACGCACTCTGGTTTATGTTGGGGAAAAGAGTCTGAACACTGGAACTGGCTGTACAGCTGATTTATCAGTTTTATGGTTTGTTATTTAACTTGAATATACATGTTTAAGTGAAGAGGAAACTTTACTCCAGGGTGTCTGACATCAACAAACTCAAACAACCCCTGTTTGTTTCTGTGTGTGAAGAGAGAGAACGAGAGAGAGAGAGAGAGGGAGAGGGAGGGAGGGAGAGAGAGATTTATTCACTATCAATGATGAGTTCATTCAGGAGGGAAAACGTTGTGGTCGTTCCAGCTCTTGGCTGCAGCACAGGGAAATAGAAACAGTGGGGTGATGAGGTACTTCCTGCACGCTGTTCCTGCGTCTGTGTGTGTGTGTGGAGCCCCACAGAAATTGGCACTGGTGTTGGTGAAAAGCCCCTTGGCCCCCTCTCTGACAGTGGTAATGTGAGACAGACAGTGTGCCATTTGCTGCGTGTCTGACTCAGATGTCTTGACCTGGCCAACTGGACAGGCCTGACTCCCAGCTCTGGCTTATCTCTCTGGCACAGCATTGGTCACTTCACACCCAGCCGCTTGATCGGCCACATTTGTATGAGACCACTGACACAGAAGCAAGTCAGGCTGCAGCATTTTGTAATGATGCGGATCATAAACCTAAAGCGAGCTACTGATCTTCGTTTTCTGTTAGCAGCTTGAAAGCCAAAATGAGCTAAAAGCCAAAACCTGTGACTCTGACTTTACTGGTTTTGTTTTGGTTTTTTGTTGTTTCACTTTTGCCTGATATACACTTGTTGCTGACATGGTAGGTGTGTGATGTACTGTGTATGTAACTTTTTGTTATGTATATCATTTTGTTTCACGCTGTTCTGCCAGTGTGTGTAAGTTTTAATTGTGACCTGTCAATAGACTGCAGATGAAAATTAGCTTTAAGCTGAAATTGGTGCAATATACCAAATGGTAGTATTTATGTTTAACATTTGACACGATCCCTGATGAAGTATAATATGATATTACATTAATGAACCCCTAAATGATGGGCTTTTTGCCAAACACTCCTACACACTTCTTACTTATTTAAAATTGATTAAACTACATATTAAACAGAATTAACATTAACAAACCCCCCAAAACATGTTTTCACCATTCATTAAGTCTTTCATATATGCATCAATGTAGCCTAGTATGATTTATGTTCAAAAACATTTACACTACCAGTTACACATGGGCTAATCTAACTTCTCAGTGACAGTAGCATTTACCAAACACAGATATGTCAGCAGACGGTGGTCATTGCCACATGGTTATGGACAATGTGCAGCAACCCACCACTTGGCTGTCAACCTCATGACGTCTGAGCTTTGAGACTCAGACTAAAGCTCCAATTCTATCTATCTGAAAATTATATAATCTTAAAAATATAATTTAAGCATTTCTTCATTTTCTTAGTTATCTACTGTAAAACTAACATAAACAGACATCTTCTGCATAAATTACCAAAATAAATGAACCAAAATGAGGTTAAACAAGAAAACACATTACCTACCTTGAAAACACATTTTCAACAATTCAATGGCTTACTGAATAAAGTGAATGAATTAGACAGGACGTAATATGGTCCCAATTCTCTAAAGACCCAAGATATGTATGTCTTTAATGCCAAGTATGGACACATGTTAACGCTCAAGCCACTTCATAAGTCTGCAATGAACAACTATTAAAACTTCCAACAAGACAAATACCTTGAAATACAGGTAACACCTACACACTCAGCCCAATCCTGTTTGCTGACACAGTAAGCCTACACCCGTCACACAAAATAAATGTTCCACCCAATAGGAAAGCAATTTTGCAATGCATCACTTTAAGTGAGTGGACCTCTGTGCCGCAACCAATGTCTCTTAACCTCTCCTTAATTTGTCTTGTCTTGTTATGAGCTCTCAGGAACAACTATGTCCTTTCACTACCAAGTTGTGAGTGCTCAGCCTGCACAGAGCTGCACCACATCACGCTCAGTTCAGTGTTAGAAGATGAAAATGTGAGTCGAGGGCACTGGTGAATTCAGATTTTGTTGTATTGCTCCCTGCTGGAGTCTGTGCAGCTGTTTCCTCTCTGGCCTTTGAAGACGTACAGAAATACTGCATCTGAGCGTGAATCCGACACTGGCCTGTTTGCTGCTTCCCGTTGTCAGAGCGCCATCATTAGTGCTTTCAAATGAGAGGTTAATAAAGAATAAGTTACTGCAACTTTCACTGCGCACATGATTTATTGCCGCCACCTTTCTACAGCATGCAAACATCAAAAACTTCATTTCAACAGAGAGTAGATAAGGAAATGTTATCTCAGTGAGAAGGAGGCAATGACCTCCCCTCTGGCTTGTAAGAGGTTGCAAGAAAATATTTCCAGCACTGTCCAGCATTACCGTCCTCTGAGAGCCAAGTATAATAGTTAATAGCTTGTTTACCACAGCTGTTGGCTGAGGTGTGGGCTGAAAATGCACATAAAGAGAACTGTGTGGTTTTAATCAAAGCAGTTGAGAGCAGAGTCACAGCACACGACTTGGTTTCATTTTGCTAATATGAAAATAAACACTTTGTCTCGGAAGTGCAGCTTTTCTACTTGTTTTAGGACATCATCACTCTTGTTCAACAACCTAACACATATTTTGGTATGATTGTCACCACAAGAAGGAAGTTGTAAACCAGAGAGGTGCCCAGTGCAGGAAGCCTCCTTTCACTGTGGATAATGTCACCTTGAAAACACAGAGGTACTCAGTAGACCCTGGACAGACCTTACACTAAGACTCTGTAGGCCAGGAAGTACCATTTCATTGATTGTTAATGATAACATAAACTGATCAAAAAGCTCCTGTAAATCAATCTTTCTACTGTAGTCTGTAACGGTCATGAGCAACATGTTTCAGATTGGCAAGTTTAATTTTTAGGACTTGTTTATGTTGTGTTTATTCCCTCTCATTCCCTGGACACTTTGGTAACTCCAACCCTTCATTAAGCCTTATTACACATACCACTCACTCCACATCTGGCTTGGGGCTCCCAGAATGGCTCATTTGCTGTGGTTTTTATTGCAGTCATATAGTTGGAGTTGTAAATGACTGTGTGGCTGTGTATTGTTGTCTGTTGTGGGGAGCACACAGTGTTCTCACCAGCAAAGAGGAGTGTTAATGCGCCCAAGTCACAGTTGCACATCCCGTGCAATCCTCTCAAGAAGTCATGTTTAAGCTTTTATCTGCAGGTTTTGGGGTAAAGAAGCTTCTTAAAACCCAAAAAACTGTGTCTTGTTTGAATTATAGCATTATGAGAAAAAAATGCCATTACGAGCGATTGTATTTAGGCTTTAGTGGAAGTGGATTGTTCAATTTAGCGCTTGGCCTGTGATTGGATGAATGTCAGTTGAGTAAGTGGCATGTAGTGGAGGGATTGGCAGCTCTATAACTCCCTCAGACAGGTTTGTCATCTGTGTCAATGACCCACCAGGGAGCCGGCCCTAATATCAAACCCAATGCTGATGGATGACCACAGTTCCAGCTGTTAAGGCACTGTCACAAACAGGTTCCTCCATAGCCCGTCACTGTGTGTGTGTGTGTGTGTGTGTGTGTGTGTGTGTGTGTGTGTGTGTGTGAGGGTGTGTGTTTTATTTGGGATGTAAAGCCATGGACAACCTTGATTTTTTTAGTCTGTGACCACAAGTGTTGCTGCTGTCATCATTAACTTACAGGGACAAATCTGTACCAATTGTGTTATTCCAGGCAGTTTTCTGTGTGTTGAAACGGACATCCACTTCAAGTGTGTGGTTTTATGGTGCATTTTCATTATTTTCCTTATTTTGTCTTGGCTGTTTCTTTTTAAATGGTGAAAAGTTATTTAAAAATTGCTGACACAACAATACCTCCGTAACAACTTCCCATTGTTTTATTGCATGTTTTCATGCATTTCAGACAGAGGTCAAACCTAGAGACACCAACAGGAAATGTCAGTCAAAATACATCAAATCTATATTACGCATTTGTTTTATACAGCTAATCCTGGATCCATTCATGTTTCAGTCCTAAATGTAAATTTTGCACTGAAGCAGAGCATGCAGCAGAAAATCATGTATCAAAAGACTTTTTTATTCTCAAACTGATTTAATCACATTCATTGCTGAAAAATAGAACAGTATTTGAACTGTGTTAGTGTAAAACTGAGCCTCTTTTTAAAACACATCTTTAAGTTTGAGAATGATCAGGATGTTTTAACTTGATTTCGAAACCCAAATTAAGTGTAATGTTCTAAAAAGTCACAAGATATATGACAGAGGGATGTAGGGTTTGAATTGATACTGAAGCTGAGAGTAATTCATATTTGAAAGCACCAGGAAGGTGTTACACACCACACGTCATGTGTTACCCATTGCTTTACACTGGCACCTCTCCCTGCAGTGCACGGTCTCATTGTTTCATTGTTCTGCCTCGCTTCTTTCAGCAAACGTGGTTCATAGTGGCTCAAGTGTAAACTACAGTACATCGCAGGAAGGAAGAGGGACCTGGCGGTGGGGGTTGGGAGCAAGATCCCAGACCATAAAACCTGGCAGCCGCCCTCCTGCATTGTTCACCACCACCATTCTAGCCCAGTTTCACTATTTTCTCCCTGTGCTCTGTGTATCCTGTTCTTTTAGAGGCAGTAAATGTTGTTGGTGTTCAGCAGACAAACATGAATTCAGACCAGGCTGCTCTTCTGCCTTTGTTCTCACCATGAAGACCCTTGAAGACAGGAAGAAGGTTGTGCTTAAAAGCAAATAAACAAATGAGGTTTGACACAGGGATCACATGGGTCCAATCTGAGACATATCAGGTTGCAAGCAGCATGCATTACAATGTATAAAGAGCACAATAAAAAGATAAATACAATTCCAGTCCTTCAACTTGGTATGAACACATCCAAATCTCCTGTTGTAGCACCACCTTGTGGCTGCACTGACACATCTTTGAGAGAATTGACTTCTGCAGTGTCATATATCACCAGTAAGAGAAAGTGATTCAAAGTGGACACAAAATAAACACATTTCACAACAATTTCCTGTCTCTTTATAGCGCCAATACATCTATGTAGTCTATTGCAGTGCATTTTAATTCTAAGAAAAGTGAATTTTACAATGCATTTGTGCAAAGAAACATAATAGAAAATGTGATCACATAATGAATACCCTTGCATCTGCAGGTTCTTCTGCAAATTTGCAAACTTGCAAACTGTGTCCATTAAACTGTGTAAAAACTGTTGACTTATCTTTCTATCATAAATGGTTCCCCTGTTCCTACGCGTACTGTGAGACATTCAACATGACTGCAGATGTAGAGTACAACCTTTGTGGAATGCAGATGCTTCTCTCTCAGTCTATTTATGTGATTTACAGCTGTCAGGGAAGCTGAAGCAGCGGGACCCAGACAGGAGGCTGGACATGACAATGAAGCTGAAGTCCTGCTGAAACTGCTCCCCCTGCTGGCTGGGCACAGACAGATCTGAAAACACTGCAAGACAACCAGAGGAAGAAATGTGACCCCTTAGACTCTCCATCTAGCTCTTAGCAAGGGTGTTACTATCCTGTAACTATGTTGAGATGGTACTGCCTAAACATTATAAGTAAGCTTTTATTTTGGGTTAAAGAAACCCAAAAATCATAACAGAACATTGATTAATCTCCTCCTTAAATGTGTGCTTTTTTAAAGCAATTCTGGGTCAGTTGTCACAGTTTTATCAAACAAATCAATTGTGAACACAAGAGTGACACATTAACTTTGATGTCTTTACAAATGCTGACCCATCTTTCCCTAAAAACACAAATATTTATTCCCAGTTCATCTGATAACCACATGGTCACTTGTTTTCCTATCAATCCTTCTGCTTGTCCGCCTGAACTGTAAACACTAGGCAGAAAAACGCCTCTGTGATCCCAGCTGCAAATAGAAAGCTGGAGACACAGGAACATTTTTTTGAAAACCACTGTACACTCCATGCTAAATGCAGCCTTTCTCTGAGATCAGAAGGACTGATGAAGCCTGTCATAATCATTTCTATGCTACATTAACAGAAGCAACACTGTAGTTTGCCTTGGCGTCGGCCCGTGTTGCTGCACAGCCTCAAGCATTTATAAACTCCAACCTCCACTCCCGCCGAAGTGAAGGGTCGATGTCTGCCTGAGTTTGAGAAGTTTCACATCAGGAGCACTGAGAGCTGTTTTTTAACTCTCTTTGTGTTTTTGTTCATTGGAAAAAGCAAATATTCATACTCTGTTGTAATGCAAACCGATCAGATTCTAAGGATGTTTACTTTTGTAGCCAAGGTGTTTCATTATTTGGGATAACTACATTTTGTTGTTTGTTTATCAGATCAGAGAGTTCCTGGGAAACACCCCACAGTTTCTAGTCACATAGTGTGTATTTTCAAAATCAATTTCTGTCTCACAGTTGGTTTCAGTGCCTCTGAAGTCATCAGGGTCACGCACCTCCCTCCATAGTCGTTTGCCAGCCGCTCACAGCTGAAAAATGGAGCTTTCTGGACTAGAGGGGTATATGAACAGAGATAGCTTGACACAACCATTTGTTTGGTTCAGGTGAATACAGCCAGACAGCAACACAGTACCTGCTCTGCAGCAGGGCTTGCACTATGGCCGGATCCTACTGGACAGTCATTCCTCAAAGACGCTCCGAAGCTCACCTCTGATACACTGCTAGTGTACTGTACTTTATGTAAAAAGACACAGCTGGTGTTTTCTAGTTACTGTATATATTTCACTTTAATACTCAAGAGTTTTGCTGAGGGTGTTTGGTAAGGAGGGGTGTGTGTGTCAATGTGTCAACAAATAATAAAGAAGAAATACTGCCTCAAAACAATAAAATAAATAACGTTTGCTGGATGTTTCTTCATATGGTTCTGCAGATCCCAAACTCAAAAATCCAGTGAGTGAAGTCTTCGCATTCTTTATTTCCATAAAAATACATCATTAGTAATATAAATATGTAAATACATTATCAGCAAAATGTACTTGAACATCAAAACTACTCATTATGACATAGGACGGCCCCTTTCATTGTTATCCAGTGTTACTGGATTCTTTTTATTATCATTTTATATCCATTTAACCATTAACATGTAAGAACCAGTTTAATGTTATTGGGCAAGGTGGAAATATAAAATGTGAAACACAATAATATCTTAAGTAAGTAAAATTTCATTGTTTGTTTTGTTTGTAGAATATTAATCTGCAGGGTACTGCTGTCAGATCAAATACAAATACTGGGTCAAAAAGCATGATGATCAAATGTTTTAGTAGGAGTATAAAGTAGCCTCAAATGGAAACAGTCAAGTAAAGTACAGTACTTGTGTGCAATTTTACTTACTTTCCACCACTGCAAACATACTTATACTGAGACACAGTACAACCCATAGAACTGATTGCTGCATGTAAGCACACCAGTATGGAAACATGTCTTTGATGACACTTGACAAAAATCACAAAATATCACACTAATGAATATAATCAGTAGTAAATAATGACATTAAAGTTGTTGCCCATATTTGTTTCTCTGCTCTTTATTGACTGTCCTGTGCCTTCATAGAAAGAGTTTTGCCATAACTCTCGCGTCGACTGTCACACCTTCTCAGACTGCAGTGATATTCATGGCTGCACACGGGTATGAACAAAAACAGCCCGGCACCCTGGGCGTAATGAATTTGAATCTGTGGCTGATTCAGTATTAGTCTGGGCTACTGCTCAGCCCTGCAGGAAATGAATTGCCCTTTATTTAACATTACAAATTACAGGTGACCCACAGTGAGGAGAGCTGTGAGTTTGAAAGGTGCGACAAATAGATTTAGAGGGGCAATGATTCCCTCCTAGATTCCTGTTGTGCAAATGCAAGAGATTAAATGACAGAGGATATTAGGAAATCATTTGTGGTTCCCACTGTGATAAACCTAATGCAGTTAGGAGGCAATGAATATGTCTGTTTTCGTCACAATTAAATCAAATTAAGTATTAGATTACATTACATTGATTTGTTGCATTGCAAATTGTCATGTTGACAGCGCTAGCAGAAGGCAAATGAGGATATAAGGTTAGCATGGCTGCAGGGGTGGATTCGTTTGAGGCTAAGATGTGCTGGTGTAAGTGCTTCAGGTCTGAACACCCTCATTAGACATCCTGGACTCTGTTGTAAGGATTAAATCCTCACTTCTCAGTCAGCGCAGTCTTTTGCCAACACGGGTGCTAGCGAGTAATAACGAAGCTAAATGCTGCACAGTGAAATCCTGTTGTCAGCATGGTGGCTGAGTCATGCGGTGGCCACTTTTAACTTTGTTCTGTCAGAGATTATTCAGCCAGAGTTGACCACATCAGTCGCACTATAAGGTCATATTACCCTCAGAGATAAATCCATCAGTCCCCTTGTGGACGAATCGAGGCAAATGTGTTCAAACCACGCTTTACACCATTTTAGGCTCCCTCTCCAGCCACTGACTTGGCCTGTTGAGTAATGAAGTGTTGGAGTTCAGTAATGAGACTGTTTACAGGGCGTGCTTGTTTCACATGAATCAAGCCCAGTGTGTGGTTAGATAAATACCAGCTTGGCCCTGCACGAAGCCAGTCAAAGCTTCTCCTCTGCTCAGGAAATGGCAGCCAAATTCCTGTGGAATGAATGAAGAGGAAATCTGCGAGTGGCAGCCTACCACGAGATCGCTCTGAAAGGAGAGGGTGGAAAAGCTGTGGCCCTTCCTCTGGCGTGGACCTGGGCCAGGGCTCACTAGGTGAGACTGATGGAATAATAATACACATCCTGAGTGTTCTTTTCATTAGCAGCACGGTTTCATGTTTTTCATCATCCTGCTGAGAGAAATGGAGAGACCCTTATTTCTGAGCTGGACAAATTACCCTTTCCCCTTTGGGAGATGCAGCTGCATTCAATATTGTGTATGTGTGTCTCCACAGTGTGTGTGTGCATGTGTGTTTCTGTGTCAGTGTGTTTTAGATGGGGGTCGTGGCTGGATACAGGGATTTCCTGTGGAAATAATAATTAACCACAACATGCACACAAGGCCGGCGATAAACGCTTGGCCCTCTCACTAAATATTGTCTTTTACAAGGAACCAGGTACCTGGATTCATCTCATTTCCTACATAAGGTTTAGATGTGAAGCAAACTTCCATTAGGATATAAGGAGTATTAGTTTAAAGCCACGACCTCAATCTGTCAGTTGTGTAAACCTATCAGTCCAGGCTGTTTGAACTGAAGTGACAGCACGGCCGTCCGTATTTAGAACACATTATCGGTGATTCATATTAGCCCTTAACCAAAGCAATCCCTCCATTAACTCCACCTGCAAACACCTCATATCCCAGGTGACCTATTTTCCCAATTACCAGTGCCATTACTCTGCACTTCCCTTCCCCATCAGCCCTCACCAGACGTCCAGATTAGGGCAGATTTCATAGAAACTCCTCTGACTGCTACATTAGTGTACATTTTTCTGCACTCTTATTACAGAGCACAGAGAGGAAGAGTTACAGCGCCTCTCAAATGAAACAGGCTTGAGTGATAAATCTCTCGCACTAATGGACACGCTTAAGAGTTTTTGACTGTAAATAAAGTCATGGGAGACATGCTGTACTTACATGGGGAAAGCCTTGAGGAAATGGCTTCCCCCTTGAAAGAACATATGGGTGTGTATGTCTCCAGCCAATCAGGATGCACATTTAAAATGCCTTTTTTTTTCTCTTGGAGCCCTCACGCAGCCCTCATTGTTGTTGCACTATTGTGTGTGTGGCAATCTAACCCAATATTTCACAAATTATGACCCAACCATATACTCCTGATAAAAAAGACCAGCTTCATGTCCCCTTAACTCCAGCTTAAAGCTGATCATTTTTGCAACAGTTAAACAGGTGGAGCAAACAGCCGTGTGAATATGTGTCAGATAAGTGGGATAGCAGTTCACCCCGGGTCAATATATTGCTTTTCATCATGATCATCAAAACGTCCTCCATCTCCCCGCGCAAACACTGGTGACACCTTAATTGCCTTTGATAATACATTCATCCTGTCAAAACGAGGTGATAATCAAGTAGTTTCCACAGCAGCCATCGATGTCTATGCTAAAGCAGTTAAAAAATGATGTTACAGTGAGAGACCTCTGAGGATAATCAGGGCACAGTTTACCTCATTTTTTTTTGTTTGTGCAACATGTTCATCCATTCATGATACACATTTGATGATTGAAAAGGAGCAGGGAGAATTTATGTATTACCTGCCCCCTTCTCAAAATAAATGGTCGACCACAGATGTTCTGCCAATACTTCAACAGCCATTAATGAGACACGTGATCTATGGCCCCACCGACACTGGCTTTTTTATGGCCGCAATTGATATCGATATTGGGGAGTTTAACCCTCCAGAGTCTTGGGGTAAAATGGCCGTTTTTTACTACTTTTCATTTTACCTTTTTGTTTGCCATTAAAACTGTTTAGCTTGCTTTCTTCGTGTTTGTGTCTTTGACGCCGACGGGCGGTCCGAGACTCTGAAGAGTAAACAGGACAACTATTCTGTGCTTTTTGGTGGATAAGCTATGTAACAGTGACACAGTTGATACACATATACAACCAATGACAGAAGACCATAAATAAACATTAGGTTATAGCTTTAAGTTCATATCCTCCCCTTATTTTGTCTGTATATATTTTCTTAAAGGGAAGTTTCACTGTATTCCTGTCTTAAAACAATAGCCAGGTGCCCATTTGAACATCAAAACCATTTTTGTTTGCTGTTCATATTGGCCATTCAGAGATCCCTTTCTCAAGTGCGTCCAACGTAAGAGAAGAAATCTACAGTCCTCGTTCTATGCAACTATTCTGAGGTCGATCTGAAGTTAATAGGCTTCAGTGCTTTGTGTTATCTAAATCAAATGTGGATCTTTCCCAGTTACAGTCTGTTTAGCTGTTGTTTGTAAGTGCATAATCAGTCCTTTCCACAGGAAGTTGGAGCAGCAGGGATGATTAGAGAGAGCAAAGCATGTTTCATTGTACTTTGTTTCATATTTGCATGTGAGTGTTGACCTTAAAAAAGTGAACATAGTCTTTAAATTCAATAACTGTTGAACTATTAACATCTGAAATTATTCACCAGAGTATTTCACAGTTTCATTCCACACACTGAAACACACATCTGACTCAAGATGGTATGTTCCCTTGAATTAGCAATATTTATAATTATTGAGCCAATAATTCTATTTGCTCTTTTCAGTAGTGCATATCATGGATTTACAGTATACTAGTTGTATGTATACAAAAAGAATAAACAAACCTTTAATACAATACATTCAACACTCGCTTAAGTGCTCTTGAGTTTCATTTTGAATTTCCTGGCACTTAAACTCAAAGATCTGCAGGCTGGCGATGTATTGACTATTTAGATTAGCTTTCACTGGAGTGGAAACCACCTTCACGCGACCATCAAGTGCTAATTGGTTTGGAATGGGGCAAAGGTATCAAGGAACAGATTCCAGATGACACACCAGTGATGGAAACATCCTTTAAGTAAATGTAGCAGTCGGCTCCAGCACACCGCACCATGCTTCATCTGCTCGGGACGTCTGATTACGCAAGCAGTGACTGCCAGCTGAAGCACACAGTTCCTCTGTAGTGTACTCTTTGCTTTAATGAAGTGCACTGCTGCAGTTGCAGTTCTGTTCTGGATCTGTGTGAAAGTTATCTGCCCAGCCAGTATGTGGGAAAGTATCTGAGCCGGCAACGTCCCGATGGGATACAGTACAGATGGAGCAATTAAAGGCGAGCCACAACAATTGTCTTTTTTGAGCCAGACATATTGGAGAGAGAATGGAGAGAATGAGTAGGAACAATGCATCCCGTTTAGAATATTTTACTGAAGTTCACAGAAAACAATATAACTAGCCACAGGAGGATGGAAAATCTGAGGCTGAAACTAAAATAGCCTGCAATTCTTTGTTGTTCATAGAATCTATATTTTGCTGTTAAGTGCATCCCGAAAGTGAAACTGTGTTTATATGTAGTGTGTCTACCGACGGTTATTTCAGCCCTGTTCTTAATAAAAATACATTTTACCATTACATATCAGCAGAGTTTTAACTTTCTACTCCTCAGCTGTTCACTGTACAGCAAAAGCCACGATCAGGTACTGGTTAAACTGTAATTAGAGGGTCTATGGAGTGCATGTTGCAAAAAGACGTCCTTGCTCCCATGTCTATCATTTTGAAGAGCAGACCAGTCTGTCCTGGCACATCTCCTTCTAATAGGCCGTCTCCTCAGCTCAGTGGGAGAGGGACATCAGCAGGAGGGAGTTGTTGGGAATTGTATTTTCTCTCTCATCATGGGGTCTTCTCCCTGCTCGCTGTGCTCTGGAGGTGTCAGGACACTGGGCTGAGGTTGATGATTTTAAGTTATAATTAATACAGAAATTAAATTCCACCCACTTTGCATCTTCTCTGATTTGATTATTTTTTGTGTTGATTAACATCATAAAGAACCATCTTCTCCATATGAAATATTTTAAACTGTTTATTGTCTGTGCTTCACCCACTAAAATAGATTCATTCTGCTTGTTTATGGATCTGTGTTGCTGCAGGAGCAACACAGATGGCTCACACACCAGACACTCAGCACATCATTCCATTACGGCAATTAAAAGAAGACCTGGTGTGCAGAAGTGGAGAGTAACCTGCATGGCTATTCAGCATGGCTGAGGGCCATTTGTTCAGCAAGTCTTGATCAAGGACTCCAAGTTGTAACTGAACGAGTCCTGCACACCCTGTCCTGTGTTGGGGCTACTATTTCGACAAGTTGGAAGAGAAGAATGATTAGACCACACTCTATTCTGTACAATGAATATGAAGCTAAAGCCAGCAGCCAGTTAGCTTAGCATAGAGACTGGAAAAAGAGGGAATCATGGCATTAAATATGACAAAATCTGCCAACCAGCACCTCCAAACCAGACTAATTATCAGATGATATCTTTAACAAGAGGCAAAGTGTTTAAAAAAACCATACAGTTTTCCTAGGGGTATGTGCTAAGCTAACTGACTGCTGCAAACGTGACAATGGGATCAGTCTTCTTATCTAACTGTCAGCAAAGAAGGGAATGAGTGTGTTTTTGAACTATTCGTTTAAGGTTTCAGCGAAGAAGAAAAGCAGGTCAGACTGGTGCACCCTTACCAAACATATCATGATTCCAGGCTTAAAGTAACTGCACAGGATGAGAAAAATACATTTTAAGATGAAAAAAGCATAAGAAACATAACACTTCAATGAAAAATCTGTTAGTGGGAAGCTATTGTATGCGACCCAATCATGTTCAAACTGTTACAGGTTGCAGATGAGGTTACTAAACGTGATTCATGTGAATATTTCACACATACTGAAGTAGTTTGCATGCTCTTATGCACATCATTCCCCTCATACCAAATGCTTTACGCATGCCAGTGCTGCATACAGTTCCTGATGAAATTATAAAGAATGTTGACTGTTTCCTACTTTCTGCAAACCATAAAAGCCAAACAAAACCAACTGTTTATACCGAACAGTTGGTTTTGTGCTAAATGGCCGAGCTCTTTCGTTAGATGATGGCATGCCTACCGCTTAGTTAATTAAGTCCACTCTGATTATCAATTTGGATGATAATAATCATAGAAAGGAGTTAAAGGAGTTGATTTTCAGCTCTGGTTCAAACTGTAATGAATGCAGCAGTAGATGATACAAAGACTCACTTAATGAACAGAAAAGATGCAGACAAAGAGCATAATCTAAAAAGTTCTGAAACAGTGAGTCCTAGCTGCAACAGATATACAATCCGAGCTGTAGTGAAGATATAGATCACGGCGTGACAAATGATTATGATGATTTTGATATTTCACGCAGACAATTCTACTTTTTCATTTCCTGGTAAATTGTCTCAGCTCCAGTCCTGTCCTGGTGGGCTTCCCTCCCGGTCCCGTCTTCGCTCTGCAGTTTTATTAAAACCAACATTTGTCAGCAGGAAGATGGTTGATATGCAAAATGTGGAGCAGCTCACACCTCACACTTTAGTTATCCTGGCTGAGAAATGAGATACGAGGAATGCCCTGCTACGACACAACAGATAAGCAACATGAGTAATGCTCAGAAGATTTTGGAGTTATTACTCTTTATTATATACACATTTTATTTGTACCTGTGTGTGTTTTGACGAATGACGTCACCATAGAGAAAACATTGCACTTTGATAGTGAAAGTATCAATTTAAGAGCAATTCCATTGAAAGAAATTAGAAAAAGGGATTTGCTGAATGCAATTTGCAGCATTCAGCCACAATATTAATTAACAATTATTTAGGTCAGATGTGCACCATTCATACTTTTGCAATGTTTGCAACCAAAATGTCAATATGGATATTCAATTAATCAAATGCCTTCATGCACAGGATGAGACGAATTCCACAGGACACATTGTTTAACTTGTCTAAAGGAATAAGTAAAACATTCACGCTTTGGCAATGTGATGTTGATGAGATCAGGGCATATTTTAGGTTGAATAATTAAAATAAAACTGCTTGAATTTTTTCATATATGTAAATTAAGTTGTAACTCAGACATACAGTACATAATGTTAATCTATAGTAATGGTTTTCCTGGTGAATTATTATTTATCATAGTTTTAATTTATCAATAATTATTATGCTAATTATAATCTATCAACTCAAAGAGACAGATCTTTTTTTTCTCCACTAAGTTTGTTGTCAAACTGTGATCTGATCTGTGATACAATAAGGTACAAAACATTATAGTTTGAAAAAAAGGCAATTTCTCTGAATATAATTTCTGCCGGCAAGATGAAGTGAAAAGACCATGCTGTGTAAGGAAATTGTTCTGCTAAGTGACTCTTCCCCTCACATTGCCAAGCAGCATCTCTCCATATAAATGGCCGTCCAGGCTATTTGTCAGGAACACACATCAATCTTGGTGCGTATCGCCACAGAGCCAGGAGGCGCGTCGGAGTGGGCTGCTGTTACCAGTCAGAAATGTGTTGAGCTTGTCTCCTCAGGCCATCCTCGTTCTGTACAGTGTAGGAACAAAAGCTGCAGCCACTGTTCTGGAGACTGGTCACTTTCATTAGAGAAGTCATTAAAGGAATTACAGGAGCTCAGCCATAGATTTTTCTTGGATTATTGTGCTTGAATTTATCTTAATTCATCAAGCATACAACTGAAATCCTGGAGTGACTGTTGCTAAAATGTTTGACTGTGCGTGTCTGTATGTGAAAAAAGGAGAGAGAGAGAGAGAGAGAGAGAGAGAGAGAGAGAGAGAGGGACTCAATTCATCTGGTATGTATGCATCTTACCGCTCCTCTTTGTGTCTGTGACTTGCTGATTTCCTTGTGGCCTCCCTAATTAAAAACCAAAATCAACTCTGGGGCCAGAAATCTAATCCATTAAGGGCAATGAAGCAGGTCTGTACAATCAGTTGGCACTTAGTTAGGTGGGGGTTATTTTTACATTAGAACCAAATTGGACTGAATTTCTCAAAGAAAAGGTGCTGAAAACCTTTATCAGGCATCTTAGTTCATAATGACTGAGTCATTCACTTCAGAGCTGCTCCCGTGGTTAAGATGGAGAAGCTGTGCAGAAAAATGGAAGTCATGACATGTCCCTGCAAACAATTTAATCTGGCAATATTCAGCTTTTTTTTTATTGTTAACAAATCTTATAAAAACACCAGAATGAACAATGAATTTATCCTATTAACAAGTATTGTCCATGCAGTCAAAGGCTGATATGTGTTATTCCTCTGTGCCATAGACCTCCATTGTTTTCCCAAAACTATTACAAACACATCAGTGAGCCACACCGCTGCACTGGGTGAAATGTACCTTCATAATGATGACCTTGAACACTGTAGTTTATTGTGAGTCAGACCCACACTATTCAGTAGCACACCAAAGTTGTGTTGTCCCAAGAGTGAAAACAGTCCCACACATGTGCACTATTTACTCCTATTTTAGTAACATTTGCTAAAAACTGCAAGGCCACAGTGAAAGAAAAGGTGACATCAAAATGAAATAAAAAAAAAAAACAATGAAAAAAAAAAGAAGTGACACAATTATTGACACAATAATCTCACCTCAAGGTCCATTCACTCGCTCTGCTTTCAATCACATCACACAATCTCGCTCAGTAGATGGAGTCATGGAAATGTAGGTGCTCAAATGTTTGTGAAACAAACTATCTTTTATTTGAAATTTTTGGGATGAACACACTTAGGAAACAAGCTGATCTCACAATGCTTTTTAGTGTTAGTTGTGTTGATTAATGAGACAAGATTAAATTTGTGGGAAAGCATTTTTCTTCTGAAAGAGAACTTCATGAGGGAGTTTGAGAATTGTTGATAAAATGTAGATGTAAAGTGAGTAGTACAGCATTATATAATTCTTCATCATTTGACTCATGCTCAGAAAATTACAAAGACACCACAAAGCCTTTTGAAATTAAAGGCAACACATTTCTCAAATCTTCTTCCAATCTTTTTCTCAATTTGAGAAACATTTACGTCTTTCGTCAGTGAAGTTGTTTTTTTAAGATTTAGTTGTCTGATAATAATCAGTTATCATAAAGGTGGCATATCTATATGTGGATTTCCACCAGTTTCCCCCTCCACTCATTTTTCATGCTTATATTGTCATGACCTAGAAGAGTGTGTATTCAGGGGGATGTTTCTGATCTCGTGTCCTGAGCTGTGGAATAATGTAAGAGCACTGGTGTGTTGCTGCTGCGGCTGGGGGAGCGTGTTGCCATAAAATATTAACGACTTGGAAGCCCAGCCACATGACAAGATGAATGTAATTGGCCCTCGCAGCTCTATCTGTGCATGTTAATGAGATGGGATGGTATTTAAATCAGTCGCGCCCCAGACACTGTGGCTGCAGTCTAGAAAACCACAAACAAAGACACAGTGAGAGAGCACGGATGCAGTGAGATAGATACAGAAAATGTCACTTATTATTCAGGTTTGGGGAACCTACTGCTAGCATTTCATTGTTTTTTATTTTGTGTTGTTTGCCTAAAGCAGAACAATAATTGTTGCTGAGCCTTTGAATGACTTTTGATGAAAATAATGGTGACTAATTCAGAGATAACTTTTTTTTTTTCAGATGATGCGGAGATGCTAACGGTGTGGACAAAAGCCAGATATACAGCTGAGGTAAAGGTGTACACCTGCGCAGCACCTGTCCTGCCAAGGCGCCAGGGTCAAGCCCTGCCTGTCACGAGCAGTCTGGAACAAAGCTGTAGTCTCTAAAACAAAATGTGACCACCTCAGGAGAAAACATGGGGCTGTGGTAACTGCAAACAACAGCTTGAGTCTGCTTTCCCAGGGGGCAGGACTAGGGGAAATTGTAGCAGGTAGCAATAATATAACCTAAATCTTAAAGGGAAAGAAGGCCAGCTTGTGTTCAGCAATGAAGCCCAGTTTCTGGGTGTGTGTGTCCTTATGTGGGTAAAGCCTCTCAGATTTCTGGAAAACTGAATGAATGAAAAAAAAGTCAGCAGATGGGAAAGTGTGTCACTATACTTTCATTATTCTGACAACTTTTACCTTTTATGTGACAGCACCATGGTCGTCCTCACTAGCACCTCATAAAACCACACTCATGTCCTCTGCTGCAGTCATGTGATGCTGGCTGGACGAAGGTGTGATGTATCAAAGCCCTGGTGTCTCAGACAGAAATCTTGGCATGCTGTGTTTGTTTCTGTGTGTATGTGCGTGTGTGTGTGTGTGTGTGCAAACTGGGAGAGACCTGACGCCAAAGGGTGGGGGAAGTGCAGGCAGGAGGACAGATGGTCGCCCTCATGGTGGCTGAAATAAAAGAGGGAATTAGAGGACTCCAAGGTGTACACTCTGACGGCAATTACAGCAAATAGATTGGAAGTGGACCTCCAGGCACCCAGGGAGGCAGCTCCGTGGGGGAGAGCTCCACCTCACCGCATCTGGTTCGTACACCCCCCCAAACAAGACACGATAAAACCACACACCCTGTCTCTCCTTTAGCTGAGGCGGACCCTACTGACCATCAGCATACTTCTGTATATCAGAATAAGTGAACATAAAAAAAACTGAAAATAAACTTCATGTGCGCTGTAGAGTTTGAAATGGATTTCTATATTACCATTTTTTCTTGGTTTGGATATGTGGCTGAAGGATTTACAAAACCAATTTCAGACATCCCTGGGAGCTGTTTTGGTTAGTTATTCTGCTGCCTGCAGGAGTTTGAAAACAGTCAATTATTTTTGTCTTGCTTGCTTCCGCCCATTGATTCTCAAACGATTTTCACTGCCCCTCCAAGTAAGGATATGCAGCAATTGAATTAAATAAGCCCGCCCAATCAATATAAAATACGTAACACATCCACGCTTCTCTTTCATAGCCTGTGGAAACTGAATTCATTGCAGATGAAAATGCAAACAAACTAAAAGATACTTTTATAGATCTATGAAAACCGTTATGAACTTTATGGATAGACATCAAATATTTTGAATATAAAATATTTAATGTGTTACTTCTGGCAATATCTGCGCGTGGAATTTTCAAAGAATTTGTGCTGCTGTCTTTCTTTTCCGAAGCCATTTAGAGCAGTGGGGATCAGCAGATTCCATTAGCCTTGCCCTGTGGCTGAATGAGTGAAATACCATTAAGAGAATGTGTCTCTAACCCCAAAACCTTGTGTTCCCATCAATGCATAAATGATAAAGACGCAGTCTAATGAAACAAAAGGCTCCCTGCCAAAGTTGGCCATAAAAATAACATTTGGGTGAGAGGGACCTTAAGCTTATCCATTAACCTCAGAAAAGTGTCTTTACTGTTACTCCCACACTGTACGCTCTGCGGGGCAGACTCCACTGAAAGACACACAAGACAACAGTAATACAAACTTAAATGATTCAACTGTATCACTTCATACTTCAATGACTAATTTTGAATGTAAGAGATACAGTGGTCGAAGTGGAGCCATGCACAGCCGAAATTGTCATTTTTATGGAGAATCTCACAATTATTATGAACTTAATTGATATTTGATCCTCACAATAACAAATATGTATCGTATCATCACAAATGCCTTAAGAGAGGCAGGAGCACAGAAAATAGATACTATAGATATTCCTTGTTGGTTAGTACAGCGTGAAGTTGTGCACTATTATCAGCCTCATGTACTCCCATGAAGATTTACACACCAGGCTTAAAACAAAATGAGAAATCAGGTTTGTATTGTATACAATGTAAATAAGGCCGACTTTTGGCCTATGAGTTATGGCCTCCAGAACTGGCTGCTTTCCCTTGTTGCATAAATTCATGAACAGTAAATCACTGGCTTCTGAAAAAACAAAGACAGAAAAAGGAAAAAGAAACCAATGCATAAAAGATAATTAGGCAGTGAGCATATGTAACCAATCAAAAAGTTTGTGAGTTTAGTTATTTTTACCCACATTATAAGAAGATGTAGACTCACAACAACAAACTCACAACAAATAGAAACATGTTTTAAATCTTAAAAAGTCCTTGTTCGCAAAAAGTGAATTGTTTTATTGATGCTTGAGTGAACAGAAGCACATAATTAACAAATAGTTGACAAATGTTGGAATTGCTTTAATCTAACACGTAGATGGTTAACATATTTCAAGCTCTTGGAGACTTGAAATTTGAGAAACAGACGAAAAGGAGCTCTCTGGAAGCAGACAGAATAACATCTTGCAGACTCTACACCCAGAGACAACATCATTAAATACAATTAGTTTTACATAGAATACTCAGGGGCCATAATATGGAAGAAAGCACAGAGCAAGAATAGCAAAAACTCACAGTTTGTCAAGTAGTCACTTAGGGATATTGTACCCAGATCCTGAGCTTAGGTTTGACTATCTGCATGATCCAGACTTATCAGAGTCGCGAGTCTGTGCTCCAGGAAAACTAAAGTGAGTTAAAATCCTTCCTGCTAATCGTGCTCTTGTGTTCAGCGATGCTGGTCTGACTGAATTATGAGTGGCGTGAGATCCACAAGGATGGAGTATCTGGCCACGTGCACTTGCATGAGGGGGGTGTAGATTTGGCATGAATCTGGTAGTCTAACATTTTGGTTGTCGGGGGATGACAATGGGCCTCTCGCTGGCAATATTTCATCTGTCCCAATTGAGCTCATGTAACTTTGCCCCTGATTTTTCTCTTTTTTTTCCTCCAAAGGTCCTCCCTTCGCCCTCAGTGCAGCCTGAGGAGGAGCACTGAGCTGAGAGAGCTGCAGATCTGTATTTTGCATGTTTGCGTAAATGTAGCCATGCAAATGTTTTCTGCTGCTGTTCCCGTGTTTCTTTGCTTTCTTTTGTTACTTTAGCTTAGTCTTCCACTTTCCCACTTTATTTGGTATGTATGCCTATCATATAGCAATTTATAGTGTATGCAATGTGTTTTTGAAATTTGAGCAATCTTGGGAGTGGTGGCTGCAGCTTCTTAGCATGCAGAGAATGAAAACATCTGACCTTCACTGTGCATGACTGTTGTGTTTGTGTTGGATTGGAAAGTCTGAGAATCAAGTCTGTTGAACTCATGTGTAGTCATAAATCAGGGAGAACATTTCTCCAAAATAGCAAATCCGTACACATAAAATGTTAAAATCCATTAATATGAAAACATACAAAACTGTAAAGAAAAGAAAAAACTTTGACTTATGTCTGTTTTGCAATCATACATGGTATTTTCTTTATTTCTTGGTGGCGCTGCATGAGTCAAAAGTATCGAAACCAGAAACTTAAGCTTTGTTTTTCTAATGAGAGAACAGAGTGCTATTGATGACATGCTGAATATAACCCTACAGCCAGCTATGTAACAAAGACAAAAATCACCAGCTGAAATAAAACAAACAATAGTGTTTCAAGTTTCAGTTCAAGAAAGAACATTAGATGTAAACTCATCACTCCACACAGCCAATGCAATGATTTCATTGTGTTTTATCTGCACACTTCACCTTTTCCTCTCCCAGAGATCCGTCTGTCTGTTGTGTGCCTGGATCCTACTGCTGCTGTGACCAAACAGCAGCTGCAGGAAACTCCTCGTCTGACAGAGCAAATATGCTCAGGTAATTAGGATACTGAAACAAAAATATACTTTTGCAGTGACCCAAAAACCTCATCTATTTCATTGTAAGTTATTTCATAGGTGAAATTGAACCTACCTGCTTCCAGCCAGTGTCGACTCAAGCATGTTGAGCTGAATGTTACTGCTTTAGTTAGTTTCTGTATGAACACCATGTAGAAGAGATTTGTGTTTTCTCACAAACACATAAGATGCCAAACTAATAACTAAATGCAGCTGCTGTTGTCTTAAATGAAATCATCATAAAAAACATTTAATCAAACGAAAATAAATCTTATCAGATATTTGAAGTCTTTAAAGAACTATTCAATATCCTCCGTGAATGATTTTAATAGAGTGAGTCATATTTCAGGTGGCCTGCTTTTCAGATTGTATCACTGCTCAACATTTGTCACCTGTCAAATTATTTTCCCCCCGCATGTCATGTTCATTTGTCAAAACAGCGTTGTTCAAAGTTGCCTACTGCTTCACGTCCAACTAAATCAGATTTGGGGGGGATTTTTATTTGGATGTCATATTTATGGTAATGTTAGAATAATAAAATTGTACACTGTTCTAAATGCCATTTATCTAAGTCTCAACATATTTAGGCAAATATCAGGGCTAATGACTGGACCATAAAGTGAGAATGAACGGTTGAATTTTTCAGGGAGAACATATTTAATCAGTCCCCAGAAACAGCTGCTGCAGATATCAGCTAAATATGACTTGCTTGCCAAAAAAGAAACAATTGCAGCCTTGTTCAAGGTAAAGGCAAAAAAATAAAGCATTAATAACATTTAAAAGCTAAGTTACCTGAATTTTGAAAGAACATTTGACCTCTTCACATTAATGAGAGCTGGACTTGGCCGGAGTCCAGACCACCAGGGGCCACAACTGTTCCCAAGGTAGAGACTTACTGCTGCCTCTTACCAGAGTTTTAACACGTTAATATTTCTGCAGAGTCTGATCAATGCCGGAGAAAACCATTTCTTATCATTCTTCCAGCTACTTAGAGCCACATCTGAATTACGGTTGGTGTATCCGATGCACATTTATTCTTCCCTCCTGACAGTTTTATGGAACTCATTATCCGCTTTGTGGCCATGGCTGTGAATGGAGAACCTGTGGGGGTTTTATGTGTAGCCAGTAGCTCCTCCACTGACCACTTTTAATGTCCTCTCAGAAACAAAAAAACAGGCGGGTCGAAGGGGGGCATCCAAGCCCCCTCTGACAGCAGCGGCGAGCTCTGCTCACACACAGAGTGCCAGTGTTGGATCTGTTCATGTGAGGGTGAGGGAGCAGACCGAGAGCCAGACCAGAGTTTTATTTACCTCAGGTGCAACGGCTCATTATAATGGTGTTAATGAGGAGCAGATGTAGCTGAGTGAAGATGGAGGGGGGGAGGGGGCTGTTGGAGCAGCGAGGTGTGGCCTGTCCAGGGCGAGCCTACGTGGAGGTCCTGTCCAGGGATTCTCAAATCCCCCCTCTCACTATAACCAATACACCCGCTCCTCACATGTTAATATCTACTCAGCAAGTGCTATTAGCAAAGACTGAAAACTGCCTACCGCAGTGATTTAGTGAGCCCCTCTCATCGTTGGCTATGCTGAAAGGTTAGTGGGATATTACTGTAGTCATAAATGATTTAGACGTGTATGAAACCGTCTTGTTTAAGCTATTTGATTTAGGTTGTTGGGGCATGTGGATAGTCTTTACACACAGGATAAGCCCAGCAGTATTTTCCTTATTGTCAATAAATCCCATGAAGGCCAAAACCAACTTCAAGCACATTAGGTGTGCTACTAAGTATTGTCTGCATATTCAAAGCCTGATATTTTTCTCCACTGTGCCTTGGAGCTCCATTGTTGTCCAAAAACTATTAAAATCACATCAGTGAGCTGCACTGTTACACTAACATGTTCCCTCATTTCCAGACCACCATTCTGCTGCTATGAATACTCGCTAAAGTATCAAATGTGAACTAATCTGCAGCTGAAAATAGTCCCCAATAAACTGACTATTCTGTCTTGTTTGAGTAACTTCTGTTTAAAACTACAGCGCCCAGTTGTTACAGGAAATTACTTTTGGTCTGGTTTGGGTTCATGCGATGTGCTAACAGTGACAAAAATACATATCTTTTGTAAATTTCCTCATATGTTTGGACTTTGCTTCATTTAATAGTTGAAGCTTAATTGTAATAGATAAGGACATCAGCAATCCTCAAACAAGTATTGCAATAGGTGACTTTCCAAAATTAAAAGTCATTTGCCAACACCAGAAAAACATCTTTTCATAAATCTATGATATTACAGTTCATTTACTGTTTACTGCCTCCCCTGAATCCGCCAGCCAAGAGAATTGCAGCCCCCTGTTAGTGATGAGCCCCTTTTTGCTGCCGACAATGGAATGGTTTCAGCTTTGAGTTTGCCATTGTGACTTCTCCACTGACTGAGGCCTGGCAGTAATGATCTCCATGAGCCCTCTGTGCATGCCAATGGTGGGCCATAACTGTCTTTATTCACCATGAAACCTCCACTGGGAGCATCTTGTGGTCCCCAGGACAACAATGCTGGCAGCCAAGCCCACAGTCAGCCGGCTCGTCTTTTACGTTTTTATGGGCTTGGCCTTACCCCTGCTATTGAGGCAAATGTAGGCCATCAAACAAAACAATTTATGACCCAGTCTAAATTTGACCTTGGGCCTCCTGAAATGCCATTGCTCTCAGAAAATGTAGAAACCTACGAATGAAAAGATGAATGTATATATATATATATATTTATATAGACATAGATATAAACTGTTTTATTTATTTTTCAGTGTGACTGGTATAACATGAGAACATTTCACTCGGAAAATGTGCAGCATGGGTGTTTTGTTCCAAGTTGCTGCACATGACAGATCCTGCCCGACATGCTCATATCTAATGGGGAATTTTGGGATCAGAGCCTCCATATTAGAGATAATAGTGTTGTCCTTCATGCCTGGAGCAGAGAGCAACAGTACTTTACTGTTTGACCTCAAATATTTCTCTGCTATTAGTTTTTTTTAGTTGTTAACACAACACAGTGACCTGGTCGCCTTTTGCCTTCTGGTTTGTGAGCAGAGCCGCAGGGAATTCCTTATTTACTGCAGGGGTGTGCCTTTCCTTGTCTTCATTTACCAGCACATGTTGGATTTCTGTCTCTCTCCCCGCTGCAAAGCTTCAGTTGTTTATGGCTTCGGTTGTTTATAGCTCATCCCTTCTAGGAAGTGGAAAACCCCAAGCTGCTGACTGTGTCGCTCCAAATGTTTCAGATTTGCCTTCGTTTACCAGCTCCCAGTGCTTTGGTTCGGTTTGGTTTGTCATAAAACAACAGATGTTCAAATATTCATAAAAAAAGAGGAAAACTCACTCACTCAGAAATGCAAAATGACGCAAAAGTTTGGTGCCTAAATCTGAAACAAGACACGTAGAAACATTAAAAACAATTCATTTCCTCATTGGCCTTCTGTGTCTACAGACTGCTGTGCCTCTGTTGCATTACAGACTTTTATGAAAGCTGAAACATGCAGATTTAATTATAGCTGATGACTTATTACTCTTTACAGTCTATGCTTATTTGAGTAAACACATTTTTGAAGGAACATGCATGCATGCCAATCTGCAGCCACGCAAATTAGATTACATTCGTGCCATTTTAAATGCAAGACAACATCCTCTTTCCTCTGAATATGCGTGCACATGTTTGCTAGATTCTTGCTTTTGCTGTAGAGAGTGACCAAGAAGCATGAATGATACAAGATGAAAGAAGGGCTCTCCATCTCTGTATGTTATATGGATTCTTCTCACGCATTTCCCTCTGAGACAAGGGGTTCAGTAATCTGTATCCTTTAGTGAGAGAACCCCATGGAGATACATTAAAGAGATAAATTGGTATCATCCCCAGTGTGACAGACTCCTCATCTGTCTCTGCTCGCCTCCATTGATCACAATTTATTTTATTTGTGTTGTTTCATTATTAGGCGGAAGAAAAGCATTACATTAATAAAGCCCTGATTATAAAGTTAAACAGAAATGCTATACTGCTACACAGGAAGCTGGGGTTAAAGCACGAGGCTCCGGCATGCCTGCCCTTGTATCCTCTTACACAATAAACTGAGATCACAGGCGGGACTGATCATTCACTGCAGATCTAATTCATTTCTTAACGATTATCAGGCTCTCCTGGACTGGACACACTTCTCTAAATAGATCATGAAAATCTTGTGTTTCCCAGTAGTCTTGTCATATCTGAGACAAAGCACTGAGATGAGCTCTGTATCGGTAAATTTTGCTGGTGCACCTTCACAAGAAAGACTTGATTGGGTTTGTTGTTGTGCATTTGGTCATGTAAGTCAGGTCTGATGATTGATATGATTAGAATCATTCTAAACTTTGTGATCTTGTGACTGACTAACACGGATCAACTAAGATGAAGTAAAGATTTGTTAAAACTTTGATGTATTTGGTGGAACTGTATACATACATAAACTATATTTATTTGGAATTGATAACCGTTGTTTTTTTAAAATCTACACTTACAGTTTTTCTAAATTAGATAATGTACCTTAAGCTTTGAATAAATTGCTAGGGCAAATGATTTTAATGAAATATTCAACCAAATATGTTTCATTTCATTGGTGGGGGTTAGCAATATGAACCTACTCTGAAATGAAGTGAAGTAGAAGTTTAAATTTGCAAAAAATGGAAAGACTCAACACAAATACTATGTCATGCCAGTGTAACTTTGTCAGTGTGAGTCCACACTGTGTGTGTATGCAGAGAAAATCATATTCCCACAGAAGAGATTGTAAAGTTTTCTTACAACTAATAAAGTGGAAAGAGAAACAATAAAAACTGTTCACAGTTTATACAAACCTAGTAATCATGTGCCGATCCTGGCGTTTCAGGTGAGCTTTAACTGTTTCTGTAAAGCACAATATTTTATTTTCCTATCTGCAGTAAATGCAGCCGTTAAAGTCAGTGCAGTTAGGTTTAAATCACTGCTCTTACAGGAGAGCTGCAAAGCCAAGTAGTCACACAATTCAAACACAATAAGTAATGACATACTTCTCTCCAGACACGCAAAATGAGTTTGGAGCGTTTAAGCAAGCTCAAGTAGTACAAACAGTTTCTAAATACCAACTGACCTGGTGGCTGTATCCTTGAATAACTGCTTCGATAAATAAATCAATGTTTTAGATAATAACAAAGAATGTTTTTATTAACAGTCTTGCAAAATTGCTGCAGTTAAAATAATTGCAATAAAGGTTGAACCCTTGGATGCCTTTTGTTGATTCCTGGCTCAGGTCACAGTGAGGAGACAGCCAGCAACAACACAGTGGTGAAAGGCTGGGCCTTGTGCTGTGTGCCCCAACTGTACGTCAGGAGGTGATGTGGTAATGTGCCGACAGCACGATATTTCAACACCATTTTAGAGTGACCTGACTTAATATTTTTCCTTATGAGCCCATGAGATTCACCATAAACACACTCAAATAAACAGCAACATAGATCAGTGCACTTATTTCTGCTCAGTTTGAGTGCTGATCTGGTGATCAGGTTGCGGTGAACGTCACTGAGAAACAATTCAATTCAAAGTAGTCATGCCAAGTCAAACAGCCAAGCACTTTGGCTGAAACACCAGTAAATGTTTTGGGGCGTAAATGAAAATAAATGGGTAAATGACAATTGATTAATGTGATTAAATTAAAGCAATTTAAGGGTGAGGAATAATTGATCAGTTGATTCAAGGTGTCTAGATATAGAGCAACAACTAAAGAGATCATAGATGCAAGCTGGTGCCTGTCCATGCAGAGCTTTAAGGATTAATAAACAAATGTTAAAATCTGGCAGCACAGAAGTCAAGATGTTGTTTTCCAGACCTCCTACAAGAGAAAAGGGTTTTACTTTTGCTGTTGACATAATGTGGAAAAAGCAACAGCAAACATTTGTTTGTGTCATGTGTCATAAGATAATATACAAATACACAAAAACTATATAAAACTAAGTTTATTAGGGGAGCTCTATGTGGGGGGTCACATGTGCATAGTGTGCAAAGATACCACTGCCAGATAAGTCCAGTGAAACCAGCAGAAAACTAGACTGTAAACTGAGAAAATATTAGCCTACTGGTTTAGCAGCTCTAGATGCCAACTTACTTGCTCTCTTTTAATGATCACATGGAAAATGTTGAGGTTGAAAGGAAATTAATGCCGTGCTGCACAGGTATTAGGTCTCACGAAGGAAATAATTTCTATTACTGTTAACTGCATATCACAAAGGTTGCTAAAAGCCTTTTTCACATTCTCAAATTTCAAGAAAAAAGCCAATAAAAGTTATTTGAACCAAATAAAATAAGCTGTGAAATGTGAAATAATGGTAACGTGCCCTGTGAGATTTAGTTGTGAATGTGTGGCAGCCTCAGTGTGACAGAACTAGAATGGGGCGCTCTGGATGCCCACATGTCATGTGCAACACACCCTCATACAGCAGGAGCTCCTGTTAAGGTTATTTTTACTCCGGCACCTGGAGGTGTTACAGACTTGCTCTGGCCTGCACATTCTTTTCCCTCAGCACAATCAGGTGTGAGAGCAAGTGATCTTCATTCCCTGCAATTAAGATTCTGCCTTCATCTTCTCCTGGTACACAATTACTGCTCTGCTGCTGTTTGCTCTAATTGCTCTTTCTGCTGGGATTGGTGGGAAGCCAGTGATTGTGATGGGTAGGGGATTATCTCCTTTCCTTTACTCTGGCCCTTAAAAAAAATCATTTGTAAACTCCCCAGTGTAATTACTGAGCCTCATGATTAATTGTCTATTGAAATTAGCGCAGGCCTAGCTTTCATTTTTACTGCAACGAATATTAATTAATGTTAACTCTCTCCTTTTCTTTTTTCATCCTTTTCTAAAGCACATCTTTTGAATATTCATTGTGGTGTTGAAAAATGGGTTCAAGCCAGTACCTTGAGTCGGAGTACTGACATTTGGCTATCACAAAAAATACATATCTGGAATTAAAAGATGTGTTTTAGGCCATAAATAATATTTACAGGAGGTCGACAGGTGAAGAAAGCAAGCTCGTATTTAAATCACGTCTCATCTGTTAGTCGAGAGGTGTCAGGGAATATGCAAAGCAGCGTCTCAGCTTTTGTTTTCCTTTGGAGAGGGAAGAATAGTCACATTTAATTCAGTTTGTATTTATTTAACCCTTGTGGAAAATGACAAGTTGAATAAGTGCCATGTAATCACATTCAGCATATTGTCATACAATAATGTATAGAACGCAATGTCACCTTGAATAAAGCATCCACCCAAGGAATACATTTGGGTAATAATATGGAAATTTACACTAAGGTCTGAATCAGATTAACATTAGAATATCTCCATATTCTATCAAGTAGAAAACGCTCTCATTGGCTTGGACCCAAACCTGGAGCTCAACATCCACAAAAACCCTGTTTACACTTTTGCGCATACAACACCATTTGGTAGAAACAAATTTATGGTCAAACTAAGATTATATATATATATATATATATATGTATATATAAAATGTGATTTTGGACTACATTTTTGTAGACGTGATATACAAACAACAAATAAAAAAGTGAATAAAATAAATGACATAAAATGGTAATTATGGTGATCTTTCTTCATTACAAATGTACTCAATACATATTTTCTTGGTCAAGAGTAACATAAACAAATATATAATTTGAGATTTTAAGATCAAAGATCAAAACCAACAACTGATAATTTTAGCGAGTCTTGCCTGTGTTAGCCAAAGCCTGATGTGGCTTAAACAACATCAGTGAGCGCAACCGTTGCACTGGGTGACGTTAGCTTGACATGTTGCTTCATTACAATGAACATACATGGGCACTGTTTATTTTGACCACACATACATCCTGGTGGTTTGAATACTCACTAGTGCACAATGTGTGTATTAATCCGCAGTTGAAAATAGTGCCCAACGAATTCACTATTTACTCCAGTTTGAGTAACATTTGCTTAATAGGACAGTGCCCACTTGGAAGTTATTTAGCATTTTAAGGATTTACATTTATAGGAATGAATGAGTGTGGGGCTGAGTGCCACAGAAAGGGTATGGTAGGGTAGGGGTCTTTTCATGATTTGTAACAAACATAGAGAATAACTCCCACCTTGTCCTTTAATTTGGTTGAAATGGCTATATAAGCATTTAAGAGCACTTTATTATGTAAAACGAAGGAGGAGACCTTTTGTCTTTGTCTCTGTTCACACATTCTAGTTACAGTCCCTCCGCCTTCTTTCTCTAAAAATTCAGTCGACCTTCAGCTTGTCTTACTCAATCCAAATTCAGATAAAGGGATCATACCCGGCAGATCAAACTAATGTCTTCACCCCTCAGCGTCTCTGAACAGCCACTGAATAAAATCGCAGCTGCTGTGAAATGGCTGTGACATAACTTGATCCACGCAGTGACGGCGCACACCACCGTTTGCACCCTGTAATACATCAGTGCCAGAAAACAGTGGACGTGGAGACACACTGATTGAATCAGGGGCCATGGAGCCTCTGGGGAGAGTTCATCTATACCAAACCAGCAGCAATCACACAAGAATCCCTGTAACTGTATCTGGTGTAACAATGTTTAAGGACTTAGCAGTCGTTCATTCAAACTTCTTCCTGAAGCACACAAAAAAGAAAAGCACAAAACGTCTTAAAGTTATTAAATGTTGCATGGAAATCAAACCACAGCAAACTTGTGGTGAATTTATAGCAACTGATCTTTTGTTTGAATCATGCCGAAACTACAAAGTGACAAATTTAGTATATTCTGCATTCATCTTGTATCCTAAATGTGTGTGCATAACTTTAAATGAAGCACATAAAAGTTGTTTTGATAATCATGGACTTGGCTTGAAGCAGTGCAAGCATTACTGCTCACCTTATTGTTTTAAAAAAAAGCATTTGATTTACAGCTGAGAGGCCCACAATTTATTTTCTGTGAGCATAGACAATGAAGTGTTTATGGCCATCACTCTGTGCTTCCTTCTTTATGTCTTTATGAGTCACCAACTGTTATACATCTCACTGTACTGAGACATGTGATTGTTCTTCCAGGACAAATGACCAATAACTTTGACAAATGACAGTAAAATTGCATTCAAGGGAGATAACAGAAATCAGATTCTCAGATTTGACAGGTTATGTTATGGGGTTCGGCATTTTTAATATGAAGATTACATTAATATCCAATAAAAGGGCGTTCTGGTAAGGTTGGAAAAGGTATTTTGGTTCGGATTTAGCTGCTTTGGGAGTAATAAAACTACTCTTGGTTTTTTCATTAAAATACGATAATAAAAGTTTTCATCCTATGACCCTGAATACAAACATGCCAGGAGACGTCTAGATGTCTTTTTTTCCCCGGAAACACAACAAATACAGTGAATTATTCATCTTTTTAGGTTTCATGTCATTATTTCAAACCACCTGTCATTGTGGACTGTTCGTTGCCTGTTTATGCAGCGGGACAAAGGACTGGAAACTGTCCCTCTAGCTGAGGTCACATGAATAAAGACATATTTGTAATAATCATATCAATAGCACAAAATCTTGTATTGGGGGTAATTGCTAATTAATGCTTTTACCCAATGTACAGTACTGGGCTTAGACAGAGACATGTGACATGATGTTGTTCAACAATGCTTTTACTGGATTGATCACTTCTTGCATCTTTGATGAGTGATTGATGAGCAGTCACGAATGAGTGTGTTAGGGATGTATATGGACGGAGAATTATCCTGCCAGCTACTTAAAGAAATGAAAGATGCCTGAGGATGGTGCATTCCACTTCTGATATTGTTTGCAGCCAGTCAGACACATGCAGCAGTTTCAGATGTGCTCAATTCATCGGACTTACTGTATACAGCAACAAAAAACAGGAAAAAAAAGATGCTGTGCTTGTTGAACAAACCTTTACAGTCTAAATCCTTATGACATTATTTTGACACTTAGCAGAAAGACAAAATGACTAAGATTTGCCCCTCAGTCTGAAAACATTGCGATTTGTGTAGCTGTTGATGGACGGCATGTGGATGTGTTAAATAATGTACACAGTCATCTTCTTTGTTTGATTTTGAGTGATACTGCATATCACTTACATTACTCATAGAATCTCTGTTTTATTGTCCAGCCGGACACTGCATGTGATGTGCAGTAATGCATCTCTTGGAAAATATGATTAGTTATTAAACTGTTCCCTAATATGCTAATTTGTTAAATTAAACTGTCTTTTGCTCAGCGGGAATAATAAAGCAAACTGATTTAGAAGAAGTCCTCTCGTTTGCAATATTACGGCTGATAGTGACTGTACATCAGTCATGTTTCTGTACCTGTATCTTCTGGCCGGGAACAAGGACAAGTGACTAATTTTCCTTAGAAGTGGTCGAGCTCACCCCTCCCAAAAAGAAAGCCAGCTCCATCCCTTCTCCTGTACCACCGTGACCCCGATCCTCTCCGGAGTTGCACTGCTCGAAAGTAGCCTGTGTTGCCATAGTTACCTCCTCCTGGCTACTTGGTAAGGTCACCTGCTCTGGTGAGCTCTTCCCTCAGAGAACAGGCATAACTAATGTCCTGCAGGTTCAGGCTTGATGTAAATAGTCTCAGTTGACAGCCTACTGTACAAATACTCTATTACGTTTGCTTAAAGGAAATGATTTGTTGCAACAGCGAGCACTCAACTTGTGTGACATCAGTGTTGCCTGGGCAACAGCGCCTGATTGCACAGGCTGGAATTAGGTATTGATCAGAGGAGGGGGCCTGGCGCCAGTGAGGGACTGGAAGCGATCCGCCACTACGATTTACAGAGGATGGGGGTGGGGGTGAACCTGTACACTTCGCCCCAGCTCAGAGAGCTGAAAACCCCTCAGGAACCAATTTACACACCGCTACAGTGCAATATCTGCAGCAGTCAATAATGGAAATCTGATGCCCCCTCTGCCATCAATGTGACCGCTCCTCTGCCTCTCGTTAGAGCACCTTGAAAGTTCTAGGCCAATCCATAGACACAATAGATTTCCAATGCTGTAGGGATATTTTGACTTTGGTATTCTCCATGTAATTACACCTTTAAGTAAAGTTGCAGCCTCAAACAGGATCTGTCCTTTATAGTCCTTTTAAAATGAATCCTTGTTTCCTTTAATCATCATCACATCACATTCATCCTCCCCTTGTATTACATCAAACTGTTTGCTCTTTCCACCCATTTACTAGTCAGTAAGCAGTGCTTATCACTCAGCCCCTGCTGACACGTGTGATTTAAAATGCCACTCAAATAGCATCTTCACTTAAAGAATTAAGAGCCTTCAGTGCATGTCAGTGTGGGTCTTACATCACTGCATCCTTTTACTTTGCGCACAGTATGTTTATGTCCATGCTTGCACTTAGTGGGTTAGGAAGAGAGGCGGATAGTGTATCCTCTTCAGCTCACAGGGGCTGCTTTGGAAAGCTTAATTGTTAAGTAATGTGGCATTTTAGTAGGAATATTAAATTCAGAATTCTGCTTGAGATGAAAAGTTTAATTCCTGAGGATGATACATGAGCATCACAATTATTTAATTATTATCTGTAAGCTTTGGCAGTACTGGCGTCAAGGTAAGTCAAATTCAATAAAAATATTTGACGTGACAGCAGATGCCACATTTAATGAAATGTTGATATTATATTAGACAGATAAGTGGTGCTTCAGTGGTTCGCTCTGGGCTTAAATATCGACCACAGTCCCGTCTACTCTAAGTGTGGAGTTTGTATGTTCTTCTCATGGTCATGTGGGTTTTCTCTGCGGTTTCCTCTAATAGAAAAATACATCCTTGTTAGGTATCAGGAGGCCAGGTACTGACCTCAAAAACATCTATCAGCCAGGCTAACTGTAAACTTCCCTCCCATAGGGGGACATTTGTAACAACAAAAATCAGTCACACATGATACTTCTCACACACAGTATTGAGTGCCTGATTGTGGTTTAATAAAATGTTTGAAGCCTGTTTCTGCAGCAGATGCTTCATGCAAGCAGTTTCTAAATCTTTGCTGGATAGACATGAAGTCATTGAAAGGTAATGCACCACTGCATTAATGGAGCCAATCACATTCTTGACAAGAAAAAAACTCCCTCTCCTGGCAGTGCTCTGCAGTGCAATCCACGGTGTGGAGTAACGCCTTGTGACATCTGAGGATGTTTAACCCTGCAGGGCTCGTTGTAGCCAAATTTTCTCCATCTTCATAGTCTGCGCTCCAGAAGATAGAGCTGTCTTTTTTACACTATACAGACCTGGGAGATGTCAGCCACTTGTCTCATCACAGGATTCGATTATAGCATACATTTGCCATAATGTGATATATGCATATTAAAGTAAAGCCTCAAAGGCAGCAGAGACTGCCTCTAATAGAATCCAGCTATCATCAAGAGTAAATTCCAAGACTTCGATGTAATGGAAAAACTGCCCGTCTGATCTCTCATGTGGAATCTTAAAGGCTAGCTGCTGTTGTCGGGCTGTGAACTGGGCTGTGATCACAGATGTGTTCTGGGTAGTAAGCCACGGCATCCAGGGGCACTCTTGCCCTCCCTCTCTGTGGGGGGAAGGGAAGGTTGATGTCACAGACATATACACACATTGCTGCAAAGTTATGGCACCACCAGCAGCAAAGCAATGACAGCTTCATAAAGTTTGATTTAATCAGACAGGAGAAATTGAACCATTATATGACATAATCTACAACTCTGTGATGATACATCTGAAATATGATCTGCGACGGCGCTGATTAGAATTCATCCCTTTGCGTGCAATCCTTGAAAATCTAATCTAGAAAGCAGCATGAAACAAAAAATCTTCATAACATAACCACCTGCTTATGTATGTGTGCGTTCTGCCTGCCTGCCGAGGTATCTATTAATTTTCTTATGTTTTGTGTGGTATCATTACATTACATTGGCTGGCGCTGCAAGTTTAATATGTTGCACATCTTTTTTTTTTTTGCCTCATTCCTTATTGTAGGTTCAATGTCATCTCTTTGTTGTCTCAAAATGCAATCAATGAAGGTCTTCCTACCCCATCCACTGAAAGTCAAACCCAACCTATCTAGGGCCACTCTGAGCTGTTCTGTCAAATCTAAGAATCAAGCCCATATTTCTTGGAGTCATGTTGTGCTAGTCCTCACTCCAGTTTGTGTGTGCCCTCGCACCTAATATACAAAAGATCTATTGAAATATGCATGAGGCCCATGATGTCTGCACTAAAAATACACTCAAATAGGGAATACATTGACAGCTCTGTTATTGAGCTCTCCTTGAGCTTCCTCTGTCACAGCAGCCACGGATCGCTCTCAAGACTCATGTATTATCAAAAGCACGCAACACTGCTCTCTCTCTTTCTCTCTGACACACACACACACACACACACACACACACACACCCAAACACGATCTATCTCCTCCTCTCACACTCACTCTATTTTTTCTGTTCTATCATTCTCTTTCTCTCTTTGCCAGGCAGCCACATGCAAATGTACACTCAAAAATGCATGTTTTTTTCTAATTCTTCTCAAAATAGTGGGAGGCAAGAGTTGCAAAAGCCGATCCTAAGCTAAAACTTAGCCTATCTATAACATAAAGTGTATTCAAAACGAAGGTTTACACGTCGCTGAATTAAAACAGGCTGCACAATTCAAACAATTTATACGAAGAGATGAGTTGTTTCTTAATATTTACACACACTAACTTTCAGTTGTAACTGTTGAATAGCAAGCCAGACCAACTGGCCAAGCTAATGTTAGCTTGCTAATATATGACCATTTTAGACTGAGGAGTAACAGAGCTGATATTGAATATAGTTGATACGGTATGTGACCTGAAACTTGATCAAAATGTTGTTTAATTAAAATTTTGAACATTGGTGAAATTACATTTGACACGAACAACTCACTATACCTCAAATTATAAAACATTATGCCACTAACATTAGAGCTGTTACTTTTGTAAGTTATCTTAGTTATCTTATCTTATCTCCCTGTTTACACTGTCAATTGCTATTGAATGGACGGCGCTAAAATAGTTTACTTGCAATTTAGATTATATTATATTCAACTTAATTGTGTTTAGCATCTAACCATAAATGTAAAAAGCAATAAAGTGCAGAGTAAAGTACAGGATAAACAGTAAGGGGTAGATATGAATATGCTAAGATACATATAAAATACGTACATGTGATATATTTGAAAATGATACACAGTGTAATGGCATTTCTAACGATTTAATGGTGAAACCATATTTAGTAAATCACTAGTTTGAAACTAGCAAAATATGGAAGGATTACACGCACAAATTCAGCAATAGACTTAATGGAGTGTCAACCTGTTTTTGAAACACAGCAAGGCACCATGTGTATAAATGCAAAGAGCAGTTAAACCAACCACCTTCAAAGTAATTTCAACAATTATTCCTATAATGCAGTCAAGGCCTTTTTTTACTACCATAGATTATCTAGAGTGCAGAGTTTTATGCCACATTAGCCGCTGCTCTACCATAAAGAACGACAAGGGGATAGAGACTGGCCACCAACACACATGTAGACCCCTTTTATTTGACACAATATGACATAAGAGCAGGACTCATATCCTGCAAATCCCCTTATGTTATTGGCTCTGTTAAAATATTATTTCTCAATATAATCACAGTAAATTGTGCAGTTGTCTTGTCCATTTTGACAAAAGTGGTGGTGCTTTACAGTTTGGATTTAGGGGCCAAATTGGTAGGCATCAGTACCAGCTACACCTCTGTAATTGGGCAGATTTTAGAGAGGTGCTATGAAATACGTCCCTGCAACTTTAATAAGTTCCAGAGTCCTGGGCTCCAGGTTGCTGCTCCCAAGGTGCTGGTCTGAGTTAGCTAACATTTATCACATAAACATCTAACACCACTCCTGCTAAAGCAGACAAATGCCTTCCTGCTCTGCAATCCCTTCCGTAGCCATCAGAATCAGGGCAACAAATCCAGCTTTAATAGTTATCTATGGAGTCTCTCGCATGCAATGAACACCCACATTTATTTCTCTGCTTTCTCCCGATGAGGGTAAGTGGATCAATTAGTGAAGACTACAAGTTCAGCATCTTTACACATAGTATCAATTGTTAAGTTGAGCAACAGCAGGTCCCCAGATTATCTCAGATCTGTACCTCCCCTCACTCCCATCCCTCCTTCTCTCCCTCCTCCAGATCCAAAGCTAGCCTCATTACAAATGATCCTCTGATACACACAACCTTGGCACACACCTTCGCGCTAATGGCCCACAGATTGATTTTTAATTAGTAACACTTTTGGATGGTGGCCAAGTCAAATGGACTTTTATGAAAAACTAATCACCTTTTAGCTTTAAGTGTTAAAAGGTGTAAGTAGATGGTTTGAAACCTAAACAGTGTTTGGATATTCACAATAAATGAAAACTGCTAAAACGTAATTATTACAGGCTTATATTTGTGTGATTAATTCTGGTAATGTGGCATCTTCTAGGACAAACTACATTTATCACTGCACAGAGCACAAAGATGGCCTTAGAGTTCTTAAAGTTCTTTAGCTGGGAGGACGGCGGTGAAGTAGATGAAAAGTGGGTCAGGTCAGATATCGTCTCAGGGTTGCTGAAAATTTTGGGCCAATGAAATGTCAGTCCACATTAAACAAGCAGGTCAGATGAGACCAAAACTGTGTACCCAGTGAGTTCATCTGGCACACGTTCATTACCAACTTGTACCCAGCTTTGATAAACTGGGCCAATATTTATGATGGCAAAAAGAGACTCAAACAACATCTGCATTTTTGGCCCAGATGTGCACACTATGATTTGCCTAGTCAGATGAATGTGTGTGTCATCCTTAAACATCCTGTAGGACTGGGATGGTTTTTTAGGCATCAGTTTTCATTTTTACACATTATTATTCTGATCTTTTCATCTTTTCAGGTTTTCTGATTAAATTCCTGAATGTTTTACAGCTACCTTTGTCATCATGAGCCCCTTGTTAATATAAATGGAACAATCAATAACAGTCTGAATTTAATTCAATGTTGTGACTCAACGTCCTCTCACAACCATATTCTTGTTTTTATAAATACAATCATTCTATTTCTTCATTTTGTAGCTTAACTACTGTTATTTCTGTCTACTTTTATATCACACCTGATCTAAGGATAGAGGGTGTTGTATGTTATACAGACTCTTTGTTTTTTCTCAAAACAAAATTTTTGATTTTGTTTTGAGATAAATGAAAATTACATGACAGTGTATCCGCATTTACCAGGATAAATATTGTGAAAGAGTGCGCTGTCGTACATGTTATGTTGAATAATTACAGGCACAACAGCTTATATTTACATAGCTGAAGTTTCAAGACCTTTGCTGTTGGTTTTAAGAAATGGCAAATATTGTGGGGAATCTAGAAATGTAAAAGAAAAGCTGATAAAATGTGGAGATGGAGATGGTAAGCACTGGCCTGATACCAAAGCAGGAATGCATGAAGCATGTTCTTTACACAAATATGGAGGACCTTGTGGAACTTCTTAAAAATTTACAAGGTAGAAAATACATGATGACTTGTGGTTTTGGGTGTTGTTTTAAGCGCAAAACTGTCAGCAAGTAAAATGAATAACACAGTTTGTTGTGTTAAAATCCTTGTTTACACTGCATATTGCATATCACTCACACACATATGTTTGCATTTGTGTGCTTTATTTGCCTGCACGTGTGGTTACCTTGCTCAGGGGGGTATTCATACTTTCCTGTGTGTTCAAGGCTGTGACACATTTGCTGCAGCTCACACACACACTAACACGTCTGACCTAACAATCCACTCAACAGTAATTTATCGGTGTGATCCATCATTATCATGTTTTATTATGGCCACCGTTGGAGATATAATTCACAAATAGGTGCACGCTGTAGAGATGACAGTGAGGGAGAGGGATGTCCTTTACCTTCGTCCTCTGCCAGGAGCCTTCAGGAGTCTCTGCGGCCCTGTATGCAAGAGACCAGACCCTGAATGGGCAGGGAGGCTGGGGATCTGGTGAGCAAGAGCCTGCCCTGCTAGCCCACTGCATTGTGGGCCAACAGGACTCCCATTAAGTGCCAGAGAGAGAGAGAGAAACAGAGAGCGAAACACACCACAGCAACAGCAGCGCCGTGTAGGTGCCATGTCACATGACCGCGTTTGTACTCGGTAGCCATAACTCACTGCCTGCGCGTGGGGATTGATCCCAGACCGGACACTCCCTGGAGGAGCCCTGGCACTCAGCAGAGTTTGATCCCTCAGATTAATGCAATAGGGATTCCTGGTCCAGGCCTTTGTCTGTAGCCAAACACTTAACGTCCCACGAATTTGTATCCAGCAAAGGTTGAGTCCCATGTTTATTTGGGTAATGAATTGCTGTAATTAATGCACCTATTGATTCCCCCTCAGTGTCTCCTACAAAGGCCAGTCCAATTTCTAATTTAAAGGGAGTGGGAGTGTTAGCAAGAGGATGAGGAAAGGGGAGGAGAGCCCAGTAGGCAAAACAATTGCACTGCGCGTTCGCAGAATGACAGTGTAATTGTTCAATGAATCACATTTGAATACATTCAATTAAATCTTTCAAGTTGAGGGCGTTCGTTCTGTGCGTGTGCTGTTATATCACTTTGGTTTCCCTCTCATGTTGTAATAAAAATGTAAATCCTTGGAGGGCATCAGAGAGCCGATGAGGACGTTTGCCAAGTAGCATCTCACAGCTCTGGTGTCACGCTAATAACCACAATGCAATTTTCTCACACAAACAGGCAAGAGTACATTAGCATATAATCCCCTGGAATTATGGCTACACTAATCTCCATCACTGTGTCCTCCCAGAGGAATTCTGGATGTACAAATACAAAACCTGCTGCTGCATGTGGAGGAATTTTCTGAGCACTTCAAGGACAGGAGTGTTGCCAGTTTGCAAATGTGATCCAGTTATGGTGCTGTGATGAAAATGTAATATTCGTTTCGGTCTGGATCACGTGTGTGTGTGTGTGGTCTGTCTTTTGTGTCTTTTCTTTGATCTGACACCTTTGCAGTGCTCCATTAAATGCTGTGTATGTCCTTCCCCTTGCCGTGAGGCTGTGTGGCTGTGCCCTGTGTAAACACCTGGTCACCGCCGCTGTGGAACGTCTGACCACAGAACAATGAACAGCCAGCTGGTCCATCTATTATTGTTTATTGAGGTTCACCTCAAGAATTGCATTTGCCCCCCTGTGAGTAATTACAAGAAAATGAGCCTTTGACCTTTGATGCATATTGGAAAAAAACTTTAAGGGTAGTATCGTCAATATGTGCGTATTGATCACAACTGTAATTACTACTAAATACCTAGACAGTCCAGAGGTGGGTGGTTTTACTGTTTGAAAGATGTCTGCTGCAAGGTAATAAATTAGAACACAGAAAACGGGTAACATTACTCTAATCATGAAGTAGTCCATTAGATTTGTTCTTGCTTACCATTAAGTGTGATATTTAAATTGGTTTGATATTCAAGGGGAGCACCGATTGTGTGAGTAACAACAATGTAACAGGGTTAGTTATTCAACTCATTAATAATACACTTTAACTAAATCATAGCCAGCAGTTCAGTCTATTGCTCGGTTTTCGCCATTCTAACAACAATGATGATGAATAATGATTCATTTTAACCTCCTAGATTTTCTAAGAACCTATGGCATGCCTTATTAAAGACAAAATAGGTAGAAGACTAATTAAGCAGACCAAATAGGAATGACGGCATGCCCAACTGCCAGAGCCAAGTAAGGGCTTGAAAAATGGCTCCTCTGCTATTTCAATTAATCAGTTGTATTTTGCTTAATTTTGTTTGACGTTGGCAGAGGAAACGTCCTCTGGGAGTATCTGTCCTTTGACCACTAATGCTTTAGTAATTCTTCCATCAGTAGGACCCATGATTGAAACAATCAAGTGTGTGTCTGTGAGTGTGTGTGCACATTCATTTGGGCCAGAGTTTGTGTGCATTTCCCCACATGTACGTATGTAAGTATTTATGCCTACATGTAGTAAATATATGCACTTGTATATATTTGAGCAGCAGATCAGGGTGCACTGGTCTTTCATTCATTCATTTGTGCCGCGTTCTTCATCTTTTTCCTTTGGAGACGAGTATGGAGGTTGATTGCAAAGCCCACACAACTGAGAGTGGAACCTGATTAACCTCACAGTGACTCCAGAAGCATGTGACCACTGCTGCTTCCCCTCCTCTGCAACCCATAGCCGAGGAAGGAGATGTTGAACTTAACCTCTGCTACAGTGATGAATTAACAATAGAACAATTCAATGCCCCAGTAATTAAAACACTTTGGACACGGTAACATTTTTCAGCTCTGCCACACAGGTTTGTCGGTATTGGTGGCTTTCACCTGGAATCCTGGGGCTCTTTGCTCTTCCTAACTTTGTTTTCTCTGACGCAGATTAGATCTGCCACCCCATTACAGATTCATTTTCCTAATTTTTCATGTCTGCGCCGCGCCCCATCTGCACAGGGCTGATAATTGTGGGGACCAGCCCTGGTGATTAACATCAGCAGAATTAATTACGCCCGCCATTAAGGCTCCAGGTTGCACACAATGATCAAGAGAAATTAACTTTCTCCCAGGCCCCTAAATCATCTCACCTTCAAGTGGAGTGATGGCAAAGAGACAGGCCCGGAGTCCTGGACCCTGCTCGGCACCTTCTTAACCAAACATGAGGTGCGCATCCCACACCCGCACTGCTTCCCACCATTGAGATTATAGCCGCGGCTGATGGGTATCAATTACGACACCTTATGTGGTGGGATGAGCGAGAGGTGTCCAGGGTCTGGTGACTAATGGACCTGGGTTGGAGCCACCCTGCAGCTGGAGACCAAGGAGCTGACTGTTTCTCTGGCCAGGGAGCAGCAGCCAGATGCTGAGGGGCTCAGTTCACCGGCCTGACACACACAACTATATATCTGCACATCACATTTGACTGTGCACTCTGGAGTAGGGTGGCCGTGTGATTGTAGGTTAGCCAGAAACTGATGAGGAAAAAGACTTTGTCACCTCAGTTCTCCAGTCAGACTGCTGGATCTATTTATCAGTTTGTTTTCCTGTCAGGTATAAAATACATTTTAAAATGAAGCCTGGTTGGAGGACATAAGAATTTAAAACAATTCATTGTTTTAAGATTACTTTTAAGCTGTAGCCTGTACAGTAGGTCAGCATCCATAGATGAGTGTGGCTCCTCAGAGAGAGAGAGTGATGTGTTTGTAGGCTATGCTAATGGCGCAGGCCTCATGCCCCCGCAGCAGGGGGAACAGTGGTAATGTCAGGAGGAGATAAGAAAATTGCATCTGTATCATATTGACTTGTCAAGGTTAAGCAGTGTTAGCAGGGGGAGGAGTAAGAGTAACAAAAAACTCTCCATCCCTCCCTCTTTCCTTGACTACTGAAAAAGATGCATGAGAGGCAGGAGGAGAGGGTGAAGAAGTGAACAAGAAGAGGTAGAGTGGTGGCTTTGTTTTGAAAAAACCCTGCTCCATTTTCTAAACGCAGGGTACTGTTGAGATAGCAATCACGCAGAGCAGACAACAGACACACGTTTGCATGGGGAGGGATTGGCTCACTGCTCTCGTTTAGACTGATTTGATTTAGCTCCACAGGATCTAATTAAGCTCAGACCCAAACCTCTTTGGAGTTTCAGCATCCATATTGTGAATGTCAGGCTTTGAGAAATGGCCAAGAGCGATCAAACCTGCGTATGTGTGTTTTTATGAACACACATCTCAGTGATAGAATAACGACTGTCAATGGATGTATGGTAATAAAGTCTGACAATCGTTATGCATAAGGGGCCATATAAATTTTTAATGACAGCTAATGCAACGTGTTGTAAACATAATAACCAAAACAGTAACAATAATGGCCCTGCCAAGTTAACTTGCACAAAAAAAGTGAAACATACGGCGGAAAAAAGAAAATCCAGCAGCACTGCCTGAGGTTCATCCCATGGTGATTGTCACAGTGCTTCCCTTTCCCTCTAATTAGCTGTAGCAGTTTTGCTTGAATTCAGTGTATAATCCCCTGGATGAAGTGCAGTCAGCATCTTTCCTTTTCCTAAAAGCACAAGAGGTGCAGTATCATCAACTCCATCTTCGCTCCAACACTGCCTCTGGATGATTTAATAAGGTTAAAAGACTAGTCAGCAATTACCCCCCGCTCAGTGGAGGAAAACTCTGAAACACAATTGCATTATAGCTGTAGATGAATGCCAGACACTACATCCACAAAGAAAGTGGCTATCTCTGCTCAGGCATAAAAGAGCTTTTTTAGTTACAAATACACAGATGGGTTTTTTTTTACTTTTGAATTTCTGGTTGTGTTTGCGTATCTATCCCAGAGCGTTGTAATGGTCAGAGTGAGACAGTCCAGAGAGTGTCATAGAGTGACATTTATTGCTTCTGCTGTGGGGAAACAGGTAAGCAGAGCACACCATCTACAAAGTAGTCCCCTTTGACACCAGCACTCTACAAATCAGGGCTGAAGGGCAGGCCAGAACGGGGGCACTGACACAGAGGTCCTTTAGAGTGTTCCAGCGTGGCCCAGGAATGTGGCAGAGCGAAGGCAGCTGGGGCAGAACAACCAGACGTCTGGGATTTGTCTGGCACCATGTTTGATTTCACTAACCTCAACATAACACAACTCAAGGAGAGAGAAGTGTCTGGTCAGTGCCTGTCCCACTAAACTAACTCCATACCTGCTTTCCAGCGCTAAAAGTTTCTAACTGGGTTATCCTCTCTACCTCAAGCTGCTCGAAAACTGTCGTGGGTGGTATCAGGTCTATTGAAAATTAGTCCTCCTAGTTGCACTTATTAGATAATACTTCCTGTATTAGTGGGGCAGCAGTGATAGCAGGCAGATTTACAGCTCTCCGCGGCAGGCAGCTCACTTTAACATGGGCGGTGTTAACTCTGCTCATTAAACAGAGGATGTCATCACTCCACGCCACCGCTGCATGTTACATGTCACACATATCCTCCATAGGCCAGCCTCTGTCCACCTCCGTCCACAACATCCTCTAAATCTGTCATTGCCACCTGGACCAGGGTCCCACATTTGACCACACCTCCCCGCTGCAGCTTCGTACACGCATGTGGTGGGCACATGTGGAGGGAGATACACAGGTGTTTGTGTGTTAGAGTGGCACATAGAACGCTGCACCCCCGACCCTTCCTCCACTCACTGTATGTGTGGACGGATGTGTGGGACAGCGGTCGGTCCATCCACATGGGGAGAGGTGTAGGCGTGACGCTCATTACAGAACCAGCTCTGTACGCAGGCCAGATAAGCAGAACAGGACAAGATAAGGAAGCGTGGCTGGCTTCAGCAAAGCACAGCCAGATATTCAGATGCCACCACCAGATGAAACAGCATCCACTCTCTCTCTAAACATTTTCTCTATTGTTCACCCATGAAAATCTTATTTTAATACTATTTGCTGCTGTGCTTGCAAAGCAACTTGAATGTTGTTGAGTCTGCATACTTTGCTCAATATTTTTTTACTATAAGAAAGCAATGCAAATTCAAAAAAAGACAAAGAGAGGCAATCACTTGTGCTTGTCACTTTCCAAATCAACACACATATTACATAAAATATATTATCATACTTTATTATCAGATACATCATTAAAATGTAAAATTTTCAATACAATATGATATATGCACATCAAAATAATATTGAGAAGGAGCACTATAATTTCTTGGGTCGTTGTGCTATAAATACTTACTAGAAGAGAAAAGAGAGAAAGGGGATAATCGCAAACGGGCTTCCAGATTGGGTTCGCCCTCATGCTTAAGGCTCCCTCCAAAGTTGTGTCTAAGCATTGCATGTAATTTATCTTTAAAAGCATCTACAGAACTTTACATGAATCTCAATTTGCATCACACACAAAAAATGTTCTGTAACAAAAGGTCTTAAATTTGGGAAAAATTGTGCCATCATCCATTTAAATTTGCACTATATAAAAAAGGACAGTCTGGGTTAATGTTAACATCAATCCAGCAAATACAAATGTGACACAAAGTGACTACAAATGTGTCACATTTCACCGAGGGAATATTTGTGATTGTTTTGTTTCTTTGCTTGTTTGCATCAAATTGTTCATTTTAATGCTGTGCATCCTAAATTCCTTTTGCTTATTAGCAGCAATGTGAGAAGTAAACAGATTTTTTCTGTAACTATATATCTTAAATATCTATCTATTTATTTTGTCCAAGACATGTTTATTCTGGGAATTATCTGATGAAAACAGATCTCTATAAATTCTAAAAATATGTGAAAGTGCACAGGTAGTAATCATTTCTGTAACTGGATAAAAGGCCATTGAGGATTTGCCTGGGTTGACTTGCAAAATGACCCGTGCCAGCAGCGGCTATTATACTACATTAGTCATCGACACCTGGGACCACAAAGTCCTTATGGTTATTCTTCTTTAAATAGAGTATCATCTGATTCAAAACATTACAGATATGTGTTTGTTTTACTGCCTGTGCACAAAGCAATGTTTTTCTATGTGTGTGACTATTTTGAGTTTTTGCAAGAGTATATACATCTGTGTATTCCTATAGGTGCGTTTGTAAGTCCATGAATGGGTTTTTGGATGTCTGTCTGTCTGTCTGTGTGTGTGTGTGTGTGTGTGTGTGTGTGTGTGTGTGTGTATTCATGTTTCAAAACCAATATTGGATCGCCAGGTGCGAAGGTCATAATTCAGCTGCTTCATAGTGATGCAGATAGTGTTTACTGTATCCAAGTGGTGCCATTAGACATCATGTCTGCAGAAATGTAGCCGTTGCCTCTCATCCAATGGATTGTTCCTCTCATCATCAACAGTGCAATCATTCTCAGTGATAGTAAAGCACAGGGGAGGGAAGAGGAGCCGGCCCTCCAAGATGGATGTGTGTTATTGTTTGTGGGATGACAGTGTGTTTCAATCAGGTCCTCTGTGCTCTAATCCCAGGTAGAGCTCTTGAAGTGCTGAGTCAGTTACTGCCTCATCGATCCATCACAGTGGGTTAGTAGTGGGCAGGTGTACTCCCCAGCTCCCAGGAGACAGAGGAAACACCTGCCCTGCACTGCTCGGGACTTCATCATCCCGCCATTCCTTTGTCTCGTTCTGCCGGGAGCTCAACGTCGGGCCACAGAAAACTGTGAAAGCAGCACTTTTGTGGTCGTTTGTTGCCCGTACACAAAAATTAGGGGAAGGGAGAGATGGTTTTCCCTTGCCTCCCACACCTGCCCCCTCCCTTATTTCTCACCCAGGAAGAAGGGACATGCACTGAATGGACCGCACACAACTGCCTTGGAGCTGCACAGATCACAACAAGCTCACACCTTTTAAATGAGGCGTGCAGGGTCGCGCAAAACTACAGTCTCCAAATCTTCATTTTATTAGACAATCCCTGTGTTATCAAAATGAATGGTCTTTTACGATAGCTGTAGAGGAGGATGACTTTGGAGGTACACTGAGAGAAAGCACTGTGGTTATTATTACATCTGAGAGCAGTGCACCAGCCAGGGGTGAGAGTCTATGTTTCTCCTGCTGCAGGCAGTCAATTAGTGCCAGAGGGAAACACAGCACTCCTCCGTTGCTCTCCGCTGAGGAGCTGTAAATAAAGGTTTTTATTACACCACACTATCAGTGTGTCTTCTCTGGACATCAATAGGCCAATGAATTGAACTGTTTCGCAGCATAATCACTCCTCCTCTTTCTGTTTCTCACTAAAAGCAAGAAGGAAGGTCACAGTCACTGGCTTAAAAACACAACAATTGTCACATTTGTGTATTGATTGGTGTTTTTGTTCTGGCTTTAGCATCAACTTTCACACAAATTCCTTGAATTTTATCAATGTATTATTCATTTTGAAAAGGGCTAGCAAAACAACACACTAACACACTTTATTGCTCCCACAGAGCATTCGGAGAAAACCTGCAATTATCTGTCCACATGCAGGAGAAGGAAAAACACTTCACATCCCATAGCTGATTTAAACAAGCTTTGTCTCAGCCTGTCTGACAGTATTAATACACAGCATGATGGCCACCATGCATCAGACAATAAGAATCAGACAACAATAAAAAAGTAGATGTGTGTAGGAGTTCAAGCAAAACATGTAAGGTATGGGTGAACATGGACCAAGTTCAACAATAAATTATAGAAATGTGAATTAAAGAAATGTGATGATCTTTATAACTAAACAGCACAACATATAAAGTTATACTTTTTATATTTTTCATTTTTGTATGTACAGATCCAGTTCACTGTGACAATTTTATATAATATGTTGTTGACACCATAACAATATATTGCATTATATATAAGTTAATAACTATATTATCATTTACAACTTATCATTCAAAAAATTTTAATCAATATTATCACAGATTTTGCAGCCAGTATTTGAAATATATTGAGCTCCACAATCTGTAAACAACAGTTTTGACTAGTTTACTGACTCAGACTTTTGTTTTTCAATTTACCTGACAAACTTTAAGTGGAAGTGCCATATAACTATGATCTTGGACTCCATTGTGCTGTATTCTGTTTTGTCAGATTGTATAAGGACAGAGATACTTATATAATTAATAATTATATAGGTAATTATGTAGGTAAAAATACAGAAAGCATTGAATTGTCCCTATATAACATTTAATCTGTTGTGCTGTTATCCTGCAAAGCATGTCATCCTCTGGTAAGGAAGGTGTTATGTATATGAATTAATCACATTAATGCCTTATGATGCTCCTGCAGCAATATGTCTCTTCTCAATTCTTACTGCAGCTACACACACACATATTTAGTGACAGGGCGAACCAAAATGCAAGGCCACTGTAACCAACTTTAGCTCCTGTAAACTGAATGTGAATTCTATTTATATTTGGTGTGATTTACACCCAATTTCCTCTATGCAAGTGAACAGGAAACAGATGCTAGGAATTGTTCTTTCCCTAAATTCCTCAGAGAGGGATTCTAGTCAACACCAACGTGTGAGATTGGCTTTGTACTTGCATGCGAAAAGGTAGTAGACAGTGACTAAATTGACTCCCTAGTTTCCCTGCTCTGAATCTCCATTTCCTCAGAGTTTCCACTTGCGTATGTCCGTCTGCCCAAACCCAGGTTATGGCAGGCAGGCTTCCCTAATGGAGTCATGGAGCCAGGTCTGCGCTGTCTCAGGACAAGGTCAAGCTTAACGCACCAGGCACCACAGACACTGAAGGTTAGGGTTTGTGAGGGACATTAAGTCCATACAAATATTTCAGTGACAAATGATAAGACAATGTAAACACATGTAACTTGTGTAGCTATAATGAAATTATGCCAGTTGCTATATACAGTATTGTCTCTTGCATGTATTCTAAAAATGCTTTAAAATAAATCAATCATTTTGCAACAACCCCCCTAACAAACTATACTTTTGCTGTGCAACAGCTAATAGGCCAATAATAAAAATGTGCTTCCCGTAATTACATCAATTAAGGAAACAAATATGATTAAGGTTTTGAGATGATTGCAGATAATAAAGTAGCCAGACATGTGACACAAGGGGAAAATAATAATTTAGTGTGGAGGAATATTGTTTGACATTTACAAGGTGATATGATTGGAAAATAAAGGGCCCATCTTTTCATGGACCATGGTGCCATCTAGAGGACGCTGAAAAATAAAGGCGAGCCAGGCACAAAATGGCCATTATTTGAGAGGTTGTGTTGTTATTTGCTTTGTGCAAATTGTAAGTCTTGTGTTCAGGCACATGTGGGTTCATGGTTCACAGGAACGGGTCATTTTTATGTTATATTAAGTGGCTTAAGTGAATTTAGAGGAAAGGAAACCCTTCAGGCTTTGCAGTTCTTTTATGCATGATCCATGACACTTGCATCTTGTGTGGCGCATTATGGTATGGTGCCACCTACTGTTGGATCACTTCATCTATAAATGAACTTGGTGCTGCAATCAAAGCAGCCATTCTATTGATATAATCAAATTAAAGTGATACGAAGGTCAAAAGACTACACAGCTTGATAAGTGAGAGTGCGTGTGTGTGTATCTCTGTACTCTGTATTTTCAGCCACGCCACCTGATAAGAATAAAAGGGGGAAAGGTTATATTCATGTCATCCCTCACCTCACAAATGATTTGCAGCCACTGGCTCTTCCCTCACAAAGATTTACTGTACATGAAATTTTTGCTGACATGGTCCTCTTTGGCCGCTGCGTCTCAGATATATGGCAAACCATAATTTGGCGGTGTAAAATGGGTATAAAACCTGTATTAATTATTTAATCGTGGTTCTAAGTGCTGCCTTTTAGTCCACGCCAGGATGTCATCCCCCTCTATTTCAGGGGATCGTTATATCACTCATTTGTCACAGAAAAAAATTACAATCAAGACCGAGATTGTATAGTTACATGGTAAATCAGAGCAAACCAAGACTTTTTATGGGCGTCATTAACTGTAACTTTTTTATATTTTTCTTAACCCTGTTTGATGTAAATGAACTACTAATTGCATTTAAACCGGAGTTCTCAAGCGCTGGACCTAATTGAAGGCCTCTTTGCATATGTAGCACTGATAAATACTCAAACCTACAGCGATAAAACAGGATCTTATCCTTTCACTGGTTTCTTAAAATGCCATATGAAAGGACAAAGCAGCCACCACAAGTGCACAGAATAGAAATGTCCCTGGCAGGTAGCAGTGTGTGGGTCCTGTGATATATCTTTGTGTCAGGGGGCAGTTAGGTACAAAGACTGAGGGGTGTGATCAACAACCAAACAAACATGTTGTCCTGAGGTTGGGGCGAGGAGGTGTACACAGAGCATCCATCAAACTACATCTGTGAAAGGCTGATACTGTACTGTTTTCTCTCACTACACTCGCTAAACTCAGCTCAGCTCCTCCTTGCAAATCTCAGTTATGAGATTATTTCAGTTATGAGATTATTTATCCAGCCAGAGGCGATGATTGTTAAGCATTTGTTCATTGTGGTCACTCACAGGTCTGTTTGACCTGTGAAAATGGCCGACATGTTAAACAAAACTAGATGCAACTTCACCCACTGGTAAGGCGCATACATACTTAATGATAGTGCCGTTTGCTGATCCTAATGAATGCCTAAAGCCAATGTATATAAAATATGTAAATGAGATTCAAGTTGACTAGTGCTGGACATACTGTTATTTCAGTTGTGGTGAAGTCACACATACGACTCAACATTATACACATGTACGTACACTTCTTGGGCATGAAGAGGATTCAGATACAACTGACAGTGGTAAAGGAAAGCAAGAAAAAGTAGCATTATCACAATTTTACCTACTGTTTTGAAAGACCTGCATTCAGTATTTATGGAAAATTACTTCAAGGAACAAAGGTAAAAGCATTCATAATGCAGGCAGAATGGTCTCAGTGTGTTTCAGCGTTTGATTGTCATTACTGATACATTCATTTGTATTCATCATTTTTATGTTGCATTTTGTCAAGATGGTTTTAATTTCTACTAGTTTAAATACCGTAGAGAAGTTAAGCCTATACTAAGGCATTGGAGATTTTTAGCATATAAAGTGAAAAGCATCACATCTTTTACACATAAATTATTAATATTAATCATTCAGCGCACAACAACTGTACAGTAAATGGCTTTCTAGCTGTTTGATAATCATTTTCGGGTAAAATGTATTATATTTGTAATGAAATGTAGAGAAGTAGAAGTATAAATTAACATGTGGAAGTACTCAAGTAAAGTACATCAAAATTGGACTTAAGTATGGTACCACTGACATTTGACAATAAATGTCAGATACTGAGAATAATTCAATAAAATCAACCTGTTGAGTGAAAAATAAATGATAATGCACCGATATATCAGTTATATTGTCAAAATGTCAAATGTTTCTTAGCTTTTCATTATGGGGGAATTGTAAGTAGTGATTGATGTGAAAGTGCAACATTATGTTAATACAGAGGGAAAATATCAGCTGACGAGAGCTAAAGTTTATAGATGAACAAAAACTGTAATTAAAATATAAATTATCTCAGTGACAAAGCTCCGCCATCAGTTTCAGAAATGAAAGACAGAATCTGGTATGTGGGGTTTTTATTGCATAACTACTTACCATCCATCCATCCATCCATTGTCTATACTGCTTATCCTTAAGGGTCGTGAGGGGGCTGTAGCCAATCCCAGCTGACATTGGGCGAGAGGCGGGGAACAACCTGGACTGGTCACCAGCCAATCACAGGGCCAACACGTAGAGAGAGACAACCATTCATGCTCACACTCACACCTGCGGGCAATTTAGAGTCACCAATTAACCTGCATGTCTTGTGGGACTGTAGGAGGAAGCCCGAGTACCCAGAGAAAACCCACGCAAGCACGGGGAGAACGTGCATAACTACATACCAAACAAGCATAAGAATGAAAGTATGCTTGTTATTGTGTCATTCTAGAGTTTTTTTGGATTATACCTCTTACATGATTCAGTACAGACAAAGCTTCAAACTTCAATGACATTTGGTCAATACCCCGACCATCTGCTCCACCTCAACAACAGAGGCTCACGCAGACGCTCAGATGCTGAGTGAAACACATTCTTGCTGAACAGGCATCCTCTGCAAATATACAGATAATATATTGCGTATTGTTGTCAGCAGTGTCATCACCATCCTCTAATAGTCCAACAGGGTCCATTTCACAAAGAGAAAGATGGCTTCCATATGTAAACTCATCATAGGGCATCAACATAGCAATAAATATAGGATATTGGCATTTCTGCTTTCAGTGATGTTCCCTATCTAAAGGTAGCCTGCTGCATACGCTCTAAAGCACAAATGATTTCCCCAAAATGACTCACATGGAAGTAGAAGTTCAATCAAGGACAAACTGTGAAGTGGCTGTGATTTCCTCATTTGTACATAGTTTAAAAGATAAAGAACAGATCAATTACAGATCAAACACAGCAAGTGCAGTAAAGTAAAAAGTCAAACACAGAACTGTCTCTTGCATCTGAACTATGGACTGATCATAAATACTCATCATTAACAGTGCCAGGGAAACATTACCCTTTTTATTGGGGCTGTATATTCCTCACACACTACAATAAAGTTAATGACAGACATTGTCTAAACCATAAAACAGTCGTATATTTGGAGATGCTGGTCAGCTTCAACAAGCCTCAGTAGCATCTGGCTCATAGATCATACCGGCCCAATCAAGTGTTCTTGTCAGAGAGATCTAACTTCAACTGGAAACGGAGACGTATGTCACGTTTTCACAGTTACAGCTGAATACAGTTGTTACAATTCTAACTAAGCTAAGGTGCCATTTGTTCTGAGAAATCCATGCCAGTGTACTGTACAGAATGAGTGTGTCAGTGACACAGTGATGGTGCGGCTGGAGATGCTGCTGCTAACAGAGATAGACGAAATAACTCCTCACAGTACAATACAAAGGCACTTCAGTGAATATCCAATTCTTAGTTTGCTAGAGCTCACTGAGATGTTTCTGTCCAGTCCATGGTCACTTTTTGAGACCTTAACACTTTTGTTAAGCACATACAGGATGCTGTTGAGTGTCATCGCTGCTGAGGGTGGACTTCAGTATTGCAGCCTTCCTGTCTGAGGCATACGTTAGTCTGATTTTGAGTCTTTTCACCTCCCAAATAAATAGTATTTTGCAGAATCTGCACCATCATTTCAGTGACTATAGTCATCCTATTTCTGTAAGCAGCTTGAACACACCCAAATACAAATGCTAACTTCTTTATTAAAATGGAAACATAGACCGACTGTTGTTATTAATCAAATGCATTCTTCTTTTCTTTCTAACTGTGGTGTTTTGTGATCTGTTGCATCCGTTACAACCATTGAATAGGAATGTGTTAAGGGGTTTAGTTGCAAAAATCACACTGACAATATGGCCTTCACATCGTCCTGGAGGCCCTTTTCATACCCAGATTCTGTAACAGCCAAAGCCTCTCTGAGTGCAAATTGGTGTTGATGATGATTAATGGCAGATTTGTGAGTGAATTTTTACAGGTAAAGTGCAATACCAATGAAACTGAGTCCTTCATTGTTTGTACATTTTTAGACAATGTGTTGCACAGAGGCTCTGTGTCAAAATGTGTCAAACTGAGTTTAATTGTTGCATATCCCGTGGTCCCCGAACAGGTAGATTGAGCCATGTGGCAAAGGCATGACAGGCTTATATGTTACACATTATCTACTAATTGATACATCAAAATAAATCACTTTATGTACAGCTTTTTTGAACAATTGCATTTTTACTGTAAAAGATACTTTTAGGTTTTAGCAACTTGTCCTGTCCAGTACATACACCTGTACCTGCCATAAGATATTTACGCTTTATATCTTATAGTCTGTTAATATTTAGGTTCATATTTTTATTTTGGCTTGATGATAAACCACACAAAGATTATTCAGATTGTATTGGGCTAATTGTTACGCTTCTTTATTAGAAACAACCAGTTTCTACTGCTGTTCTTCCCAAAAGATGGACCACCGACGCCGTCTGAAGGATCAGTTGCTTACAACACAAACATGACCTGAACAACTGAGATCAGAAATGATTTGCATTTCCTACTCAGTATATTTTGTTCTTATTGGAAACTAGCAGCTATTATATTAGCTGCTATATTAGATGTATTTTAAGTTAAATGCCTCAATCTTATTGGACTGAAGTTTGTCTGGGTGAGGATGAACAGTTCTGTCATGGTGCTCCTCTGTAACCACTAGATGGCGCAAACTATTATTATTTCTCTGCGCAGACAGTTTCCCTGTTAGTCAGAGGGCTCAGTAAACTAATGTAACTTTACACTTCATAGGTTGTGTTTGATCACTGGCGCGCACGATCCACAGTGGCTACCACTTTTACATAATTGTTGTTTTGATGATGATAATCCAGGATGGACTGACGGGCTGCAGCACCCACGTCCTCGTCACGTGATCCACTCACAGCTGCCCCGTGGACATCTGCAAAATGGAGGTGAGGTGCTCCCAAATGTTGCAAGTTAAATGCGGTTATTTGTAAAGTGCAGCAAAGCTGTGGCCACTCCTTAACATAAATGTAGTATTGTTGAGGAAATGCACGGTGCTTTGCTGTAATTCGTGGCTCTTCTGTAGCGGTAACGTAGCTCATGCTGCAGCTAAGCTAACTGCTAATGGTCAAAATTACAGCAGACGCAAGGTGGTGTCACCACTGGAGACCTCTGTGCGGGGTTACCGTGTCAGTTCACTGCCAGATAAGCATTCGTGTTTGGTGCCTTTAACCCACATTATTTGTTTGAGTAGACAGATAGTGGAGGCTTGAGGTAATAACACAATGCGGCATCCCTGAAGTGAGCTAACGATAAGGTAGCGCTAGCTGCTAATGCTAACGCTAGGCCGCTCGGGTTAAATCAGCCCTCTGTAACCTGTCATGGACTGTAGAGCCATATTATAGAAAATATCCACGATATTTTTTTTTCGGTGCACCTTTGGCATCCTAATTATACGTGGTCATGTAGTTACCTACCAGCTCAGCCTATCGCCAGCACAGCAGTGACATTACGGCCGAATAAAAGCTATGGTCTGTCAATGCGGTTTAGCATTAGCTGCAAGTACTGGTGTGTATCGCATTTTACAGCTGCAGCAGCACAGTATCGTTATGTAACATCCTGGTATGTTTGCACGACTAATTTCCTGCAGTGTTATTTACAGTCGCAGCGATATTTATGCTCTTGTTTTCCTGTAATAGGATCATGAAACTAAAGAACCCGAGCAGCTCAGAAAGCTGTTTATTGGAGGTCTGAGCTTTGAAACCACGGAGGAGAGTTTACGGGCCCATTTTGAACAATGGGGAACTCTCACGGACTGTGTGGTACGTATTTGTATCGGAATCTGTGGCTAGATGGCCTCAAATGATAAATCTAGTGATAATAATAGTAATAATGATGATGCCAATAATAATAAAATGATAGCGATAATAAAATGCTGATAATAGTAGTTCTATAAACATCAACTCATGGCTCCAGCAGCTTCAGTCCAGCTAAACTCCTCTCACTAACATGGTGTATCATTTTGTTTTTTTCTAGGTGATGAGGGACCCCAACACAAAGCGATCAAGAGGATTTGGCTTTGTAACATATTCCGCCGTAAACGAAGTTGATGATGCCATGAAAGCAAGGCCTCATAAAGTAGATGGCCGTGTTGTTGAACCCAAGAGAGCTGTGTCCAGAGAGGTAAACAAAGACCAGAAAGCACATTCAACAGCAGTCTTATTATTTTATTTTTTTTGTTGGTCCGTGCTCATAGAAGCGTTCTGTTTCAGGACTCCAATAAACCAGGTGCCCATCTGACAGTGAAGAAGATCTTTGTCGGTGGTATAAAGGAGGACACTGAGGAGTACCACATTCGGGAGCATTTTGAGAAATATGGGAAGATTGAATGCATCGACATCATGGAGGAACGCTCCACTGGGAAGAAGAGAGGATTCTGCTTTGTGTCCTTTGATGACCATGACACTGTAGACAAAATTGTTGGTATGTGGTTGTTTAGACTTCAGAGTTCACTAGTGTGTCACTAAGCCTCAACCAATGATATGAATGTGTATTGTGTTTTGTTTTTCTTCTGTTTTCCCTCACAGCCCAGAAATTCCACACAATCAACTTCCACAATTGTGAGGTCAGGAAAGCGCTCTCCAAACAGGAAATGAGCACTATGTCCAGTAACAGGGGTAAGCACACCATCAAATAGAGAATAAAGTTATACTTCCTAACCATTATTTTTTTATACTGTATGCAACTGGCAGTTCATCACTGTTATATATCTTTTAAATGGCATTTCTTCATATCAGGCAGGAGTGGAGGATCTGGAAACTTCATGGGGAGAGGTAGTAATTTTGGAGGTGGTGGCAACTATGGCCGAGGTGAGTAGTATTGTTGTATCAAATGAAAGTGCCTCTGGCCTTAAGCATACTAATGCAGGCACGTTTGATAGTGATGTTTACAGATCAAATAAGGCTTTCCTTTTGTCAGAGAGCAAACAACTAAATGGTGTATTGGCATAATCATTTGGTGAAACCGGTTCTTCAGCTCTGTCTAGACGGTGCAATGCTCTGTTCTGTTGCCTCCAACTCTCTGTGAGCACTCTCTTTGTGGTTTAGCACTATTGTATTGTATTTTAAGACGACAGTAGTCGTAAAACAGTGATGATTGAGCTTCACAAGAGTAATTTGATAACAAAGGCTAACATTAGTAACTCCTGGATTTATTATTGTATTTTCATGCAGTTGTCATGCAGGCGACTGTCACATCTCGTTAATGGAATGTGTAAATTGATCCAACAATGGTCTCATGCAAAAAAAAGTGGTTACAGAAAGCAAGAGGTGACAGAAACGTGTCTTTTTAACATTGCTGCTATCCATCGTGCCATCTAACCAACAAGGCACGACTGTCATTTTCACATTTGTGTATGTTTGAATGCATTTTTTGAAATGTCACCTTACTGCTGTCAACAGACTGGAACAGAGAGAGATTGTTTCTCAGATGAACCTCCATAAGTGTGGACATGATATCTATCTGTGGTCTTAACAAGCCCATAAGGTCCACAACAAGGTTGCAACAATAAAGGAAACAGATGTCATGCATTACATATTTTACACTTCTCTTTTAGGTGGCTATGGTGGAGGACGTGGTGGTTATGGGGATGACTTTGACAATGGTGAGCTGTTGCAAATTGTAACTCTTAAGATGTATGAAATGTGAAATTGCACTGTTTGGGACCATAAATCACATGGACTACTTGTTTGGCCATGTAATAAGTGTATTATTTCGCATGTACACAACAACTGTGTCGTGTTAAAACACGTGTTACTGTCTGTTAGTGTCATGTCACTGTCACAAATAGGCTTATGTTGTATGTTTGCTTTGCTTCTCACTTTTGTAGGTCCAGGAGGAAATTACGGTGGAGGACCAGGTTATGGAGGTGGCCGAGGGGGCTATGGGGGTGGTGGTCCAGGGTACGGCAACCAGGGTGGTGGCTTTGGCGGCAGCTGCGATGGAGGTTATGGAGGCAATGATGGAGGTAAAAAATTGATCGGCTCCAAACTGTCTCTGTTAAACTGATGTGGTAGATTTAATCTATGGAAAATGTGCCACACTAGACACCTGAAATCAACATTAGCCTTAAACTCTTCAACTCTTCAGGATACGGAGGAGGTGGAAATTACAACGACTTTGGAAATTATGGCGGACAGCAGTCCAACTATGGGCCCATGAAGGGAAACAACTTTGGTGGCAGAAACTCTGGTGGACCTTATGGCGGTGAGTTTTACCCTCCCAACTCCACGTGGTGATGAGTGGTAAATTAAAATGTCATATCCAATCACATAACCTCTTAATTTCTTCTGTGGCGTATCTAATATATTTTGTGGTGCCCAATCCTTAACTGCAGGTGGCTATGGCTCTGGTGGCGGCGGAGGTGGCTATGGCTCACGGCGATATTAATTATTTCATGTTTTTGGTAAGTTGCATTCAGTTTCACACCACCCTCGTAGCACAGTACAGAGTGAGCCCATGAAAGTGCAGAATAACTATTTGTTCTATCCTGTATCCATTCAACAGGCTTCAGTTCTTAGCAGGAGAGGCGAGGAGGTGAGCAAAGGAATTGTCAGGAAAGCTGCAGGTTACTTTGAGGCAGTCATCTGAAAGCATTAGAGGAACACACGAGTCAGAAATTACTGCAGCTAAATCGGAGAAGTTTATGGAAGAAGGACTGTATACACAAGACATGAGTGCAGATGATACCCTTCCTTAATTGTGATAGATGTTTCCCTATTAAGCAATTTTTCCTTTTGTGCGTCTGGTGTGTATTGTGCCTATGGTATCAGGAGTAAAGAGTAAAAATTTTTTTTTATCTGAAGCCAGTTCTTAATATCTTTATTTTTCTTTTTTTATATGGGTTAGTTTTCTGCTGCTGAATTAATCCTTTGTCTTTTAACCTGGTTTTTGTCAAATAGCATTCAATAGAATAGTTATATCAGGCCCTCAGATGAGCTAGAATTACTAATTTTTTCTTTCTGAAGTTATTATGATTGCTCATTTGCAAAGTGTCAAGTGTATTTTGATTTTGTATGTGAAGCACAGTATGTAAATCCTTCGTAGTACCAGTGTCAACAATTATAAGCAGTCTGGATTAGAATTAAGGGAATCCCTCACTCCTCTTGTTCCCAGAAAACCGAATTCTAGATTGTTCGAATATTTTGATTAGTAGAAAACGACCGAATAAAATTGTGTAGTAAAGTAACATGAAGTTCAGTGCGTCATTGGTTCAGAAAAAGATTAAATGAGTTATTAATTTATCTGTTGCCTGTTCATTGTGACTGTGGAGTTTAGCAAAGCAGCCTGTCCAGAACATTCTCCTCCTTTTGAGAGTATTATGTAAGACTTCTGTGGGTGAAAATAGCATACATACTGTATTAACTTGTACCAGGGTTGATGACAAAGGAGTTGTGGGTAGTCCTAGGGCAAGGGCCCATACACCACCTATGCCAGTGTTGAGCGTGTAGGATTATAACGCCCACAAGCACCTGCAGTTGGGCCCTCAGCATCGCTAGTGTGGAAGATTGCAGATGACTGTCAGACAGGACGTCTTCAGCCCCAGCACAGTGGACCAGTCAGCATTTTGAGAGAGAAGGGAGAAGGCAGCATCGAGCACAACGCCCATGGAGGAAGCTTGCAGTGTCGTTCCTGGTAGTGAGCATCTATCTCTCTTTTCAAGGCTAGCTAAACCCTCCAGCAGCTGGTGCTAGCGAAGAAAGACTAGTTCCTGGACACATTGGAGATCAGAGATACTGCAGTTTTACCAGCCAATGCTAGATTTCAGACATTAACAAGAAAAGGGAGTGAGTATTTCACAAAAGCTGACTTAAGAAGATGGAGCAGGTAAGAGTAACCACTTTGCTTGATTTGCAGATGTGGAAAGAGGCATTCTCTTCTTGCTGAAAATCTGTAAAGACCTGATAACATGGAAGGTTCTGGATGGGTAAGACTTTTTCAAAATATTATCCAAGGCTGCTCATATTGTAATCTAACAGTGCACATGGTGATTCTACAAAGTGCAAGTGTTCTGTTAAGGTGAACTGAGCAGGATAACACCTAGTAAGCCTCACCACACTTCTTGGTATAGCTTTAAGGCAAAATATACTGTGTTTTATTTCCTTTACAAGGGAAACAATAATACTTCCTGGGAAGAGAAAAACAATATTCATACTCAGTGGCCACTATTCGATACATCTTTCATCAGTGTTGAACTGTATGAAAATCCAAAGGTCCCTGTCGGCCTTCTTCACTACTCTTTGTAAATAAGAAGCTCAGTGTTAACATAATAGAAAAGGACTCTTATTTAACTTTATTATACAGACATGGCTGGGCATATGAATGTAAACTAGTACTTAATTACTTAAAAGGGCTAGATGTCAGCATTGGATAAGCAAGCTTCTGCATAAATCAGTCATCTCCCAAAAGAAATACAATTATTTATCAAACAAGTCAGGGAGTCAAATGAACATATATGGAAAACGTGGGTGAACTGTATCTGCTGAAAAGGAACTGTGGTCATAAGATGAAACTAACCAAAAACATTTTGGCAAACGCAATACACAAGAGTATTCACAAACGGTAGTAATTTGCATGACGAAGTGTAAGCATAGATGACTTCCCTCAAAGGCCAAAAACACTCTCATAAAGGTTCAGGGGAAATTTTTTTTTTATGGTTTCCAGAGACTTGGGAACTCCAGCTACAGTATTTGGTTAGAACTTTACTCAAGGATGTAGCAGTTATATAGAAAGGGATTTCAATTATTATTATTCAATTATAAATAATATATATTTTTAAAATCGTTTTGGTTAATTAAATTTTGAAAGACATGCATATGAAACATCTTTTAAATGTACAAATAAGGTGGGGATGTCTGTGTCAAACATGTTGCAGTATCATGCATTTTTGTTAGTTTGCAGGAATTCGCACGTGCACTTTTGGGATTCCAAATGCCTGCTAACATGTTTCTCAATCAGATGAAGGATAGTGTTTCACTGAGGAATGTACACTGACAAACCCCATTACAGAGATTAAAGCTGTTCTTGGCGAAAGCACACCAGTGTCAATGAACTACACAGGCGTAACAGTAAGATATATAAATGTAAAATGTGCGTTTAAATAAACATATTTTCCATGACTTGAGTGGTTTATTATTGAAAAGCAATATGTTGAGCTGTAAATGTTTTATGTATATATTGTGCAATACAACTGTCCTCAACATCAAAAAGCTTCCATTGTTTGATTTCCTTGATCCACAGACGTCCTTGAGTCTGTTTCGCTGCTCACCAGTTTAGTGTGCCACACACCCTCTGAGGTTTGCCGTGAGAGCAGAATATGGGCTTGGCCGTCAAAGGTAGTGTTGTTGGTAGTGTGTGAAAGTGCAACGTAGAGCACATACTGATTGCGTAGGGCTTTACCTTTTGAATGTGCTTGCCGGGTGGACCATTGTGAAGTTGTCATGCATGGCTCACACTGAGCATACTCCACTGTGGCCCAACAATTGTACCCTTTGTTGTGTAACTGAATGTATGCAGTGGGTGTAATTTCTTTTGCGACAGAACTTTCACAGTATTAAAAGATTTAGGTTACTGTACAAGCAAGCTTGCTCCAATAAAAGGCAAGCCGATTGTCAAAGTAGTTTAAGCCAATAACCCTGGTTTCAGCACAATATTTCTTTTATTTGCTGCTTTGTGAGACCTTTTGAAGGCTCCACCAGTCAAGAACATGTCATGTGGTATGTTATGTAATCATTCCTTTGACTATATATCCATCTGGCAACAATCTGTTGTGGGATGAGGCCATAGTACACCACATAATGTTCTGTTTTCAGAAAACCAGAGACCATATAGCTATTTGAATACTTTATTGAAAAGCACTGAAGTCAAGATTTTAAAAAAGAACGTGGGCAGCAAATCATAAAGGGACAGTTACAAAATATGAGTAACAATGATTGAAACAATCATTAGCATACAGAAATATGATATATACAATATATGTACACATACAGTAACAGGTTTATCAATCTTAAAAGCAAGTAATGTTTATATTTACAAACAATATTGGTTAAAGAATCTGTGAGGTTATCCGAGTACAAAAGGAGTAAAATATCAAAAATATTACAACATTCAAGAGTAAGCAAAAACTATACAATAGTTCTGCTGGGCTACTAATGTTTTAAAGCTGAGCAACTACAAAGTTATTGCATAGTATTACTATGATAATGCAGTACCATATTACACAGGAGATAAGTGGTTGTCTTCGCTCTTGATGAAAGTCTTTTTAATGCGAGGGACAAGGAAGATGCTGCCGTTAGTTGACTGCTGGAGGGAGTAATCGGAGGGGGAGTATGAATTCCCCTTCTCATCTCTCAACATGCTGAAGACCTCCATGTACAAGCTGTTAAGTTGCTGCTTCATTTCCTTCAGGTTTGTCATGTTCTGGCTTTTCTCGCTTAGCAGACGCTCTTTCTCCTCCTTCAGTGAGTCCAAGTCGCTCTCCAGAACCACTATGTTCTCCATCTTGCGTTTGCGGCAGTTCTGGGCGGCCACCTTGTTCTTCCCACGGCGCCGTATGTCTCGGACCAGGGCCAGCTGGGCCTCGTTCAGTTGGTGCTTTGACATCAGCTCATTGAAATCATCAACAGGCAGATTGATAATCATGGCTACAGTGAAAGGGATTTTGAGGGCCCTAGCCCTCTGCTCGTCTCTGGAGAGACGCATGTTAGAGCGTTTCTTCTGCTTATCTTTGGTGAAGGGGGCGTCGCTGTGGCCGCTCTCCTCTGCTGAGTCCGTCTTGTGTTGTTTGGTTTTCTTTTTCTGCTGCTGTTGCGGCTGCCCTGCAGGTACAGAAACTCCTGCCTGGAGATCATCAAGTTGGAAATTCAGTGAGAACATATCTGAGTAGTCGGATTCTGCACTTCCAGGGTTCTGGTCCATCTCCTCCATGTCTGAATCGCTGTAAAGAAAGGAGCCATCCTCGTATACAGACTTTCCAGGTGAACTAGCATTTGGGCTCGTGTTTGAAGAGATTCCTGAATCTGAGTCGGGCAAATCTGCCGTCAGACTTTGTTTGCCTCGGTCAAATGCATCTTCGGACGAGAGGCTGTAAAGGTCCATTGGTGCAAAGGGGGGCTTGTTTGGGATTTCAGACATGGTGTCACTTTCTGTCCCTTCAAGGCCATGCTGACCACTGCTCTCTTCCAGAATGGCATTGGGGTAAAATATGTCACAGAAACTTTCTGCACCAAAGTTGGTATTTAACTGAGGAGCTTTGGCTTTCATCTGGCTGAGACTGTCTGCTGGGGCCATACTGGGAACAGAGCCATTGAAGGTATTCATAAACTCTGCAGGAAAAACATTGTTTGTTCCCCCATCTGTTAGATTGGTCATGGGGTAAAAAGTGTAGTTTGGATTCTGTACTTCTGGGCTGTTTGAAATAGGACAAGATGTGGTCTCCAGTGTGTCCTCCATCTGCATGTTCAGGCATTGCTAGAAGAAAAAGATGAAGACCCATTAGAATAAATAAAATCAAGAGGACAAGTTACAAACTATATCCAAGACCAGAGTGAATATAAAAATGTCAACATTTATTGTATGTGACGCAGAGAAGCACGTAGCCTGTGTACTCATACATTAACCTACAGTGGGACATTATGACGGCTTAAAAGCTTGTGAAAAAAGCTTTCCTACAATCTATAAAATGGAATCCACTTGGCACACTTTCAAAGTTAGACTATCTGGGTCATGCATGCAGTTGTTCCAACTGATTGGTATCTCAATGACAAATGTTGGTAGAACTGGATGAAGTAGAAAGTGGCCTTCGGTAAGTTCCAAGACTAACCAAATAATACCAATCTCCCAGCTTGCTGTGATGAGAAGTTAACCAACAATGTTATCTTCACAAGGCAGCTCACGCGAACTCCAGAAGTCACAAAGGCTTATCAGCAGCTTGCCAGAACGCCTAATGCAATGCTACTTGATAGTAAGCTGTATAGTTACGATTTCAGTCCAGTCCACTCTGACACAGAGGTCAAGGCAACAAATGGCACACTGCTCCACCCATCAGCTAATGCAAATATGAGGTGCCTTGAAACAAAACTGATAAGGCTGCTACTGACAAACTAGCGTGCAGAAATCTTCACATTGATGCCAATAAGCAAAGTTTTTAAGACTGCCACACCCTCTCTACACAAGATTTTATCTTATTAGAAAAAGTTTGTGGCTACTAATCATTTTGAACACCCACCTTCTGAATTCTCTAAAAAGTCTCCACAATGAGACCTAACCACAGCGGAATGAGCCCGGTGCATGTGTCTCACATATACGAGACTCCACTCTCAAAGAGCTAACAAAAAGGTATTTGTCCTCCAGTGCCAGGCTCCTGCCGTTGATGCATTCTTTGGGTATTTGTTCCAACAAATACCAACATAAAGCACCATGTCAATGAGGCAGTAGAATCCATGTATTATACCTGCAGCTCAGGGAGGGACAAAAGCTCCATCCATGCCTGTTCCAAATCTGGGGACATCCTCTGTGTTGGTGGTGGTGGTAGTGGACCTGGGGAGGGGGCGGCCAATGGTAGAGCTGGCTGCTCAGGCGACATCATGGGTGCTGAAACAGCAGTTGTGTCCAGGCAAACTGACGTGTTCTGTCAGACAAAAACAAGAATATTAAAGATTTTAAACAACTAAAAGCCACGTTGAAGGCTGCAGTCCATGGCGTCACATGTGCGATAATAAGTGGATCTTCCTACCTCAGTTTCCTCTACGGGAAATGTCTCAGCCAGTAGCTGCAAACATTCATCAAAGGACATGGCATCACCATTATCTTCTGTGAAGCTGGCATTCTGTAAGAAAGGTTAAAATACATACTTTTAAACTTTCCGTCTGGCATCCATTGCGGCGCACCGTCTTTTAAAACAAGCACATGATTTTATATTTATAGAGCTCAGGTCTCTGTAGAGTAGTTTCTAGAGAAGAATACACCGATGCAAAACTACAGACCCACCTGTGTTTCTGTAATTACACCAGATGAGGTGGTTACTTAGCTACGACATAGACACAGCCTATCAGATGAGGTGGGAGTGGTCACCCTCTGACATGAGTAATGATGGCCACGTGCGTGTACCTGTGTAACCTCTAGAGGTGCGACAGCTGACTGCAGTGGGGCTGTGGATGGCGGGCGGGGTATGTACTCTCCCGTTTCCTCGTCGAGCTGTAGCTGTGCCAGCAAGGCCTTCTCCTGCTCCCGGAGCAGATCCAACCTCTTCTCTTCTTCCAGCTCCCGCTGCCTCTGCAGCTCATGTTCTTTCTGACGATAGTTGTAGTCAAACACCTCACGCCTGGCACCGAGATCAACGTCCTGGTTCCACAGTATGTCAATCAGGTTCATGTCCTGGGAAGAGAACCACAGATCAGTTTAGAGAGATGTCAGGCGTAGCCTTGCTGTCCTGCAGCGACAATGTGAGCAGCATTGGAACAAAGAAAAAGCGTCCTGGCTGTGAGGCATGGCTGCTGCACTCGCCACACCCTGTCCCTCAGTATCTGTTCAATGACAGCTACACTGGCACTAATGTCATGGGGGCTAAGCCACATTAATAATACATAGTACTTCTCTCTTTCCCCGTAGCCACCACACACCAGCAGGAGACACGAATCCTCACTCGATACTGTGAAGTGATCATTACCCATCTGATTACATTGAGGTGTGAATTCATTTGTCTCACTCAAACTCACAAACGGGGCACATTCTGTGTCAAGTGTTTGCATAAGCTCCAGTTCTCAAAATGAACTTCGGTTAAATCCCAAACACTGATATCATATTTTAGATCATTTATAAAATCAGAAAGTTAAAAGGAAGTCTCAAAGAAACATGGCAGCTGCTTAGAGAATGTATTTTAATGTATTTTTTAAAATGATATTACAGTAATATTCCTAAGATGGTGGTATAATATAGCCAAATCAAAATTAGAAATGGAAGACTGTAGATCTGCTGTTGGGTGGAATTGCAGGCTTTGTTTCCTTGTATCCTTCCTGCTCTGTCTTCAAGTAAATAACTACAAATGTGGATAACTGACCTCAGCAGATTCTGTCAGGACACTGCACAAATAAGTTTGTCCTAAATTGAGTATTTACACATTAATTTGAGTGCGGCAGACATTAGAGACGATGTCTCTAACAACTGTGAGGACATATTAATACTGTTTCCTGTAGATTTTCCATTCAGAGGCTAAATGTTATTTGCCTGTTTAAACAAGAAAGTCTAAAGACTTTTTTTACCAGAACTTATTTACAGAAGGAAGCCATTTCACAAGGCCCAGCGATGTTGCATAAACTCAAGATACTGGTTCACAAGAAATATGGCTGGGCATGTGACTTGTTTGTTCCTCAGATTTAGGTACAAACATAATTTATGGCCAAGCTTTATAATGCTTGTAACTGGTCATATGGTCAGAGCAGTCATAGCTAGGAGGAAGCCAAGGGGGAACTGACGGAAAATAAAGCATTAAGCAGAACAATACTCAATACACAGAGGATGTGAAAGTGAAAAAATGAAGAGAAAACATGCAGTATGATAATGTTTTCTCCTTTAATTTGTTGATTAAAGTAAAATAGAGAGTGTGGTAAACCCTCATAAACGGCTAATGATAGCAAACAGGGACTTATACACGCAGTATTTTAAGATACTGTTGACACCGTTTTTCTGACTATGACTATGAAAATAAGAACCCACTAACCCCTCTTGCATCAGTGTTGCATCAGAGCCGTGACCACTGAAGGATTACACTTTACTGAGGCTGCACACTACAAGTCATACTCACAGGCTGAGAGGTGAGCACACAGCCAGACATTATGGCTTCTGCAGGAACGAGGAAGTGCCCTAAAATATCTGAGTGGGATGTCTGAACGCACTTCTTAAAGTCATCCATGTTTTCCAGAATAAAAACCCGCATGCTGGTCTAATGGTCACACCTTATAAGCTCATCAGACAAGTCATACGAGTCCCTCAAAAACAATGCGAAGTCTAAAAATGGTCTGCCTTCTGTTTATGCAGAGGAAGTTCAATCCGCCTTTTCACTGTCACTTATTGAATTGTGTAGTTTTATAATGTCACAAAACCAAAGTAACTCAACAAATTGTAGCTCATATTCTGTATCAACGCCAAATAGATTGTGTAAATGTGTGTAAGGTCGGGTTATCGTTATGGTATCAGTGACAAGGCAGTCATAAGACCTGGATTGGCACCAGAACAAGGAAGCTAGCCCATAATATTACTTAGATTTCCCAGATCTCTGTGCCTCAGCTATTCGAGCCAAACAACGGACGTTTAGTCAACAAAACAGACAAAACATGTAGACCAGACACACAGCTCCCTATTACAGAAAACACATGCCGAACAAACAGCTTATGGTTCCTCTTGCTATCCAACTGGGTGACAGAAGAGTGATCCAAAGTGTGTGTGCTTTTGGTATGGGTTGTTCATTTACCTCTCTTCGGCTAAACACAAGGGCCTCAGAGGGGAGCTGACTCCAGTGGTTTATGACGCCTTCTTTCATCACAACTCAGTGGACATCCACCCTTGACCAAGGATGATGAAACACAGCGACACATGTTCCAAAGCAGACCTTTCGGCCCTCATCAGTCAACTGTGTACTTCCACTGACCCTGACTTATGGCAGGTTCGAGCAAACACAGAGGATGTGAGGCTGACAGCTCATTCAAAGTGCAGGAAAATAACTGGGGAGACTTATATATGCCAAAATACACCGTATAAACAAACAGGGGGCAACTGTATAGCCTTTAAGGGGATCATTCCCAGTGGTAACAAGATTGTCTATAACAGATATGGTATCACATGCTTAGGGGAAGGGGGAGGAGGGGGAGGAGGAGGGACACAGTTACGAGAAAAATGCTCAAGAGAGTCTCGGTTTACCGAATTTGTCAGAATGATAGAAATAATAATACAATTTTTATTTCGAGTCACAGCAACAACAGTGACATTTAAGCTTGATTTTATTTCCCATGAAGCAAACACATCACATGTGACTGTCTCGCTGGACTGAACGTGATTCAGAGGGCAACCTTTTAATATCTGTAACTAAAGAAAGCAAGGCTCATGGGGTATTTTTCTACTTTCCTTCTCACATTTGAGCTGTTATCTCTACATTAGACCCTCCTAACTACGCCATAACCTGACTGTCACTGCGCGTTGGTTATATAATTTGCTGTAACAAACATTAAAAAGTTTACCTGAACTATAAGCACGTCTCTGCCCAACTATCACGTCATATAAAAGGAAGTTAACAGTCCATGTCAGCCGGTGCATCTCGTCTTGTGATCACTTTTTAAGAAACGCTCATGTTTACCTGTTGACCGGAACGCATCACCTCCGTTTCCATCATCATGGAGATCTGCCTGGCCGTGAAGAAACGCCTTATGAACGGTAAATATGTGTGTTATTCCCCAAATGGCAGATTAAAATGGCGAGCGGTCCGGTGCCGATAGAGTCCGTCGCAGCAGCTGAGCTGTGGCAAATATTACTTCCTTTAAATCTAATGAACATTACGGAAATGATGGCCCTGCCTACCGAGCTGCGGCGCCGGGATCGTCCCCCTCACATCGGCCTATGAGGCGATAAGAGCCGTGTGTGCATGCGTGTGGAGCCCCCAGGCTGAGCAGGCAGGAAACACCTCACACTAGTTACCGAATAAAAATACAACATACATGTACAGCATATGTAGCCAAGTGTGCATTTAATAAATGATAAATAAATATGATAAAATAAATTGTTCAAAATAAATAATTTAAAAAAAAATAATGTTCGGCTGCATCTTGTTTGAGTGTCAGTTTTATATTTCTAGCTGCGTAGAATCCAGCTCACATGTAATTAGAAAACTAACAACCACGCAACTGTTTCTATTTTAACTCCGTCACCAGAGGAGTTTGGGTTGGTGCACAGCGCCCCCTGCTGGGCACCGCGCCCGGTGTGGAGCCGGAGGCCCTGGGGCCCTAATGTCCCCTGGAGACACTGAGGACGTCCACTGGCTGCTGGGACAAAGCCGTGAGGACCCAAATGGGCTCTGGTCAGGGGTGGAAGAAGCATTTAGATCATTTATTTAAGGAAAGTAGCAAATGAAGGCCTCATTCAAAATGTAACTTTACGAAAAATACAGAAGTATTAGCAGCTAAATATAAGATAAGATAAGATATTCCTTTATTAGTCACACAGCGGGGAAATCCACAGTGTTACAGCAGCAAGTAAGTAAAAGTAATAGAACAGCAGGATTAGAACTTCAATAAAACAATAATGAATAAACCAGTGGACAGAGATATACACATAAAAATGTACTTTACAGAAGCTTATCTATAATAAAAGTAGGCTAATCTTTCCACAGAATGGTCCCAATCAGTCTATATTATTATATTTTTCAGTTTTATTGATACACTGACGCGGGGAAAGTCCTACTTTAATGTTGTAGTTAGTCGAGGTGGAATACCTTTTGGACAGTTTTATCTATAACAATGCATCATGTTTTTTTTGTTGGTCATATGTTTTAGATGTCAAATCTTAATCTGAAAAGTCAGTAAGAACTACAACTAAATAAATGCAGTGGAGGTAAGGAAGTAAAGGACTTCAAGTGAAGTGAAGTAAGTGAGTAAATGTGATTATTGTCCACCACTATGTGATAAATGGTGATAATGAACGGTCATTGACTTAGACTTAGACTTAGACTTCTTTTATTGATCCGCCATAGGGGGAAATTTACATGTTACAGCAGCAACAATAGACAAGAAAGAGTGAATAAAAGCAACATTGGAAAATAAAGCAAAATAAATATGTGTTGTGATTGGTACAATTGGTACTATTTGGTGTTATAAGTACTTAATACTAAGCCTACTAATAAAAAGTAGCAGATGTAGTGATTATAAAGTTACCTCTGAGTACAGTGTAGCCCACATCAGTGGTGGAAAGTAACTATTTACAATTAAGTACACTTTTGAAGTACTTGTACTTTACTTGAGTATCTCCATTTGATGCTGTACGTCTACATTTCATATGGAAATATGAAAATCTCTTTCTCCCCACTAGCCTACATCTATGTGTCACTTAGTATATAGTCCCCAGTTAGTTCCTTTGCAGATTAGGATTTTGCAGAGAAAACATACGTATACTCAGTTATATTCCTCTAATGTATAACATTGCATCATATATAATATGATGCAATGCTTCACATTAGTGGAATGTAACTGAGTACATTTCCTAGATTACTGTACAGTACATTTTTTTCCTTTGTCCTTTACGTAAGTATTTCTATTTTGTGCTGTGTTATACTTTTACTTCTACTCTTTACTCTTTTCCACATTTAGTTACCACCTGTAGCTACTATATTTCATAGCTTGAGACTTTTCATACAAAGAATGTGTTAAACGATAATGGATTAGTAAGAATTATATGACAAAGTAATATAGGCTACTATAATAATGTACAGACTGAAAGAGGACATTCTTCCTAATGAGAACTGTTAGTTTTGATGGTTTAAGTATGTTGATTAGACTCAATTCTACTTTTACTGAGGGAACAAATGACTGCAGGACTTCTATTTGTAATAGAGTATTGTTGCATTGTTGTACTCTTACTTTAGTAATGGATCTAAATAGTCCTGGTGGACAGACCTGCAGCCTGATATGCGCTTAACGGCTTATTTTGTAACTTCAGATGACTTCGCTACCAGCCAGTCCAAGATTACTGCTATTTAAGAAACTTCTTAAGGCGTATAAAATCCTCTGGGTTAATTAAATGTGACACCCCGGCGTAAGGAAGAAGTCGGATCGAGATGTAATTAAGTGGCTTTTGAAATATGCCAAGGTAATAAGACAGACTTAGTCCTGACTGTGGCACCTATCTGTGAAGAACCTCACACTGAAGTGCAGCTCACTGTGTCACTGCGTGAAATTACACTAAAAAAGCCCATTTTTCCCCCCCTCGTGCGCGCTCATGAGCACGCGTTCACGTTTGGCAGCTCCACGTCGACATTCTTCCAGCTGCATATAGTGAACTGCACAGGACTGGGGGAAGAAAAGGTAAAAGCGGCGCCAGCCACCTTACGATCAGAGCGCTGCAAGTCCCGCAGACGGACACCAACCGCAGTGAAAACAGACGTTTGCACTGTGAATCCAGCCGTGGCCTGCAATGTCCTCAGATCCATTTCTGCTTTTGCATTTTATGATCCAGACTACTTGCCCCTCGTGTTGGATTGCAGCTGTTCCCTTGCGTCCACCTATATCAGGTACAGTATGACTTGCAGAACTTACTTTGCCTTCATCATATTACTTCTTTTGTTAATCATTGTCAAGGTAACGATTGTGGCCTGACATTGTTTGTTTTATTGCATTATTTTGCACTTCTAAAGTTGCTGTCACTTGATTGCTGTACAAGTGGCAAGTGCCCCAACTGAGCTGCCTTTCAAACTGACACAACTAAATACCCCTGGAGCTTTCTGCACTTTCCTCATTGCTATCATTTCTGTCTACATTGTTTGGAGTATAACTCATTTTCCAGAGCCTGTTCAGTTCAGAAAGTTGTTAAAGCTCAACAGGTAGAGACAACACACTGGCACAGGGCTGAAACAGTCATAATGAAGTTAAAGATATCCCCACAACTGGAAACTTCAAACATGTCAGCCATCATAGAGACTGGTTAATGTGTTAACTCTGCAACCAACCAGATGGTTAGGCTTAAAGAGGTAAGTAAGTACATTTTAGCATCATTTTCGGAGGATTTTACGGCAGGATCAACTATTGCACATTCCCATATGATATTCAGCCATTTAATCATTTCAGTAGAGAGCTGACAATGTGTAAAAAGACTCCATCTGGCCTGCTTCACCTGGGTGACTCTAGGGAGGTCCCACCACACAGCAAGCTTTTCTATAGGCCTTACAGTCCTTACAGCATTAAAGCCTTCACCACTTGATCTGTTGACTTTGTCTCGTGTCGTTATGTGTTCTGGATTTAAGTCAGTACAGTGAAGATAGAGATTATCAAAGCAGATGTCCTGTTTTCCTTGCTTTTTGTGCCTAACTACAGGTTAAAGGAGCACCCAGTCATGAGGAGGATAAGGTCCTGCACAAGGACAAACCTATGAGGTGGCACTGTGGCTTTCCAAATAAAGTTCTGTGATACACTTAGACTCTAATTGCTCGCAGTCAGTGCATTACAGAACTTTGTTTTGGGAGTTAATACTTTAACATGTGGGAAATAAATCCTCAAACATCTGGACGTTTACAGCACGGTGCAATATTCCTGTTGAGAAATGACTGTTTTCTCCAATAAAATTTCTCTCTGTTTTAAGCATTTCTCACTGCCTATGTCGTCTTTTCTGAGAATTTAACCATGGTTGATTTATATTCTGTAGTAGCAGTATGTTTGCTTGTCATTTATGTGCTATAACTTTGTGTTAAGTCAATACGTAAAGAGCACTGCTGTGTGCCATATGGAAAAAGTAGTCACGCTGGTCAGATGACTGAGTAGAGGTGAGGCTCAGAGGTAAACAGTGAAGTCACATTGTTTTAGCTCAGTCTCAGTTTGTAAAATCACCTCACAAATGTTTTTGTTTGACACTGTGGTGATGCTGCTTTAATAAGTGAAAATAGCCATAGTCATAAATTATGAAGAATGATCTAGCAGACAAAAGCTATTTTTTTTTAATAAATTGGGACGTTGACAATGTTTGCACTTACATGTCATACAGTAAACAATAAAGTTACATCAATAAACACAATGACACAACAATACATATACAAACAGAACTAGTCTCAAACTATAAATGTATAATCTGAATTTTAAGCAGACAGTTTTACTCAAACATACAGGGGCAGACAATTTGCACACATCAAAATGTGATATTCAGCTCACATTTAATTATTTCTGTATCTTTCCCACTTTTGGTCCACTGTTTCACTTTCCTGCATTATTCTGAGCCAAGTCAAGCTGCTGTTTAACCTCCATTGCCTCAATTATAAACTATTAATAAAGGCTTTATTTGTAACCTTCAATAGGCTTTAATATACAGCACATTCTTTAACTATCAACATTTATTTTTTAACAGCTTCCTGCCCTCTTAAATATTTCAACTCACAACACTAAGTGCCTTCATGTATTTATCTCTTAACTACTATGCAAACTGTAAATTCCAGCCTTAACAGTCAATGGAGCAAAGGAAACCAGTCCTATACAGCAAGGCATTCTGGGAAATACGTAAAATGATGCATTCGAGTGCTCCTCGTTTGCTCCATTTTCAGATGGCTGAGAACATGTCAGTTGTGTAACTATGTTCATCTCTCTGGTTTAAAGGGTAAACAAAGAGAGCCAATAAAATCACAAAACAATAATTTTTAAATTATGAATTCCATCATTATTACTGGTAGCAGTGCAGTTCCTCACATTTGCCCTGGCCAAAAACCATGCATACAAACATCATACCTGAACTTAAACATATCATAATCATGGACAGTCTATAACCATAACAAGAGGTTGTGACTAAGGAGGCCTTATTTTAACATTGATTGGATCTCACGGTGCCATATTCACATTAATTTCTCAGATCTACAATCCAAAACCCAAACATATACAATTCACTTTAAGACAAAGAAATGTAGCAGTTTGTCACATTTAAAAAGCTAGAACGAGCAAATGTTTTGCGTTTATGATGGCAAAATACCAATTTATCATGGTATCATTGTTGTAATTACGAATTAGTGCCTCGTATGTGGTCTCTGATTCCCAAACGTGGCAAGAAAATTCCCTTTTTCGCACATGCCATGCATTCACCGCGATTCAGGTTACTCATGTGGACTGACTGTGATTGTGATCTTTCCGACGGGCAGTGAACGCGGCTTACTTTCCCTGCGCTGACCTCTGACAGCCGCTCATGGATCCTCTCCCTCCCTTCACAAACACGGAAGCAGCATGGCGTCCAACAGCACCGGCGGTGGGAGCTCCGACAGGCAGCGGATTGCACAGCAAAGACTGAGCATAATTGCCGGGCATTTACAGAGACCGGCGGACAGCGACTCGGCCATCCTCGCCGCGGAGTGCAAAGCCCAGGGAGACGAGACAGACGTGTCCAGAGAAGGGAGGACGGTGCCGAGGAGGAGGTACAAGGCTGTGATGGAGCGGTGGACGAGGGTCCATCCTCTGTGGCTTTAGCTAGTTATTAAATCAAACATGAGTGAACTAACACATACCTAAACTAGAACCAATAGCCTGTCACTTACCTCCGCCTCTTTTCCTAGCATTAAAAACGTCGAGACGTGTCGCTAAAGCGGGTTTTAATTAGCCTGCTAGCTAACGTCACTTGGCTACAAGTAGACGTTCATTTGCTACGGAGTGGGTGCGGTTAGCTTTGACTGATATCCTCAGGAGTTAAACGTTGAGATGGTCAACTTCCTCAAAGTCGGACAGCTGTAGCTTTTTCTCTGGCTTCTAATAGATCATTTAAATGGCCATAAGACTATTTTTCAGTGTCTGTGAGGTTGTAAAAGCTTAGTAGAAGTGTTAACGTTGTGGCTAATCTTCTGGTATGTTCTGATGCTTATCAGTTTGTCGTTACTGTAACGTAACGTAACGTAAGATAACGTAACGTACAGCCGTTGCTTAGCTACTGTTTGATTCATTAGCTTTGTCATTTACTAAGTTCATTTGTTTACTTCAACAGATACAGTCGCTCTTTATTTGAGCTCCCTCTTATCAAATTGCGAAGGAGCCCATCATGTATTTTATTCCTCTTATCTGGATTCCTCAGTGAAACACTTTTAATTAGTAACAACAGTCAGAGGAGACAGGTAAACTTCTGTGTGTGCTCTGTTGATCTGATTGGCCGGGACATGTGGTGGTCTGACTTTCAACCTATTGGCAGCCCGGCTCCTCTTGAGGAAACGCCACCACACTGTGCTGACATCTAGTGTCAGTCTGAGATAACAGATGTTTTTAAGTGTAAAATCAGGACTCAAAAATGTCAGAATGTCCTGTTCTGGTTTGTATAACATTGTGGTGATATGATAAACTATTATGTCTTGCAGCCCTGTGCGGTGCCCCAGTTGTTATGCTGATTTTGAGCCTGTGTCTTTATAAAGTCATATATATTTTTCCTAACAGGAACAGGGGAAATCCAACAGTGTGGTGATGTTCAGGTGCAGACCAGTGGCCACATCCGCATATCACGTTGTAATAATAAAATAGTCACTGTTTGCTTGGAGAAGCACCAAGAAACGTACTCATTAAAGCCTCTCAGTTTGTAGGCATTCTTACAGCTACCTTTCTTGAATGGTTAGTTAAATGGTTTCAGGCAGACAAATCCTGATCTGCAGGTTATGTGGAGTCTCAGATCCAGTTTCTCGGTAAGAGTGTGCCGGAGCCAGTTCAACTCCAACCCCAGCTGATGAAAGGGGGGAAAAAGAGGAAACCTCAGGTGGAACAGCAGAGGAGGGATCCTTCCTCCAGAACAGACAATCAGACAATGGATGTTGTTTGTACAGAGTTTGCGTCAAAATGAGATGCACACAATCAGGAAAGAGCTCAGGTCAAAACAAATTCATTAAAACCTACTTTTGTGTTTTAAAACAAGACCTTGCTCATGTCCTGAACTTTTCTGCTTGAAAACAGTGGTGCGTACTCACTGACCTTGCCCCATTTATTGATACATTTTTATTCTCTATGTTCAGCAGCCATGACGGCTGTATCAGTGGTGGTGAGGATTCATTAATGTATGACTCAGTGTGTCACTCTCATTTATACTCTCACTCTTAATTTATAGGAAACTCCATTTTGGCAGGTATTAATCTTGATTATGGCTCTTACTCCACTGTGTTAGCATCCCATCCCAAGTGACCCATGAATTATGGGTGCCCTGAGTGGTGTGTGTGAGTGCAGCACACAAGCTCTGCACATTTTTGGAGCCTCATCTTTGGTTGTGAAGCTGGTGATTATAATGTTATATTCCTCAACAGTACGTGCATAGTAGCATTTGTTTGAGTTCATGTAGCTATGGCTGTACTCCAATAAGGTTGGTGATTCTCCAAGAAAGAACTGAAAGTGTGCCTATGTGCAATTAATGTGGATATAAATGCTATACAATTAGCTGAAGCTTGTTAGTTCAGCACGCAGGTTTGGACTTCATCATAAAAACAGAGCAGTATTGAATCTAGCTAGGGATGAGAGTGTGTGCCAAGTGCCATAAATGTAAATGTATATTTTAATGTGTTGGGAGGGAAATGGCTGACAGCACAGGGAGTGTCTGATAGCTTCCTCAGTTGATGGATATGTTGTTTGAATGTGTCGTCTCTGCTTCTGCATCACAATGTCAACAAGCTGTGTGTTTGCAAGCCTGTGGGCAGAGGAAGTCAACCAGGGAAATAGTAGGTGTTTCTCTCTGCACCCTCCCACATTGTAAATTTGCCAATTGATAGCCAGCCCCACCTTGGTTGAATGCAAAGGCTGTGAATGACTGAATGAAATAAGGAGACTTTGATATTCCCCCCCAGTGAAATGCTATATGTCTGGGTGTTAAAATTTCAGCGTGATGTATCAGTGTATTATCAGCAAGGCCTTTCCCCATTCCTCTTTATCATGGTGGAATTGCCCATGCCACACTTGTGTCTTTTCTAAAGAATATATCAGGTCACTACCCCCAACGCCTCTCAACTCTGATGGCATTCATGTCATGTCTTAACTTTAGTGTAAAGTGTATGACTTAACTTAACCTCTGCCAATATTTGTTTTTCCACAGGCAGGAGATTATGAAATGGAACGGCTGGGGATACAGCGATTCAAAATTCCTCTTCAATAAGAAAGGTCAAGCAGAATTTACTGGCAAAAGGTACCTCATAATATTACATCACCACTCGTACACATACTCAGTTTGCATCTGTTGATGATTCAGAGACATCAGTCAGTACTAGGTCTCATTCACAGCCTCTAATCTTGTGAACTAGTAGCTTCAGCATTCATAAGTTCGATTTGAGGCTGGAGTTATGCGTTGATTGCTTTCACAGTCCATGCTGTGAACCCAGCTTTTGAAATCAGTTGTTTCCTTCCTACGCTCACAGCAATGTGGTGCTACTGCCACCCAGTGGTTGGCATTTGAACTGTCCATTGTCATCTGAGAAGGTCACTGCTTGTGATTTTCAGCTTTCCCAAACTCTGTTGCTCATTAACAGAAACCGCTTTCCAATCTGTTAAAAAATGGAACATACTATGCTGGTGATTACTGACGTGTCCCTGGTAAGCACAGTTATTGACTGTCTGTTGAAGAAAAAAGATGTAGTTTGAATATCTTAGGGTGTCCAGAAATAAAGCCAGTTGTCCTCAGTCTCAAAGAATATGGCTTCAGTTTACAACAGAAAGAATGGCTGCACCTTTACCCCTGTCTCCCAAGACAGGACCAGAAGTATAGATGAGCATTGTTATTGTAATCATGACACATGACTTTGGAAAAGACAGCCCTGTTTGTCAGATTGTAAACACTGAGAACTGACACCTTATGTATATGGGGATGTATTTTATTTTCTAATGAGTCCAGCTGAACAGGATGTTGCACAGCAAATGGTTTTACTCCTGTGCGAGCAGTTGCCACGAATTTCCCCTAATGCTACCTGGGCGGCGTACAGTAACTGAGGCTTGGGTGCAGTTGAGTGAATGTCAGAGATGGTGTTCTCCTCCTCCGCGCTCACTGTGACAGAGGCTTTTTCATTATAGAGTGTGTTTCATGGTCTCTTGGACAAAGGCACACCACAGTCCCCTGATGGGTTGGCCCGGGCCGTGCCAGCAGCTCAATTATGCAAGGGATGGCGAGGGCGATCACATGGACAGCACTGTCTCTGCTGCTCTGCTTGCCTAATAACCTCATTGGACTCAAACCTCACACTCTATTCCTATTAGACACAGGCCTGGTTTTCCAAATGAATAAACCCAGTCAAGCATTTAGATGTTTTCCATTGAGGGCTTTGACTTCCACTCCTGGAATATACTAATACATGAGGCTTAACTGATTTGATTTAATTGATTATTCATACAATTTGTCTTCCTTTAAACAATCCAGGTATAAGCTAAGTGGAATGATCATTCCCGCTCTGAAAGATTGGATGGAAAACACGTTTGGAGCCACTCTGCAGCATAAAATTCCAGCAACAGTGAGTACAATTCATGTTTATTTGTCGTGTCTTCGGTGAATGGCAAAGAAGAGCACTTACCTAAAATTCAATGGCTTGTTTTGTTTCAGCCCAGTCTGACTAGCAGCGCTGTACAGCCTCCCGCTCTTAACGAGGCCTTTGTGGAAGACCTGAAATCCACAGGTATTCCCTACTCTCATGAAGCAGAGGATCGAGTGTTTCGCGCCCACGGTAAGGCATGCTGGGAGGAGACATCCCCTCCCCACCCCAACCCAACTGAAGATAAAAAATCGCCCACATCAAAAATCATCCACTTTTATGTGTTGTTTGTAAACCACTATCAGCATAAAATATGTTTGTCTGATTGTTTAGTATGATTTTTAATGTAGCAGCAGTGTTTTATTTGTGATATGTCACATTACAATTTCTGCAGATTTGTCATCTGCATCATCATCTCATTCCTGTATTTTCCTCCAGGCCATTGCTTACACGAGATCTTTGCTCTGCGTGAAGGGAAGATTGGTCGTGTTCCAGATTTGGTGGTATGGCCAAGTGAGTTCATAAGCTGTGTCATCTCTGTGTTTTTATCGGCCTGTTTTTCTCCACCCACATAGCATCGCTGATCCCCCTGCTGGCTTAGATGATTTAAAGGGTTAATCTCTGCAGAGGCAGGGATATTAATATGTATGAGTGGAGGCTTAATAAGAAACGTCAGGGGGAGGACGGTTGACACCCAATACTCCACGGTCTGGCCCTGCACAGTACACCCATGAATTATGATTCCGAGATTGGTTTTCTGTTGTTATGGCTGGCACTATTTTATCATGCAAATGAGTGTTGACTGATGGTTGAAACTTGATTAGCAACCTCCCAAATGGGCTGCAAATCACCAAGCAACTGTAGGTATCACTTCATCCACACTAGGACCAAATTTTAATTTTACCAACCCATCAAATACACTCTCATTTGCTATCTAATGGATATTTTGACCTGTAATTTGCATTCCTCAGTAGTCCCTCCAAGTCAGGCTGTGTTTTTTAAGTGGAGGTTTAGTTTGTTGAACTATAATCCGCAGGCAGAGGCTGTGCTTTTAATTGGATAGCAAAGTGCACTAGAACACAGGCATTTCTCACTGCCTCTAAAAGCACTTGAGGCCAGTCAAGCACATCCATGTAGGTGGGTATTGCTACTCTTCCCACTAGCTCGCCACTCCAGTGTGAATGGATGCGGGCCCCATGATTGGCTAAAGCATGTTTGTATTGATCCAGCACATCCCACCCCAGAGAGCGTAGCTTCTTGCAGTCTGTCTCCGCCTGAGGAAAGCCCCGGGCAAATCACAGCTATCAGGCAAATCAAAACGCACCCTGCCTCTCTGCTCTAATGGCTAAGGCCATATATATTTATTTATTGTCTTTTGTTTACACACAGTGTTATGTGCCATGTTTTATTTCCCTTGCAATGTCCACTCAGGTTATTATGTGAACCCTTAATTCATGGATGCAGTGGAAAATGAAAACATTTCCTTAATGATGATCACTAATTTCTAAAATGATATCCTGTGTCTTTGCAGACTGCCACAATGATGTAGTGAAAATTGTGGAACTGGCGTGCAAACATAATGTTTGTTTGATGCCATATGGAGGTGAGTCATGAAATCAATGGCATTACCATAATGTCACATACTGTATACACAGGCCACTAGATGTGTAATTACATTTAATGTCCTTTATATATTTGTTCTTTAGTAAAACGTATTAGGGCTAGTCTAGTGTGTTGTAGCAGTATTCACTCCTGTGTGTCAGACCAGGGACACCTTAACAAGGACACCAGAGGTATTGATTTCTTACGAATGTTTGCTAGTGGATGTTCAGGGTACAGAATCTCCCAAAAATGGTCTGGAAGAACAAAGAAAAAATGCAGGATATCTCACCGACCCAATAAACTTGAACTTCCATATAACATAAATAAGCCAAGGAGCAAACAGATTGCACAATGAGTACTTGGTGGTACTGGATGTCGATAATACAGCCTGCACAAACTGCACAACAAATACTGTAGACATTCTGGCAGGTAGGTGGCTGTGCCACATGAAGAGAGCTAACACTGCCCTCTGTTGGGGAGGGTTTTTACCACAATGTAACTGGACCCAATCAGAGCAAATGCAGCACAACCAAATTTCTGCCACTTAACATAATTGGGTCTGTATACTCATATTACATATTGGTTACGTGAAGCTTGTTAACCAAACATACACAGTAATCTCTAGGTAATACAGAGCACCAAGTAATGAGCTGATTATTCAGACACAGCACTTTAAGATGGAATTTGACAATAAATACGACAGAAAGGGTAATTAACTTACTTTACAGTCACACACTCATATTTGGAAGGGTTGACCCACACAGGAGGAACTTTGAATGCTGAATCATACAAAATGCCCCCCTGGTGGGGTAACTAGAGCTCTGTGACCACACAACTGAATCACCCCGTGTGTAAGACAGGCCTCTGCTAATTACCAATCACTTGTCCTTGGCTGTTTAGCTCTGAGTGACCTCCCATCTTCCCATTAGGAACAAGCAATGCAAGCAGGATAATCAATCCTTAAAGGAGGAGCCTTTTGTTTAAATTAGTTAATTATTTGGTCCATTCATATGCTTGTGAACTTCATTTTTTTTCTTAATGAAACTGCATAATCTAATAATAATAATAATAATCTGCATAATAATGAACCTGGTAAATAAGTTACTGCTAACAGTGCAGTGGACTCTCCTCTGTAACCTTTGACCCGACAATGCCAACATTTTTCACTAGTCAATGCTACAAACATTCTCCAGGCACTGAGGTTTGATATCACGTCTTAGATGTGTGTGTGTTTGTGTTACATGAAAATGTCCGGTATAATCACATGGTCCATTTGAAGTCTTCTCTACTGTAACACCTATTGTAACACTTGTTTTTTCTCTCTCAGGAGGGACCAGTGTGTCTAGTGCCCTAGAGTGCCCCCCAGAGGAAACTCGCTCTATTGTCTCTTTGGATACCTCACAGATGGTATGTAAACACCTGTCTGTAAGTGCCAAAACAGCTCATCTGCACTAATGACAAGATAAGCTGAAACCAAATCACTGCAGTCTGACATAATTGAATAAATAGTTGAAACTTAAAATGTCAAGTTTCTTAGAGACGATCGTACTGCTTTACATGAAGAGTTTTGTTTTCACGTAATTGGAGAGAGAGTGGCAAAATATGAATATGCCATTAATATAATGTATTGTAACCTCACACCATCTCAATCTGCAGCCTGAACATGACCACAGAGCTAATTCAACACATGCAATATTAAAATCCTTACTCAGTGACACCAGAACAAGTTGTTAGAGAGGCTTTTAGATTTAATCGTAATTGCCTTTAATTTTTGTAATTTATAACTTAAAAAAACATGTTCACTGAAGCAGTGGTAATTGTTTCTGAGTAGCTTTGTGTGGTTGTCGTTAATGATTCTTCATGATTGATTAAAGAAAATGAATCAAATGTATCATAAATGCCTAAATTATTATTTTTAAGAATTATTTATGAGGTAAAAACAATTTCTGGTTCTGTCTTCTCAAATTTATCCTCAGTTTTATAGAATGTAAATCAATTACATTTGGTGTGAGTAAGTAATTTGAAGACTGGGCTCAGGGAAAAAAATTTTTGCCAATGAAAATAAGCTTTAATGGCAGCCGTAGTAAGAGTTGACATATTTGTTGTGTAAGTGGGACACAACCTCATTCTTGTATTTCAGATGATGAATGTGTTTTTTGTGCATTGACCATTCATTTTAATGGAATCTCAACCACCTCCCCATTAACAAGAAGATTTTTCAATAGATATTTTATAAAACGGTGAATTTTGTCACCAGTACAATACAGTCCTTTGATCCAGGCTCACGTAGACGTGATATATAAGCTGTCTGGATGCTGCTCGCCCACCAGTCAGTGAGTTTGGTGCCACAGACACCAGTGACCAGTGTTCTGTGTCAGGGGTCAGAGGTGAGGTGGCTCCAATGGAAGCACATGAAAGGAGCAGTGCGGTTGGAGCATAAAGTTTATTACCTCTGGAGAATAATTGATGGCAGGTGTGAAATGACCTCCTGCAGGTAGGGGTAGGCCACGTGCCCAGCGGCCCAAATAAGAGGCATATATTTGGAATTTGATGTTAAATTGAGTTTAACCTTGAGGAAAGTGTCTCCGTCCCGAAGCTCCTCTGTACACATTTATCCTCAGACATGTGACCGTCAGGCTAGAAGGACAAGCTGCTGCAAAACTAGTATTGTTAGCAAACTGTCAGGGGACTGTCTCCATGGACTGCTGTTGAGTGCAGTGCTTATGTCTGAGCATTTTGTCAAATGACAGACATGGTGAAGTACAATATTTTCTATTGAGATCTTGTAACCTACATCAAATAAATGGTTTGTTTGTATTTCAGACAGATAAAACAAACTGTGTTGCAGAGTATTTCTTTCATACCGTATGGCATAAAGCATTTTAACAGAATGTTTTATGACCTCCTCCGTCATGTTGTTTGTTTTTCATTTACAGAACCGCATTCTGTGGATAGACGAGAAAAATTTAACCGCCCATGTGGAAGCTGGCATTGTCGGTCAGGATTTGGAGAGATTGGTAAGAGCTTCTCATCCATCCATATTCATCCACACTGAAAAGTGTTGGGCCAACAATCAAGCTGTGTGATCACTCACACGCAGGTTGCCCATGCTCAGTCACCTTGGTGCTCTTTGCTCAGTGGATCTAAGTGGGTTTTAGGAAGGAGTTTGAGACAGGAGCAGAGTGCTGAAGGGGAGAGATTAGAGAGTGAGGCAGCGGTCATGAGCAGATGGCACCATCAAGCTAATTCAGAAAAATGAAGGAGGAGCGGGCATTTGATGCACAGGAATGCGTGAGCTGCATCTAAACTAGACTCTACCTCTGCATTTAGACTGGGCCATTTTGATGGAGCAGATGGGTCTGCATTATAAACTGCCTTCCAGGGGAGTGTTGTGATAAAACAAGGCCTGACTTAACCCCCATCTTGTGCTTCTTGTGGGGGTTGTTGTTTTACTTTGGGGTCCTTATTATTATTATTATTACTATTAAATGTTCTGCCTAAAGATGCAATCTTTTAGGGGTTGGACTGCCTTGAGGAGAACATTTTTGGGTTCCTGATGACCTACACAGTCTCCTCGAAGCTGTAGGGATGGTGCATCTGATGAGGATTGCTGCATTGCTCAAAGGGTTCTTTTTTTGTCACACTCCAAAATGACCCCAAAAAACTTAAAAAAGTCACTTACAGTAGAGAGTTGAATGTGCAGCGAACTTGCATCAAGACTGTCTGACACAGACTGTTAAACACACAGAGTTGCATAAACATGTAGAAGCACTAATTGTAATTTTACTAATTAATTAATTAACAAAAGCCCCAAAAAGTGTCACCTAACGGAAGACAATTACTATATTACGCACACCATCAGTGATCCAGTCAAACAGTGGTATTTGGCACTGCCAGAATAATTCACTGATCTCTCTTTTTAGCCCTCTCATGCTCTTTCCACTTTTAGTTTAGTTTATTTTAAGCTGTTGTAAAAATCCATGATGTTATAAAAACAGTGAAGAACAGTGAAATTTCTGCAGCAGAGCTGATTTTTCCCCCTTCTTTGCTTGGTCTTTTTTGCTTGTTATTAAAACATTCCTGTGGGTTTACAGTGTCATTGTTTGGCAAACATTTTTGCCTCACTTGTAATTCCAACAACAGAAGCATGTTTTCTTTCATGTTTTCACAGCTTAATGAGAGTGGCTACTGCACGGGACATGAGCCTGACTCCATGGAGTTCAGCTCCCTGGGGGGCTGGGTAGCAACCAGAGCATCAGGCATGAAGAAGAACATCTACGGCAACATCGAGGACCTGGTGAGTCGCACGCCCTCCCCCTTTTACCTTCCTGCTCATGTTTGTCCCCAACACGGCATGGCAGTTACTGCACGGTAATTAGGAGAGCAAATTATTAGCAAAAGCTTTGTGGACTTTCCCCTCATCCACAAAATGCTGTGGTCACAGTATCACTCACGAAACACTTGGACACAGGTTGCATGCATGATGGTATCCAAGTCTAATTTTTGTCACCATTTATAAATCTATGAAGGAAATGTGTACTATTTGCACATTTTTGTTTCTAAAAAAAAGTTTTGTTGCTGTTTTCTGACTGAATAGGTCGTCCACATAAAGATGGTGACCCCACGAGGGATGATTGAAAAAAGCTGTCAAGGCCCACGCATGTCCACAGGGCCGGACATTCACCACTTCATCATGGGCTCAGAAGGTTTGCCACCTTTCTCTTGTGATTTCAGTACACCTGAGCATGTGTGCATGTGTGTGAGCTTGCATGTTAATGTGAATGTATGCATGTCTGTCAGTCTTTGCGATAAAACAGTAACATCAGGACGGTTCTCACGCTCCAGGCTTCTTACACATTAACCAGCTTTGGTGGAAAAGGGGTGTTAGTTAGGAACCAGCAAGTGTCCTCCCCACCCCATCTGCAGTGCCCTGTCCTTGTGAATGCCCACAGAGAATACTGCCATATGCCAGGTTTCCCCTACATAATGAGGAGGTTCAGAGACTCTTGGCATGGCAATGTTAAACAGCTGTGGATGCAAACTTTATATTCGCCCTACAAAGCTTAGCAATCTGCTCCCTGACTGGGCTGGGATCACTGCAGAAAGCTCCATTTGTTCTCATTAGTAGTGATTTCAGTATCAAAACCACCACCAATATATGAGATCAAAATCAAATGTGATAAAAACTACAGTCAGAAGTTATTAATGCAGGATGTAGACTACAATTGAAAATGGTTCACTATTATAAAAGTGTTATTACTAGTTAATGTAGCTATGAATCTAACACTTGCCAGAGTGATTAATGTTCATACATGCCGAGCTGCTTTTTTTTTTAAAGAAATTTGGTATTTATTTCTAAATGAATGACCATGAATGCATTTGCATTACTTTTAATTTTTAAAAAGTTGCCTCTTGACTGAGCAGGTTAACTTTGTTGTCATGCTTGTAATATGTTATTTTAAGTCAGCCATATACATTTTTATTCAGCATACATTTAAGTTACAAATGCAAAAGTTAAATTTGCAGAGCAATGATGGCAGTAAACACACAATATACATCAAGTTCCCCTGATGTTAAATTTTTCTCTCTTATCACTTCATTTTTACAATAAAAAAGAAGATCCTGAAAATGAAAAATGAAAATAATTTTTATATAAAGTCCCCATCAGTCCATTTCAGCATCATACTTTACTAACTCAGGAGGTGTTTCTATATAAAGACTTCCCTAAAAAAAACTATGTAAAGTAATTGAAACATCATTGACAGATCAAATAATTCAGCTTTAAAAGCCACATCTACTGTTTCTAGAATAGATACAGTAATTTTGAACATTTCATCCTTAAAAAGACATTCTGCGTCGTCAAGTTTACTGCTGGTGTTTGCTGCCTTAGCAGAGATTGGACAGGACCACACGTCTGTGGGAGTACATGTACCTCTGGGAGGCCTAACGCTGGAACTAAGAGGTCACACCACAGCACTGCCTCATTAAAATTATCTACCTTCTCACCCGCATCCTGTAGTCTGACAACAGGCCACAACAACAACAACAACATAGCACCACACTAAAACCCTCAACTATGCTCTGCATGTTAAGTGGAACACATCCATTTTATCAGAAATTACTTTGAAACCTCAAGCTTCTCATTCACTGCACAACAACAGGGTCTCTGTATCTCTCTGACCTTGAAGTAGCCTGAATGCAAAGTATTTCCCTCTGTCTTGCTTCAACCAGTTGATTAATTAAAATAATCAATGGTAATCCCTTTCTCCTTTCATTTCAACCGTGGAGGATGTAATGTAGGTGTGTGAAGCCAACCAGCGCTAACTTTATGTTCAGAGTCAGTTCTTTGATTCTGAAGTGGTGGCTTCACATCGGTCAACATTGTTCACACAGCTTTTTTTTAATGCTGAAAGCAGAGGGACTCTTCATCGCAAATAGTCCCTCTCCTTCAATACTAGTCCTGTAAGATGAAGTTGGTGTAATAGAGGTGGTTGCAGTAAAAATGGCTTAAGCTGCACTCCAGCATTTCATTGCATTGCATTCATCCCCAAGAGAGTGTTTTTCTGACCTTGCTGCTCTCATTACCTCCCTTTATTCCTCACTCGCTCACCCGCCTTTACTCCCTTCCTTCCAGCTCCTCCCTAGTGCTCCCTCCCTAGCGCGCTCTCTCTCTCTCTCTCTCTCTCTCTCTCTTTCTCTCTCTCTGTCTCTCTCTCTCTCTCTCTGACTCCTCCTCTGCTCACTCACTCAGTGGCTCCTCCTGCCTTCTGTCAGGAGGGAGGAGCGATCCTGGGGCATAATGGAGTCACATGTTTTCCTCTGGGCCACTAGGGAGCAGCGTGTAGCATGTAGTGTCACGTTAGGGGACTCATTAACAGCCATAACAGGCTCAGGAAGCCTCCTAATGGAACCGACTATGTTCAGGAGAAATATAGGAGAAAATGTGTTACTACATCATCTGTAGTAACACATTTTCAGGCTGGGTCTGCAGCTATTATTTTCATTGTTGATTGTTTTTTGATCAACTGATTTAATTGTTGATTAGTTAAATGCCAGAAAATAGTTAGAAATGGTTGTTACAAGTTACAAGAACCATGTGTGACATCTTGTTTCGCTTGACAGTCTAAAATCCAAGTATGTTATTTTTACGGTGATTTTGTGCAGCAAGCTAAAAACACTTTAATGGAATGAACCTTAATAAACCCATTGATAGTGACTGAAAGTCAGAAAGAGATGAGATGCCATAAACGAGAAAGACAAAAGGTTTTATAAAACGCAATGCAATTGCATTTATTAGTGCTATAATAACAAAACTGTGTTGACATAAGTACTCACTGGCAAATTGGCTACACAGTCTGTCATACCACAATGAAACAATGTGAAAGGGGTCGCTCATGGTGATGAACCTACAGAACATTAGCATCTGAATCTGCAGCTTCTCTTGGCTTCATAGAGCTTTATAGTGAAATTCAGCTCATTGTTGAGCTGTCCAGCCTACAAGTTTAGTGTTTTGCTTCACTCTCAGTTCTCTCGTATTAATGCTCTTGACCACAGCAGGCAGCTGTTTTCATTTTAAAACCTCTAAAAACCCCTTGCTCAGCACCAACCAGACACAGTTAGTGACAAGCTGGTGACCATAGTGGAGCATTTAGCAGCTAAAGAGCCAGATATTTCCCTCAGTAGTTGGTAGAGACCAAAAAAAGAAAAAAAGAGTGTATATTGGACGTGCATTCATCAGGTTGCCAGAAACACGAGTCCAAATGAATGATAATGTTGCTGTGTACCTGCTGTTTGGGTAAAAAAGCAACTGTTTGCCATATAAGCTTAAAAGATGATGTGTAAATGATGTGTTCATGTCTCCACTGACCATAAGTTGCCAAAAAACAGTTATTGCAGTCCCCATGGGATGTGCATCAAAGTAATCAGTCTAGTAACAATAAACCTAAAGTGCACAGGACTAGAAGTAAAATGATTAAAATACAAACAAAACAAAAGTGAACCCACCAATAATCAGCTAGTAGTTATTGGATGTTGTATTAGCAACATCAGTCGCTATAGTTTAATCATAGAAAACCAAATTTAACATCTCAAAATTCAACCAACAACAAAATAGCTACAATAGGTTGAGTACCCACAGAAAATGCTCCAACATCTGCATACTTCTGTGTGAATATTTATGTGGTCTCATAGAAAATGGTGGATGTGATAATGTAACTTAAACTGCTGAGGAGCTGTGTGAGCAGCGGTTACTAACACCAACAGAGCGTCTAACTGATACTAACCACCAGTGGTGCAGTGCACGCTGAGATATTACAGATGAAATATGCTTTAACTTTTAAGTCTCTCCTTTTGTGGTTTATAATAAATAATATTAATGTTGCAGACTTGCACACCACTTCCTAGCTACAGTTTACTGTGATATTTGTGACTCCTTCAGCAGCAGCAGCTAATGGTTGGCAGTTTTTGGGGTCACAAGGTCAGCCAGAGGTTTCGGTGTACCTGTATATGTGTTGCTGCTGTTAGCCTCGCTGCCTTTGATAGAGCCCTGTTTTATTTCCTCCTGCTCTTAAGTTGATAAATCTTAGTTGTCCCCCAGTGTGTGGTAGAAAACCAGATCTACCAGGTGAAATGTGAGACAAAGGTCACCCAAAGGACCCTTGGGACGTGTACCAGAGCCCTGTAAAACGGTCTTAAGTTCCGCTCTAAGAGGGGGTTAAGGTCATATAAATTGTGGGAACTGATTTTCTTCTTTTTGTTCTACTCAAAATCTCTCGCTATGATTTCCCACAGGAACTCTGGGCGTGGTCACTGAGGTAACCATGAAGATTCGGCCCATGCCGGAGTATCAGAAATACGGCTCAGTGGTGTTCCCTAATTTTGAGCAGGGAGTTGCTTGTCTTCGAGAGGTTGCCAAACAGGTAGCATATTTATCTGCCCTGAAACATGTTGCACTTTTGTCACGACTTTCCCTCTTTGTCTCAACATGAGTCTAATGTCAGGAACTTTTTCTTTACTTCACATCACCAAATGTATTTTTAGACCAACTTGTCCTGTCTGTTAAAACCTTACTAGTCTCCCCTTAGTTAGTGCTTTCTATCCTTTAGTGGAACACGCTGGGCTCAGTCATAAAATGACAGCGACACTATAGACTGTGAAAGGTTTAAAGTCAAAGCTTCAGCAGTTGCACTAAATGTTGGCATTAATAAATATCAGATGTTCTGATATCATTTAGAAGCTTTATTTTGGTAAAATATTTGACATAATTCTGCTGTTTTGAAAGAAATTGTGATTAAAATAAGCTAATTTAGACCAATTTATCTTTCAGAGGTGTGCCCCGGCATCTATACGACTCATGGATAATGAACAATTTAAATTTGGTAAGTTTTGTTTGATCATTCACAACATACATACCTAAACCTACAGCACTGCATAGCATTGCTGTCATTATCTCTTGTATGCAAGCTTCACCACCATTTAAGCTTTCTGAGTGCTTTGCAGTAACTCTTCACTGTACAAGTAGGACTTGACTTGGTTTTGACTCGACTAGGACTTGACGGGAAGTGTTATTTTCCTTTTAATCCCCAATGTAACCTTTGGCTTTGTTTAGAGAGCTTTGCAACATGAGGCACATGGCAGGCTTTTAACCAGTAGCCTGATAGTGATCATATTTATTTTGAGTTGAAATATGTTTCCCAGTCAGTATTTTTTGTCAATATGTGGGTTGGTGTTTCCATTGATGTACTGTATACCTCTGAGAGAAGAACAATGAATTGCAATGGAACGGCATGCAATGATTTTACCTTCTACAGCACAGAATTGTTAAATTGATTATCATTTTTGCAGCAGAATAGCTGCATACACACAGACAAAGAATTGAAGCAAGATGAAAAATGACCCCGGCCAAAATTAAGTAGTTGTTACATTGAAATTTTATGATGTTGTTTCTTAAGGTCTAGTGGAATGCATCTGGTATTGCCAGAGATCTCTGTAAAGTTCCCCAGTCTCCAGGGATCTCATTATCTCCCCTATATTTCCACTTTTCACAGAGTAGGCACTTCTTAGCATTAAGTAGGGAAGATGAAGCGACCAGGTTTTTCACTAATAACTAAAACTCATGGCTCTATGATACCTTCTTGGGCTTATTAGTGGCTTGTCCTCACTTTTAATCATGTTGGCTGTTGAGTAAGGAGAGTTGATGTATTCACAGGTCTTTTCAAAGTACAATTTAAGCACCGCCTGTCCTGATACACAAGATGAAAAATGAGAAGGTTGCAGCAAGTAGCAGCATGTGTTGATGTACAAAAAAAACGTACCAAACCACAGAGGGGAGAGTTAAAAGTAAAATTATACACGTGTATGTGTAATTTTCTCTCTCTGGATGTTGAGTATTTAATTAACGAGTATGATGGCTGTGAGAGACCTAAAGACCTGCAATCAAATTTTGGAATGGAAACAATTAGGACACTAAGTGATGAAGAGACTTGAGCATGGGGGGAAATAAATGAACTGTTAAGTCTCGGCGACATCACCCGTGACTTCCCCGCTGTGATTGATAACCATCCCAGTGGCCCCAGCCCCTCATTTTCACTTGTCCACAGGCGCTTTTGTGCGTCCGATCAGGAATAAATCAAAAAGTGTGGGTGAGGAAGACGGATATCGCTGTGTCAACCCCACTTCCCTTCGGAAACCCTCTGATTTATAGTTGCTGTCGCTGGCAGCCACTGGCCAGTTGTAAAGTTATTCAAATGTTACCATTTATTTTTCCTCCTTTTGTTTGAAACCCCAAATAAATCTGACTCGCTTGCCCTCTCAGAACGCTGGAGGATGCAAGCAGAAGCAGGGTATGACTAATGTGTGAAAAAAATAATCAGTTTTTTCTGGCCCACTTCTTTGTGAACAGATGGAGCTGACTCTTATCTGGTGTTTTCACAGGTCATGCTCTGAAGCCTCAAGTATCTTCAATTTTCACATCGTTTTTGGACGGGCTGAAGAAATTTTACATCACCAAGGTAAAAATAATCAGACTTGAACGTCACCAGGTGCTTTTTTTGTGGAATGTTTTTCGTGTAAAGTGAACCCACCTCTTAAATCGCCAGTTCAAAGGGTTCGACCCCAACCGCTTGTGTGTGGCCACCCTACTGTTCGAGGGAGATCGTGAAAAGGTCCTGCAGCATGAGAAGCAAGTTTATGACATTGCCGCAAAATTTGGGTAAGTACTTGTTCTCTCTCCGTCTCCCTGCTTCAGAAAGTCGCACATCACAAAGATCAGCCACAGAGCGCGGCCATGGAAAGCACACACATGACAAAGCACCATTTGGTGAGACTCCAGACATGACATGGAGCTGCCTGAGGCCCTGATGTCTCTTTATTTAACCAGCCATTATGTAGTAGCAGTGAAAAGCACAGTTGCACACTTCAGGCCTTCGACTCAGTAGTTTGCCTCAGTGTGGATTGATGGATCACCTGTGGATGTCCTCCTGTCAGGTCAGCTTTTATTTTAAAGTAGGTGTGGTGTGGGCGGTGATAGTAGGGCACAGCTCCCCTCAGGACAGCACAGGGCGAGAGGACACAGCCTGGGAGTGTTTCACTGTTGTGATTGATCATGAAACGGATCAATGAGGACTTTGGTGGAAATCACTTAGCTGTCAGCCTGAGAAGGATGCTCTCTCTATCTCTGCGCCTGTTTTAAACCCCAAACAGTAGTGTCATAGATGAGTTAATCCGAAAACGAATTAACCTTTGTGCCGCCCAATTGGTTGTTGTGAATTGTGAATTTTGTAATTTTTTGAATACAAGTAACAAAAATCTTAAAGCAAGATTTTGAAAATATGACCCACAATCACTTTTTTTCACTGTACTCAGGGGACTCTTGTACTGAATTAGCAGATAGTTTGGATTTTCCTCTATTCTCCTCTTCATTTCGCATTACAAGGTCCTTTTCCAATCTGTTTTTATCACAACAATTATATCAGAACCCTCTTGCTGCAACAATTACAACATCTTTTGGATACACAGAGAAAGAAGAATCCAGGTTATTCAAACAAGCCAATCTGCTTAAAAAAGTGAGTCTTCTACGTTAAGTTGTTGCATTTTTAGAGGAAACTTGCCAACAAAAAAGCTTCCTAAAATAAAATACTGATGTTAATGTGTCCACTCTATCCTTTAATATATTTCAACCATAATTTGAACATAACACCAACTAGTCAGACACCAACAGCTCATTACAATGCACGTTTAAATAGGGGACTAACATTAGGGCTCCTCAGAGTCAGTGATGTCTTCCTGTATAATGCTTATTGATTATGTATTGTTGTTAGTGTTACTGTTCGGCCCAGTGCCCAGATCTGCAGGTAGATGGAGCACTGGCCTAATAATAGCCAGCAATTAAATCATAAGAAACTTGTCAGTTACATGCAGCAACTTCTGCTTTATTGCATTTTTTCAAATAAATCGTGATCACCCATCAGATCAAGTGCCAGTGATGGATTGGTGCGGTTCTGTGAGGAATATTTTCTTGAGGTGTTGGGGAAACAGGAAGAAGGTTTAAAATCAATATAGTGATTTTGTAATGAGCTTGGCCTGATTAGTTTGGGTGGTAGATGAAAATGTGATTACCCACTGCAGGTGATGGATGTGTGGCTGACCTGTGGCGATGCACAGAGCATAGCTTCATTGATCTGTACATTGTTGGATTGACAAGCTCCCAGGCAGCTGTTGTGAGGGGAGCGGTCCGACCAACAAAGCTGAGAGAAAAGAGCTGTTAAATATTAACCCCGTTATCTGCTTCCAGGGGCCTGGCAGCTGGAGAGGACAATGGGCAGAGGGGCTACATGTTGACCTTCGTCATCGCTTACCTCCGGGTGGGTCACTCCTCTGGCTTTTTTTCTGCCCGTGCTGATGGGCAGGTGGGGCGGGCGGGAAGGACGCGGTCTGACAGCAGATAGGAAAGTGAATAACACAGAATGGCTGCAGAATGTGACCTCAGGAGGTCTCTGATTTGATCTGGTCACTGTTGTAGTCAGGGTGTCTAACACTGGGGTATCTACATCAGGAGGAGAGCACAGCGGTTGTTGTCTAAATGACAATGGAGAGTTTTCTTAGGTCAGTCCTGTCAGAGGCCTTTTTTGAACATCACAGAAACATATTAACACACAAGGAGTTAAAATAACCTGTTACTTAAGACTGTCTGTAATATTATGCTTTTTAAATGTATTAGAAACTCAGTTTCTGAAATCCAGGTAGAGGAATAGAAAAACCTGATTCACCCAGCTAGATTTCTCCTGGAGTAATCTTATTTCTTGAACAAATAATCGGGTTAATAATTGGTTTTACATGTGTGCATGTGCATGAAAGAGACTTAAGACATGGAAAATGGAGCAGCAGAATGAAAGGAAAGATGGTTACAAGTACTGACGCATCTGATGCAAAATAATAAAAGAGTCCATCAAAAACTGAAACTGACATGGGCAACAGTTTTACATGCACTATAGCTTTAAAACCTTAAAATCCACATGTACTGCTCAGTAATCGGATTTCTCCATTAGCCCCAACCTTATTTTGGCTAGCTTAGCTCAGTGATTATAACTGTATTAGTGACAGTTCATCCTTTAGTTTAGTTTAGTCTGTTTTTTTTGCTTGGGGTCAAATGGAAGTCTGTCTAACTTTTAAGCCATAATTTGTGGTGAAAGTCTGTCACATAAAGAGGTTGAAGTGGGTTTTTTTGAAGAGCTGAAGCTGGGAGTGCCTGCTCAGCTGTGGAAACGAAAGACTTATTTAGATTTCTTCAGGCTACTTTGTGTCAGTTTCACTTTTTGTTGGACTCAAATTACTTTGTATCAGATGATGCATCAGTACTTGTAACCATCTTTCCTTTCATTCTGCTGCTCTATTTTCCATGTCTGAAGTCTCTGTCATGCACAGCACAGTACCCTGGCCTCTTGTGTGCACATAAATGTACTGTGTCCACCCACTAATGCTAATGTTGTATTCTGAGCAGGACTTGGGGATGGACTACTATGTGATCGGGGAGTCCTTTGAAACCTCTGTGCCTTGGGACAGGTAAACACGCTGATATGAGCTGTAGGCTTTTGTCTGTTTAATCTAAATAGCTGTAAACATTTTTCTTTACTCACCTCCCACACAGTCAGTCCTAAGAGGGTCCTCTGTCTTCCTTCTGCTCCCATTTCCCCTCCTTTCTTTTATTTCTCTTTGCCTCTGTCTTTGACATTCACCTTCATGCCCCCCCACCCCCACCCCCACCCCCATTAACTGGTTCTGCGTCGGCAGAAGCTTTGCCTCTTCAGCCTACAAACTCTCCATTACTGACATGCACACATACACAAGGGGATGCTGTGTGTTCTGTGTGAAGAAATGCAGTGTGAGCCACATATTCATTTCACATCTGCATGTGGTGTGTTCTGTATTTTCTACATGGTTTCATCATCGTTTTCACACACACACACACACACACACACACACACACACACACACACACACACACACACACACACACACACACACACACACACACACAACCAGGAGCTCCATGTTGTGTAACATGCCTGACGGGAGAGACCAAGAGATCAGGCACTGAGGCAAGCATATGTGCCTGGCTCATTACCCATCCTCCTCCCCATCCTCCACACTCGGCACACACGGCTGCACATGCTTAGGACTGGCAGCCATTTCCACACCAGTGGGAACCTCTCCCACAATGGCCGTCATGTTAGCCAGTCTCTTCTCCTCCTCCTCCTCCTCCTCCTCCTGTTTTCTGGCCTTGTGTCTTTTTCTGAATTTTAATAATTTAGCATTGCTAATTCATTTAGTTTAATATCTGTACCCTAATCATAAGAATTTTATGTCTTAAAAACACAGATATCAGATAGCTATTGTGAAACTTGCTGTTCTGTTTCATTTGTTTAATTTTTCACTTTGTTTCCAGGGTGTTGGACATTTGCCGGAATGTAAAGGCACGCATCGTTCGAGAGTGTAAAGACAGAGGAGTGCAGTTTCCACCATTATCCACATGCAGGTAATTTTTGCAAATTACAGTTTTAATGCAAATTATGGTTCATTGTGGTGAAACTCACACACAGTCATCCGGGCTTTTTTAAATTCAACCAAAGAAACCAAAGCTCTCAAATGTTAAAGGATAAGTCTGGTGTTATTCTATATTTTCATTATCAACAAATCCAATGAAAAGACCAAAACCAACAATATGTTAGTGAGTCTGACGATACTTCACAACGACGCCCCAACCCCATTTGTTAACAGAGAATAAATCTTTAAAAACAGGTCACAAACACATGCTTTCATTGTTGAAAAAGTAACCTCTTGAATCAGCTGGGCATTGTAGTTTTTAACAAATGTTACTCAAACAGGGCTAAATAGTGCAGTTGTTGGGGGGGACATTTTCAGCGGTGTATTAAAACACATTTGTATGTAAGTATGACTCAAAATAGACCACAGAGGCCATGCTCATTATACTGAAGGAACATGTCACCCAGTGCAATAGTGTGGCTCATTTATGTGTTTTTAATCTTTTGTCAACAATAATGGAGCTCTGTGGCACAGAGGAAAAATATTGGTCTTTACATATGATTTATTGACCACAAGAGAATAATTAAGTGAAATAGTTGTCTAAAATAGTCAAAATTGTGATGTAAATCAGGGACTATATCATATCAAAAAATAGCTCTTGGTACTTCATCAATACTCCACCTTTGCATAGTAAGTATTGAGGTTGCACACCCACCCCTACCCCTGACCCCCGGTAACTTAGTAAGCACTACAGAGACAGACAGACGGACAATCTGACAAACAGACGGCAAGCTGGTTGAAGAGCACCAGGCTTCTGCTCGCCGATTGCGGACAGATTAGGCCTCAGCCTGATTATGCTCCAGCCATTCATTTCCCGGCTGCAGTCTGTCACATGATTGATTTGTCCATTTAACCTCTAGAACAGTCAATGTGCCAGGTGATGGGCCATGTCAAATGAACAAGGGCTCTGCACCCTGCTCCTCCACAGGGAACGAGGCCAGAGACAAAATACACAAACTGGAGACGTATTTTATTCTTAACAAAACTATGAGTGCCTGAATTCGAGCTGCATTTTATCTAGAAGCAGCCACATGAACAGTAAGGACATTTTTGCTCTGTGTAAAACTGACCAATTTTCTCAAGTGTCAGCCGAGTCGTCCTCTTTACCTGTGGTAAAAATGTGGCTCAGATGATTCAGTAAAAGCATTTATTGGCCATTTAAATTTTGACTTTTATGTTATTAAAAGTGGCCGGGCTTCCACACTGCGTCCGCTCTCTGGAAACCATGAATGGAATACAGGTCAGGGGTTCATTGGGGAAAGCCAAACCTCCCACTCTTATTCGTCCTCCGATTATAAAGAAAAAATGCATTTATTGTATGAAAATACAATACGTCTTGACAAAATACTGCTTTTCATGTAAATTAGATTTTCAGAGCTGAACATTTAAGAAGTCTTTTCTGCTTCTTCGACTTTTACCTGCTCTTCTACAGGGTGACTCAGACGTACGACGCTGGTGCCTGTGTCTACTTTTACTTTGCCTTCAACTACAGGGGACTCAGTGATCCAGTACATGTGTACGAGCAAGTGGAGGTATGACCACTTTAATTTTAATCAACGTTACGGCGTGGTGCGGTCCTTTCATAGATCATAATTACATCTGATGTGATGATATGTTGAATCTCCAGCACCCCCAGAGAGCAAATGTCAGAAATTAGAGTTATATAACATGACTGAGTGTGGTTTTATTTTTGTATTTCCCAGCATGCAGCTAGAGAAGAGATCCTTGCCAATGGAGGGAGCTTGTCACATCACCACGGAGGTACTGCACCCTGAAAAACCCATTCATGAGTAGGGCATTGAATTGGACGGCATGATATTTACATTCTCTCCTGGATTATAATTTACGAAAAGAGGCTGCAGTGAGTGGTGACAGCGTGACGTGCTCTCCCAGCGTGCTCTTCCACGCTATCAAGCCGGCAGCCAGTCAGGCTGTTTAGGTGCATTTGGTCGACGATCTTTCATTGCTTCCTTCACATGTCCAAAATATGTCCATGTGGCTCAGATGAATTGCTTTGACTCGACTATTTGTTCATTTCAGCAGTGACCAAATGAAATGTGAGCAGGCGAGGGCAGCGTAACAACTCTCTGGGCACCATCAGGGCTAACCGAAATGGCTGCCTTATCTATATTGCCATCCGCCTCGCTGTTTTCATACATCACTTCAGGCTATTCATCACAGCTGTCAAAAACAGTATGCAGTGAATCAGCTGCGATATTAAATCACAATTTTTCCTGAAGGCGGGGACGGGTTCAAAATTAAAAGATTGCTAATAAAAAGGAGGCGGCGGGCCGGGGTAAATGATGCCGCCGTTATCGCCGGCTGTATACTGACCTCCAAACGGTGGCCCAGCCACCCCGAGCAGCACGGGGAGGTGACAGGGGGGAGAGGAGGGGATATTGATGCAGCTCCCGCGTGCGAGGCCCACTCTGTAATTGTGATTAATAACAGCGGGGCTCGCTATCTGGGCGCAGACAGGCCGGTTTGTCTGCCCACAATCAGCGCTTGACAAATGGAGCTAGTTTCACTGGGTTTTGTGTATCAAACAAAACAGATGTAGTCAAGGATGGTGAGGTGGGAGGGCACCGGAGGAAATATACATTTTTGTGGCCCTGTATTTATATCAGGTCAGTGCTGTGCTGCGTGGGCGTAGGTAAGTGAATCTGGGCGTGTGGAGCGCTGCACCTGTTTGTCTGCAGGACATAATACTCAGCTTACCACCACCATGTGTTGATTGTGGTCCATCACAAAAATACTGGCTTCTAACTTCAGATGGAGTTAGATTTATCAGACTTACTTAAAGGTTAAAGCTCAGTTATATGTTTGATTATTTCCCGGTTCTGAAAACAAGAACAGAAGGAGAATGTCCTCTTTAACTAGGTCACCAGTGTCGCAGCGGTAAAGAGTTGTTGAGCATCCATCACCAGGAGAGTCATCCATCTATCAGCCCTGCGCCGCGGCCTCTCAGCCAATACCCAGGCTCGGCCATATCACAGGAACGCAGGGACGCTACCTTACCCTGTCTTTTATGCCCTGACCCCCATTTGTCAGAGAAGTCCTGGGAGTGCGGGAGCAACGTGTCAGGGGGTTGAGGCTCAGTCTGGCCTCTACAGTCTCCTCTGTATGAGGGCCACCCCGGGGTGCCCAGCATCTTCACCTCACCTTGTGGCTCCACAGAGCTCCTATCTCGCTAACTCTGCCCACCTCCACACAAGACACTGCACCTGGAGATAGAAAAATTACCTGTTCCCACCTTGCCTTTCCCCAGGCTTTTCCGCACAAGAAAAATATAACAATTTAAAAAAAGAAAATCTGTCATTTCTGAAATAAGTACCTGCACTTCTTTTGCATGTCTCAGCTGCACAGACCAAGCTTGGTGAGATTGATTGCAATAGCAAGCAAAAAAGAGAGAATATGACAAGATAGATGTGTAAATTATCACAGTGATGGAGGCAATGATGCAGTTCCAGCACCTTCTGTTTTCTCTCCTTTTCCTGAGAGGAGGGAGGGACTGAGGTGGAACAAGGAGGAAAGACCGAAGAGGAGGAGGTTGTAGAGAGCAGGCTACTTTCTTAGTTACTGGGTAGCAGCTGATTGGTCCCTCTGTCACCATCTGGAGGTGCGTGCGATATCGGAGTCCCTGGTGACCCCACTGTCTGCCCTGTTTTGTCAGGAGACGGGGGCCTCGCTAGCCTCATGGCTGATCCCCATCTGGGTCTCCTGGCTGGACTCTGATAACATGGCGCGCTAATGTGTCAGGGCGGCCTCTTCCCACAACATGCCCTATTAACACTGGAGTTCCCCTGCCAGTGATGCAAAGAGAGGCGTGTAGAGAGGGAAGGGAAGCCACGTAGACACTCCCATTCTACACCTTCCTGTTTTCAGGCCTCTGTATCTAATCTCAAGTGATTACACTGCTGTTTTCAGGTGTGTGCTCAGCAAGCAGCACCTGTTCTAAGCGGCTCTGTTCTCAGATTTATCTTTCAGGAGTTTGGAGATGTAGATATCCCGTGTTTCCTTTAAGTTGACATGACCTCCAAAAGTTAACATTTACCCAGCTTTGATCTGACCTAGTTAAAGTTAATTTCTCCAGACTCACATTTATGTCAGTCACTGCCTTTTTCTTTATTTTTAAACAGATTTTTTTCTGTGGTCAAAGGTGCAATCTGTGTAATCATGACGTCCCAGTTCAATTCAGGCTGGCAACTAAAGCTGCAACCATAAACAGTTATTTTCATTGTTAATGTAAACATTTCTTTGTGGATCAGTCTTTTAGTTAAAAAAATGTCTTTAAAAATCATTATTATATATATTAGATCTTCTACACAGATTCAAAACAGAGAAAGGCAGCAAATCCTCACGCTTGAGATACGAGAACCAGACAGAGTTTTTCGGCATTTTTGTTTTAAATTGTCAGTGAATGGATCTATTGGTTAATTGGTTAACCAACGACTTTGCTAGGCATGGCAGGATTAACAGTTTTAGGAGGGATAGCGGAGCAAAAATTTGCCATTGGGCCCCTATTGCTGTCATTTTATTAGATACCACTTATCATGTGAGCGCAGGGCCACAAAATAAGCTAAAACTGCAGCGGCCACCTTAGATGGTATTTTTGGGCAGTTGCTTGCTTAACGCGTCAGGATTTTTTGTTGGATGTCGTTCCCCTCGCCCACTACCCATTTTTTTAAATCTGTTTTAACTATCAAAAAAAAGCAAAATGCTCCAGAAATTTTCACTAAATGATGCATTTAAAACCTCAGCAGCATCTATAGATAATGTGAGCGCTAAAAGTCGATCCTCATTGCACAGACTGTGGCTGTGGTTTAAACTTGGTGAAAAACATTTTGCAGCTTTATTGGCTCAGAAAGTCAAAGTTTGTATTTTATTTGAAGTTTTGTAACAAGAGTTTGGCTCTCCAGTGAGGTTTTCTCAGTTCTCGGCAGTCACCAGACCTCTCGCTGGCTCCAGACTCTCCTCTAAGAACCTGTCGGGTACAGGCGCCGTGGAGTATGTCGGAGCGGACAGCTGGCGAAGCAGTAGGCACCCTCACTAGGCTTCGTGCCACAGCCACTCTCGCTCCTCAGGTTGGGGGTTTGGAGGGGGAGGAGGGAGAGGAGGGAGGGTGAAGAGCGGCTGAAAGCCAAAGTCCTGCTGACAGAGGACCATTGTGTGGCGCTCCACGGTTGGCTTTGGCACCCTGTTGGTGATCAGGCCAGAGTCAGAGGGCACGGAGCGGCGCTCAGGACAAGCAAGCACAACAGCCTCGCAGGTCAGCTGGAGGAGCGCGCTCGTGTGCACAATGAGACAGAAACACACACACAAAAAACGCTCCAGTGGCTCTGGAGGGAGGGAAACGGAGGGGAGTGGTGGCTCAAAGAGTGAGGGAGCCGGGGACGGCCTGCTACAGCCGCCAGCCGGCCCCTCCTCTGGGAACACACAGAGCCTAATGAGTTTGATAGTCTGCTGAGCTCCATAAATCATGCCATGCAAAACATTTCTCCTCTCTGAATAAAAGCATTTATCACCCTCTGTTTATTCACTCACTCTCACAAGATTGATTGGCTCCCAGCAGCCTGCTGAGCAATCAGCCGTGCCGATTCCTCTATTTGTCCCCCTCGGTCCTCTTCCTTGAGTTTATTTATTTATTTATTTCTCTCCTCTGTCATTCAGTGGGGAAACTTCGGAAGGAATGGATGAGAGAGACCATCTCCAATGTCGGCATTGGGATGCTCAAGTCTGTCAAGGACTACGTGGACCCTAATAACATCTTCGGCAACAGGAACCTCCTCTAATTTCCCTCTCCTGTCCATCTTTATCTCACCTTTTTCTAAAAGCATCTTGTGCGTTTTGGATTAATAGATACTAAATGTAAATTTAAAATGGACAGAAATCTAGTCTTTTTCATCAAAAGTGTCATTTGGTGCCATTTATTGATTCATCCAAACCTTTTCTTTTACATTATATTGCACTTAACATGCTGTAACAATCATTGTCATTCATGGAGAAGCTAATTTTTGCTCTTCATTCATGGCTTCAGCTTGATGTTGGAGCTACGATGCAGCCTGACACACCATGCACCAAAACCTTGATTTCGTCATATTTCTTTTTATGTTCAAATATCCTTGCCAACATGGTTAATTCATCTGTTTGTTTTTACTTTCCTCTCGTGTGTTTGCGTGCGTGTGGCACTTCTTTAGTGGTAAGCTCTAGATGAATGCGCTCTCTAAAGCTCTGTGCCTTTCTAAAGCTTTTGTCTGCCTTCCCCTTCTCCCTCCACACACTCTGGTGTACAGTGAGTCCCGTTGTGAAGCAAAATTAACTTGGACATGATGTTTTCTGTGTCTCTAGTTCATCTTTGTCTTGCCCTCATGCCTTTTGCTGTACTGACCTATTGCCATAAGAGACTTTTTCTGGACTGTATGTATGTATGTGTGTGTTTGATTGTATGTATGTGTGTGTGCCTCTGATAAACTTGTCCTACTAAAGCCTCGCTCTGCCCCAGCAAATTTTAACAAAAGAAATGATGTATAACTACAAAGAGAGATATTCCTTGTGTGCTTAGTTTTTTTGTACTGAAAGCGTTTACCTTGCATGGTTTATTACTGAGAACGTGAAGTGGAAGAAAAAAGCCATTGTGTTTTTCGATCATGCTTGTTTCAATGTGACCGCGTTTGCAATTTAAGGCCTCTGGATCCCGGTGCTCACGTTGTACCAAAGACTCAACACATCAGATCATGCAAACATCCTGTAAACAAATGTTCGACTGTGTAACCATCACCTTCACACACATTCAGCAACTACATGCACAGCTAAACTGTATTTTTTTTTTTTTTTAATCAGCATATGCAAAGGTGACCCTCCTGAGAGCTGTAAAATGTAGATATTTGACTGTTACATGTGCTAAGTCTTTCTGTTAAAACGCAATTACATCATGTTACCTGCGTTCAAGACACTGTACTGAATTATTTCTGCTCCATATAATTGGTGTTGACCAGAAATTCCTCCTGAAATAGTTTCCCTTGTTGGTGTATCTGTACGACAATTTGATATGATTTGTCACTGTTGGTTCTTAAGCAAAGTAAAGCTGAGGAATGTCGCCTTTTTTCCCGTCTGATCTGCCCTTCACATTCGTCCTTTTTAATTCGTAATATTTCCCCAGATAGAAGGACTCATTAGGGACCCGTCATCTGACATTTTACCCCTGTGTCAAAAATGCGTGAAAGCTTTTGAATGTTATGGAAGTACCTTTTTGTTATTTTCCACTTCACTAAACGTAGTAACATCCGAGTACATTTTGTCAATGCTGTTTGTGCAATAAATTGAACTAAAACATCCCAGTTGTTTGATTTTTCTTTAAGCAAACACAACAGTGTTCGGAGCAGAAACCTCCCTCCTCTCTCGTACATCATTTCCAATTCAGCTCTTCAATAGTAGCCTTTATTTGTGTTGTCAGATAGTGCGAGGAGGGCCAACAGGAGCCCGAGAGCAGGTTTTTGTTAGCTCTTCCTCCACCTGCACCACACTGAGCTCAAGGTAATCCAGCAGAGAGGAGTTTAACTGAGCCTGTCTTTTGCTTCCTGACAGGAAGGATTTTTTTTTTTTTCCCCTCTACACACAGGCTCATCATCTTCACCCACACAGCCGCCCACACACTGCCTGCTGACGTCACCGCCTCTTATCAACAGCAGTAGAGCTCAGTCTTGTACAATGAAATACACTGCGGATATCACACTGCGGGTTAATACAGAGGATTGTGTGAATGAATACATGGGTTATGAAAAAGACATGAAGGATTTAGACTTTATTTCTGATCCCTGTAATTGTCAGAGTTGTGGTATGTTGACTAGACATTCATCAGCAGCTAATTCCTATTTTCTTAATGTTAATATCTTTCTAATTTGACGGCATCATGCAGTTTCTTCTCATTACTTTACATGTATCTCAGTGAAATGTGCGCGTGTACCTGCAGTATTTCATTGAGATCCTTTTCATGTGTACAGACATATTTGTCCACATGAGGTCAGCACTGCACTGGGAGAAATACTATCAGCAGGAGAGGAAGTATTCATGTCCTTTACTAAAGTGTGTCAACTTTGCACTTGAGTGCGTGTGTGTTTGTGTCAGAATAAACCAAAGGACTTATAGCAGCATATTTTTATTTCAACTCTCAACAGAAACATTGCACATTTGCCTTTTCATGCCTTAGGTTTCTTTCAGTTTAGCCCGCCATAAATAAATCCAGAGTCCAAACTGGGAGAGGAAAGAGGAAATACAAGAAGCACGTTACATTGCAAAAAAGACAAGTAGAAGTTGGCCGCATTTGGAGACCTAATAGAAAAATAGAACAGCGATATTCATAATTCACGTAACATGATGCAATAGAATTTAAATCATGCATTTCCAATGAGATAATGTGTTTACTGATGAAGTTCAAAAATACGAGGTATTTGTTGGCTCACGTTTGCTACATCCTTAGCAAGTGGTTGAATTTAATACTGCATAAAACATGCAATTCAAAAAAACTTTTCTGGTCAACTTCAATTCAGCTCCTCAACTAAAATACAGTAGAGCACACAGATCCATGCCACACAATGTGCACAGTCACGTTTTAAACTCCAATTAACAAAGCTACAACACAATCCATAAGGCATACCCCCACCCAAAAAATATTACTCATAATAATAATAATAATAATAATAATAATGTCAAAATAAAAGCTTGTGACTACATGGGAACTTCAGTACTACAAGATTCTGTGTCTCAGTCTTCTTTTTCAGATAATGAAAGCGGTTTAAGTAGCATTTGTGAGCTTTGAGAAAAGGACAAGAATTTGATTAAAGCCAAAAGGGTGACATTTTAAGAATTACGATTATTCTCTTTCTGGCTGAAAGTTGTATTGGAGGACAGAACTATTTTTCCCTGAAATTAAGGTACAGCCAGCCAATAGTTACCTTAGCTTAGCATAAAGGCTGGAAACAGGTGGAAACACTAGCCTGACTCTGTGGAGATGTGATGAGATCCACCTAACAGCACCTCTTAAATTCACAGATTAACATGTTTAGTCCTGGCTGTTTAATCTGTGCAAAAACTAAAGAGTAAAAACAGTGATTTGCTGTTTTACAGTTGTTATGTGTCTGACTATTTCTTGGCTGTGACCAGTTGCCAGGCAATTAGCAGAGACTGCAGGAAATCACTGGTCCAGCTCCAATAAATCCAATAGACACATAACTCCTTATAAAACATTACACTTTGGTATTTGTTCAGATTAAACAAACAAAATATAACATTTGAATCAATGAGCTTTAGAGATGCAGGTATGCAGATTGTATCACCTCTGCAGAGACTCAGACTGGCTGCTTCCCAGTTTAAAGTCTTTGTGCTAAGCTAAGCTAACTGCAGCCAGGTTGTAGTTTGATTTAAGAGACAGATTCTCCTCTCCAGTCAATCCTCTCATCCAACTTTACGCCAGAAGTGTATTCTTTTAAACGTAGTTTAGTGAGGAGTTTATATTAGACGTAACATGACTTTGCTTTATGTTCCAGCTGTCGGTGGTAAATCAGTAGAAGACAGGACTTTCTCTGCAGAAATAATGTGATATCAGAACAACTTCGTCAAGGCACATTGTGTGTGTTTGTGTGTGTGACAAGAGTGACCCTGCATTTATAAAATCGGGCAAAATAGAGTTCTATATGTGTGTAATGTCAATGCTTTGTGGCAACATGGGGTCAAGATATAACTTCTGTAGTCATTGGTTGTACAAATTATGGCAAAAATATATTATGGTTCAACATGGATTTCCATACTGTGTAAGAATCTCGGTGAGGAGGCCATGCATTTTTCATTAGGATCTGAAAACAAGGCACAGGAAGGGAGGGAGCGGAGCACTCAATTTGCATTGCAAGCACTGTCACAGGTCCTGCTGTTCCTACACCCCTTTATCTTTCAGGAACTCTACAGCCACATTTACAATCCAGAGCTTACAGGTTTTCAAACAGCACTTGTAAATAACTCAATAGCCTATGTACAGATTTACAAAAAATATCTGTTACCCCGGGCAAAATGCGAGCAACGAGGAGGTATAAAGAGCAAAACGAACCACAACAGAGACAAACATTCCTTTCCAATATTCTCCATGCCATGTTGTGCCGAAAATCTGTGCAATGCCCAGAATAGTTAGTGTTAGCTCACTGTTTGACATGGTCACACAGCGGTACGAGTTTCCTCTCTGACACTGTGTCATCAGCTGATTTGTAGCTGCCCCGACAAGCTTGCCAAACACAGCTCTGTCAGCCCTCAGCACTGGAGGACTGAGGGGAGCAGAAAAACCTCTATGATAACGCCGCGCTCAATTCTAAAGCTCATCTCTGGTAGCAAAAGCGAAGAGGAGCAGAACCCAAGAACCTCTGCATGCACTGCACTGCCTCTGTTGCAGGCTGCATTTAAGAGGGAAATAAGCCAAAGAGATCAGCTCAGGGACGGCATCTGAAGCTAACTAACTTGTTCTGATGGCGTGCCGTCGGCGTCGCTGCTACAGCAGGGTGTGCTGCCCGTTTTGGCCACAGTGCAGCCGTTTGTTTCTGTGCCGTCTCCATTGCAGGGGCTTGCGGGTGCAGACACACTCTGGCCACGTTGTCTCTCCTTGTTCAGTTCCTCCCATTTGGCCCTGTTAGCTTTGATCATGTCAAGGATCGGCTGAAGTTTGGGATTCAGCTTGACCAGAGTCTAGGGAGAGAGAGAGAGAGGGAGAGAGAGAGGAAGTGGGAGAAAGATGAGAACGGAGAAAATGCTATGTGAAATATTAAAACAAAAAAAAAACACCATCAGCACGATGGTTTGAAGAGCCATTGAGGAGTCTGGAAATAGCTTCACAACAATGAGTTTTGTTAAACAACCTTTTCTTCAAAGATTGACGGGCATTTATTTTTGCAATGCGATGACAATACATGAGAGGCTCAGACTGCGGCTGGAGAAGCAGCACATTATTCACTAAATGGGCAAAACAAATGAACCAATACAGAGAACACGCTGCTACAATAACAGCATCATACAGTAGCTCGATAGTTTAAGGCAATGAAATGGCTGCTCTTTAAAGATTAGACGCACATGTATGACTGAGATAAGTTGCCTTTGTCATTTTTCTGCGTTGAACTGTAAGTGGCAGCGTCCTCAAAGCTGTCATCCACCATTTTAATAAATTACCTGAGAGACGGGGGGATTTTGTTCCCTCTGTTCTCCTAACATTGTCTACTGCGTATATTGGATTTCCAGGGAAGTCTGTAATTAGTTATTGTTTCATTAACCCCATTTCATATGGAAATATAACGTGGGCATGGCTCCCACAGTGAAACAATGAAAACTTTCATTTACTCACACATGTATTGGACTGAATGGGTAGCTATTGTAAAAATGAATGGAATAAATAGGTAAGTAAGCACACCTACAGTGGGGATTGCATATTGTATGTATGAAAGGGAAATCAAATCTGTTGTCAGACTTGGGGAAAACACAACTAATCGTGGCTGCCAATTAACTGAACTTTAAAAGCAGGCGAGCAATTTGAGATGCAGGGTGTACTCACTAATTCATAGGAACAATTAAAGCACTTGTGTGGGTGGTCGACTAGAACACAGCTCTGTAACGCGGCCAAGTTCAGACGTCAAGACTATTTTCTTTGTCTGGACAAACAGCCCAATTTTGGTCATTAGGAATTCATAATAAGTCCTGAAAGATTGTTTTCAAAGCTCAATAATTCATAACATTGTGATTGTTGGAACATGTGTGCTGCTGATTATGAAGCCGTTCACCTGTGATGCCGAACAACATTAGAGCACAACATGGATTTCCATTTCCGTGATTTGGGATGAAGTCGATGCCTGTTTGTGGAGTCAGACTGCTATGTTTGTGTTTCTGCACGCATGTGGTTCTATACGTGTGTGTGTGTGTGTGTGTGTGTGTGTGTGTGTGTGTGTGCTGGATGGTGATGTTAATTTGATCACCAACTGTTTTGATGATCTAATAATTATTTGTTATGCGGGTGGATTTGCTGCTTTATTGGTTATAAATAGACAACTTAGGCTTTAATAAATAATAATGTTTCACTCTTCCCTGACATTAGTTAAGGTATATTTATTGGTGTATTTATTGCTGTTCTTCTTTTTGATTTTCTTTTGATCTTAGAGGAGACAATCTATTTCATGGTAAGTCTGCGTAACATCTGTAAATCTCTATGTTTTATTAGGCACGAATGCTCCTGAAAAAGAGATTTTTTTCTATGTCTTCTTGACTGCAGCAGCCTCATCAACCCGACTCACTATAACACCGACTCTTATCCTGAAACATGGACACAACACATAACGTTAACGTTAAGTCTCCAAATCTGACCCAATGAGTTACTGTCACACACATTTTCTGGATTATTATTTCTGCACATTGCACATGTTCATTAAACTATAAACATTTGTCCTTGGTGAGTATTTCATACGTGCTGTCTCTGTATGACTTATTGCGCATTTTCCTGTTTTCTATTTGCTATTCTTGACTTTAGTAGTGCTTGTTTATTTTTTCATTATCTCATACTAAGGCAAACCTTCTTGGCAGTGGCAGTAAACCTGATTCTGCTTCTGAGATGAACTGATAGCAAAAACATAATTGTGACTGAATGTGCTTAATAAGTGTGAGTTGATAATGAAAATGTAAATCTTTGAAACCATCATCGCACTGTGATGGCATGTGGCCCACATACAGCTGTAATTTTCAAAAACTACAAGCCCAGCGTGCATTGATTGTCTTAATCTTTATGGATTTGCCTCATCTGTGAGTTAAAAGAAGAGAATATCAAAGAGGCGGACCATTTCCCTCTTTCTCGCAGCATACATCCACCATGGGACATTGTCCTTGGTTTGCACAGCATCATTATTCCACTGATGTAGACTCAGAAGACGAAGAACAAGAAGAGAGAGAGACTGTCATATGGTTGGGTATAAAGATGGAAGGTTATATAATGGGGGATTAATATTCCACAAAGTAGCGAGCCACCACCAGGAGAAGGAGATCAGCGAGATCAAGAACGAGATCTCTTCCGCCCACGGACAAAAGCCCTGCCGCCTCTGAACTTCCTCTGTTCTCCCCCTTGCAAATTTAATTGGCAGCAGCATGATCGTGAGCTCCATATCTGCATTCTCCAAACAACAGCCTTTACATGCGGCAGTGTGGAGACAAACCCCCCACGCAGACAACACACCGCTTTGATGCTTTTTATCTACACTACACAGACAGTAACAATGGTGAAACCAGAGCCCGGCAAAGATTAGTCTGCTCTAACTTTTGACACTGATCCTGGGATAATTCAATAGATGTGAAGATGATCTATTGCTTGTTTTCTGCTTGTGATGACTAAGAGTAATGTCTTTAATATGACGGTGTTTAACAGTGCAAAAGCAGAGAAAATCATCCAGTGTAGTAAGAATGAATTAACTATTTTATCCTTGACTCCGCTCAAAACTCTCGCTCTGATTTGTTTGCTTTCGTGAGTTTACCTCCAGCACGCCTCGTCTCTTAACAGACCTGATCTCCTCAGTAAGTCAGCCTGAGTCTTTCTCCTACACAGCTGCTGCTGCCGGCGGTGGGAGGGGCAGGTGAGTCTCTCTTGACGTCATTCAGAAACACGCACATTACTATACTGGCGAGGACACAGTATAGATTTCCATTCATTGTCTGAAAGATAACCACTAGCTCTCGCTCTGACCCTGGCATATTCTCAGCTGGGATCCTGTAATAAAATCAGCCTCTATCTGTGAGTCCAAATGTCTCTGAAGAAAAGCCTGCAGTCAAGCGTCAGGCCTTGCTTGTTTCTTACTGAGGGAATTTAACCTGACTAACATCACATCTCTATTCACACACTCCACTTCCTCTGAGCTTTCTCGCAGTCAGAAAGTGCACACTCATTCTCAAAAGAACAGGATGCAACCTTGAAGTTGTTTCAGAGCTTTCAAAGAAAAATAAAAGTGATGAATCTGTGGCTGCAAAGACAGTTGAATAGTTGTTGGTGACAGTTTCATTGCTGGCGTCAGTGAGGGACAATAGCTGAGGAAGGACAGCCACTACTGATGTCAGAGGCGGATGTGTGATGAGTGCAACGCAGCGAAGGACAGAGAGCAGTGAGGCTTGGAGCGTTACCTCGTACAGTGGTGCGCAAATTCCATCTATCCACTCCAGCTGAAGCCCCGGCAACTCGTCCTTCCTGTTTCGATCAAAGATGGCCTGAAAGACAAAAGTTAGAATTTATTTAAAGCTGCGTTTGTGCTCACGCTCTGGAAACAAAGGTGAAACCTGATTCTGCTTAACATGAGGGTGCAAGTCAGGCTTGCAGTCCCTAAATAGCTCCCGCAGCTCTCAAGAGCTTATTTCACGTACATTTTCAGGTCTACCTTCCATTCTTCTGCACACTGAACTGCACACTGAGGGGCTCCTCTGAGGCTGTGCTTCGGAGATAGTTACCAGGCTACAACTTAGAAGTTAATATTTAATTTCCAACACCCACACATAGAGCTGTAAAGGTTTGACACAAGCAGCAGACCTGAGGCTACTGCATTAGTTATTTCAGAGGGGAGGCAATGTGGCCTGGCTCGATTAGTTAACAGCCATTAAATGTGCACAGAGAGCTGCTGGTTTTTCCCCTTTAAGAATTTGCAACACAGTTCAGCCTTCAAAGCTCCTCAATCAAACGCACAGCACTCCTCTGTTGTGGCGCTGCAGCTTTGAGAAGAGCAAGAGTGCGTAATGAATTAAGACAACATCTTCATTAAGACCAACGTCTTCTCCTGCTATTGTTATCATGCTATTTTTGCATCTGCATGAGAAAATGAATGAAAACCGTTTATTATCCTGGATTTCAGGAAGTGAAGGTTAGTAGTGTCTCGTGTGCTTCCAGCTGAATGAAAAGGAAGGTCAGTGTTTGCTTTGAATCCTGTGTAGGAGGAGTTTTTTTTTAAGAATGATTGTTACACGGTCCACAGTTTGCTCTTGGCAGAGCAGCTAGGCAGTGGAGCGGTCAAGCTGACAATTCACTTTTCCCACACTATGAGACACAAGCTCTCATGTTTCCTACACAGTCAGTGTGTTTTGGAACTGCGGAGAAAATATATCTTCAGCACCATCAGCTCATGGAGGTCACAGAGGGGAAGAAAAACACTGCGAAAAGCACAAAAGCGGAGATGGTTCGGTGTACTCACAGAGGGCGTGAGCTTCAGCTCCGATCTCTCTCTGTCGCCCTGCTCAAAGAACTCGCTGGTCACCAACTCTGCCACCTGGCATGAGAGACAAGACGGATGTAGGGCTGCAACTAACAATTATTCTCATTAAAGATTATTATTTTCTATTGTAGATTGATTAGATTTGTCAAGCTATTCAGTTTACAGTCACGCAAGACAAAGAAAAACAGCAAATTCCCACAATTTAGAAGCTGGAACTAGGGAATGTTTGGCATTGTTGCTTGAAAAAGGACTTAAATGATTAATTGGTTATGAACATAGGTGCTGATTACTTCTGTTGACCAACTATTGATTAATCAGTTATTTCAGCTCTACATGAATAGTTCAGAAATACATCATTTTATGTACAAGAGTGAGAGATTTAGCCTTGTATTTCTCACCTTGCGTGATATTTCCCAGGGTTTAGTGACAGCACCAAGGTCACACGCTGTCATCATCATAGATCTGAGAGAAATCAGATTTATTTCATGCAGTATTCATCATATTAAAGAACACGTCTTAATTAGTTCACTTTCATGGAGTCACCATGTTTCTGTGTGCAGGGCATTACCTGCACATGTCTCTGTGAGCCTTCACGTTCCAGTTGTACTCTCCGTTGCTGACCAGCTCAAAGAAAGTGTTTCTGTTCCTGGGGAGGAAACATGACAAGTGCAGGTGTAAATGACATTACAGCCACAAGGGGGCGGTATCACCTAAAAGAAGCCCACAAACCTACAGCAGCCAGTGTACAGAGAGAGACTCAGTATGCTCCAGTGTAAATTAGTTGGCACACTGGATTCAGCAAAGCTCTGTGGACATCTGATCATCTGCAGATTTAACAGTTTAATAAGCAGTGTGGTGTTTAGCAGAACATACTCAAAGTAAAGTGTGAGGTCTGTGGCCAGAATCGATTGTTTCAACAGCTGCATGAGGTCACTATACTCTGTGGACGAGAGGTTGGAGAAGATATTGTGACCCTGTGGAGACACATGCAGAGACAAAATGATAAAAAAATCACTAAACATTAGCTTTTCTGCACAAAAACAGCCTAAAATAAAGGACCCTGATTAATGTGTGTAGCGTCTGTACTATTTACTTGAAGGTCCATATGACTTGTTACACAGGTTTATTTTCAGACTTTTGACATTATTTAAAAAGGGCTTGGCCTTTATATTAGACTGGCTGGTGTTGGCCTATCAAAGATCATTGGATTTAACATACAGATGCTGACATACTAATAAATCACAGCTGGAGGGATGCTGGTGTGGAATCATTATTTAATCAGCTTTTAAAATATTCTCTCTGGTCCACAACTCTTTCATAATGAAAATTCAAGGATCCTTGTTAAATGTATGCATATTTTTGGTTGAAGATGTTTTGGTAATCTTTATTATCTGATTAGATTTTAAGTCCAAGATATCAGTATAAGAATCAAATAATGTGTGTGGTCTCATCCGGGTTCACTCAATATCAGCTTTGCACAGAAATTTTGAACAAACAGAAAGTGCCTCCCTTTTTGTTAAATCATACTACACTTTTTCCATGGAAATTAAAATGATTATGTACCAACCATGTGAATAACAACACATATACACAGTGATAATGAAATGTTGTAAAAAGGTTGATTTTAGACCTCTGAATTGATGCTCACATCTCCATGTATTCAAGATATATAAAATAGGGATCCGTTATAAAAGATAAAGTAAGTATATGTTGTCAAGTCAGTATACCCTTTTATCTTTATGTTGCCAGATAGATCCATATAGGACTGTGCAATAGTAAGTCTACAAACTTGTGTCCCTCCATTATCACTTCAGAGAAATCACAAGCACAATCTGTGCAGCGGTAATAAGTGGTAATAAGTAAGAAGTAAGCATCATCTCTCACTTGAGGCTCTCTATCAAAAAAAAAAAAAACAAGCCTCTCCTCATCATGTATTATATATCCATTCAGCACTCAGGCTCCCTCCTCTAGAGGATGGTTTAAACGGATGGAGGTGTCAGTCTGTGGAGAAAATAGAGGATGTGGAGGTGATAACAGAAGTGAGACGATGATAATGACCTGCAGAAATAAGCCGACATCTTCAAAAACTGGATGCGACTGTTTCCCTTTAAAACTCGGAGAATCCAGGTCTAAAGATTGTCTGAGCGCGCCTTTGATTCCCTTCATGAGCTCATGTCTTCCCATGAAATATTGAACTACGTAACTGCAGAGACACAAAGGACCTCTCTCATTCTGACACAGTTGGAGCGGATTAAGGAGGGAGGCGAGTACGATGAATGACGAGAGGAAATAGAGAGATACAAAGGGAGTGATTTATGTTAAAAAAGTTTACATTTTAAATTAATGGCTTGCGTACGCTGGTGGATTCAATCCTGAGCTTTCTCTTCCACTTGAATTAGCCTCACTATTCATTTATATGCTAATAGGACAGCGGTTCAGTTCAACCCCACTATCAACAGAAACCATTATGATATTCCAAGCAAACATTTGTCAGCTTACTGTGTTGTCAGCACCATGATAATGAAGCCACTGGAACATACCCTACTAAGCCTCGTCTCAGCTGCTGCCTCAAAACGTCTTTAATTGCAACTTCACGGAGCCCAGTCACCTGGTAAAATTTCTCTCTCAACCAATTACCACTAAATCTATCGCCTCTGTAATTACATTGATTTAGGGGCAGCATGAGCTATTTGTTTACTCGCTCACATACAGCAGACATTGAGGCGCCACAAGGTTGCCTTCAGGCTCAGTATGCTTTTTTTTTTAAGGGAAAGTGGAGATTGCATTTGTTTATTAATTTAGATGGCCAGAAAGTTAAGTGTGAGACATAGAGACGTATTGTATTTCAGGACACCGCTGACTTCACAGGTGAGGAACCTTCGCCCAGTTAAGTGTACTGTGACGGTACAATGTGGTCACAAGTTACATTTAAGGAATAATTCAACATTTTGGGATATACCCTTATTCCACCACTCTCATGTCTGTCTGTTAATCTTCCTCTGTCTCTCTCTGTCTCTCTCTCTCTCTCTCTCTCTCTCACACACACACACACACACACACACAGTCCGTGTGTTATCTCTGTACTTGTCTCAGTTCTACGTCCTGACAGCTGTGCTACTATAATGCATACAGTTGATGGTTTGCAGGTTTGGGTGGCTGATTAACACATAGTTTTGCAGATTGGCTCTCATAACGGGTCCAGTGGCTGAACGGCACATCGTAGTGAACTACTACAATCTATGTTTTTGTTTTTCATTCATTTTATATAATTCCTTCTGTCAAGCAGGTTATGACTTAATCCGTTTTGAAATAACGAGAACCAAAAATACACTCTTTACTAAGAATTACTTTTACAGTCATTTATGTTCCTCCAGTGTCACTCTGACCCTCTGTGGCAGACACTGACACCTGACATCTAAGTGGCAGTATAATGGTATTGTAATGGAATAGTGTGAAAATAGTTGTAACTGTAACGGTATTATCAAGCACTCATATTGGCACTTATTAGTACTTTTATGTATTTGTGCTTGGTCTGAAAAAAAGTGGTTGTTAATCTTAAACTTGGGTTTTTGTAAAAAAAAATTGTTGTTATCTTTGGACAGGGTCAGGCTAGCTGTTTTCTTTATGCTAAGCTAAATAACATGCTGCCGGCTACAGCTTCATATTTAGTGCACAGACATGAGAGTGGTATCAATCATTTCATCTGACTCTCAGCAAGAAAGAGAATGAGTGCATTTCCCCAAAACGTAGAACTATTATATATAGACGTGTTCATTCAACTTTGTGATCATTTTGTTTGTGGTGCTGTTGAATTGTATTGTGCTATACTGACAGTGTTTCTATTATTTTGCCCACCCCATGTATTTCCCTGAGGGAAGGCTAAATAACACAAACACTTCTCTGCATAATGTTGTTGCTGCATTAGACTGCATCACTTTTAGCTACATGTTACTCGTAAACTGGCAACTAAAAGCACGTACTGATAAATTACAACCTGGTCTGTTTACAAGACACAGCAGAGAAAACAGTTTAAACCTTAAAAAGATGGTGTCTTAAAGAAAAGAAGCGTGTTAGAGTTGAGAAATCAGTTGCAGGTGGTGTTTAAATTGGCCTGTTGTGCATTTGAGTGTGTTGCACAAATACAACGTGTTGCACAAACACAACATTCATGGTAACTGCATTGCAGCACTCATTGGAACATAGTGCACCTCGCTCTGCAGGATCATAACAGCATGGTTGAAGTGGTGGTGCTCCAGTGTAGCAGAGGTCCCATAAAGTAGAGCAAGGGCTGAGCCCGTCCTGTCACACACACACACACACACACACACACAAACACAAACACAAAAGCACACAGGGATCAGGAAGAGGGATAATAAAATCAGCAATCAACACATACTGAGAAACAAAGTCTGCCGTTGAGTCTGTTGTAATTCCCTCACCAATTCACTTATGGCTCAATAATAAAAGATGCTGGAGAGCCTAAACTAAACTGCAGCTAAAATCCTGCAGTTCAACACTGATCATGATCATCGTTTCATGTGGAAAAAAATTATTTCAGTTTCTAATTTATTCTAACTTAAGTGTTGCTTGTATTTTCCACAGTAAAAGCACAGTTAAAATGGACATATGTGGGAGCTTTATTGTCTTGCTTTCACGAATGTTCAGTTTTAGGTCAGTATTTATCTGGTTTCCACTCTAGTTTTAGTAAAACAGTGGACTCAGGCAGTAATATGATTTTCATCGTGTTAGCTCTGTACTCCAGCACAGTGGATTTGAAATGACTATGAAGTAAAAGTGCGGAGGGTGTTTGAGGGTGTTCACATCACGTCGGGTGAGAATTGTAGGGATAGTCGTCCTCTCCGTAGAAACATACCAGTTATTGGTCTATGACCCTCAACATACAGGTGGCCCAACATTACAGGTCTGACACAACAAGAGCAGGGAAAATGTGCGTACGCTTGCAACAAAGTTATTGTGCAAAACAAGCAAAACATAAATTCTTTTAATATGCATTTATTTTTCTTACACATCCTAAACGTCAGCTACAGTACACCCTGTGATGAAGATGAACCATACTGCCATTGCTAATAAACTACAGACTCTTCAGGTCTGATGTTGGGACATGTTTTTTTTATTGTGGATCTAAATCTAAAAAATTGGCTGTAAGAGCTTTTTTATATCCTGTGACGTTTGTCACCGTAAAGACTCAACAATCCTTTTAATTCTGACCAATTTAGCTCAAAATAACGACCAACTAAAAAACAAATTATGTTTTGGCAGTTGATGTGATGATATGGCAACATTTCATGAATTAAAAATTGGTTAAAAGTCTTCACCAAAATCATTTAAACCAGCAGATAAAAATACAAAAATGAATGATTTTATTATTCAGCATTCATTTTTTTGTAGTTCATATTTTTAATTAAGCTTATGATTATGTCTTTCTTCAACTTTCTTTCCATCTCGGTTTCAGATTCATTTTACCATAATAACCTTTGTGAGGACAGAGAACGCTAAGTTTAAGTAATTTAATGGTGATTTTATCCGCAGATCTAAATACAGTCAACAATTTGCAGTCTCTTCGTTAAGCAGACCCTTATATAAGCCTTATACAACTTGCTGCTTGACTCTTGCTGATCTGGGCTGGACTGCTGCAGACTGCTGCAGGTGGGAAAACACACTATAAACAGTGCGTAGGAGGGAGCGTGCTTATGTGTGTGTATGGCACAGGGAGAGAGAGAGAGATAAAGTGGAAACACTTACTTCGCCTGAAAAGCGTTGTTGGTGCCCCTGTGGTCCAAGTCATGGCACACACAGCCTACAATAAGCGCTAAGATCTCCACCTCTGTCAGAGTCTCCTGGAAGCCTGCCGTCTGATTGGCACACAACAGGAAAAAGCCATTGAGAAAACAAACACACGAGCACACAAACACACGCAATCTTATTCTATGTAACTGTGAGGAGTACATAGAATAAAAATGAAAAGCACTCCAGCAGCAGCATCACCCTGAAAAACAGTATCTCCCTAGATAGCCAGTGGGACTGCAGTAACACAGTCACACAGAGAGCTTTATGGCTTGGATGAATGGGTTTTGGAGGCCATGTGCTGAGTGAGTCACTATAGGTCATTGTGGGGATAGCGGCAAAGATAGCACAGCCCTCAGCCCACTTATTAAAACACATGGCAGGAGAGTGGAGGGGCCCAGAACAGCTTACACACTACTATTTCATTTCCCTCTGCCAACAATCAATTCAGATGGGACACCATGCATTAATGCTGTGATTAATTGAACTACACTGTGGTGTTTGTATAACAGTGTATGTGTGTGTGTGTGTGTGTGTGTGTGTGTGTGCGTGTGCGTGTGTGTTTCCCCAAGGGCCCCCCAACCGCACAGAGTAATCCTCTTGGGGTCTTTATTCAAACAAACATCTGCGGTTTGCTGTGCTTAGTAATATGATGAGTCGTAATTTAAATCTCAGTGATTCAGAAATGTATCATGTACGATCTATCTTTAATAATAACAAGATTTCAAATAGCACTGAAGTCAGACATGCATTAACTGATTGACGGCAGCTGTTTTATTCATGCTTCACAATCACTGGCTCATTCATCAGCTGCTTGGCAACCAGCTGACTAGTGAGGTCCAATCACATCGATGCAGGTGTACAACGCTGCCATTCAACCCTAAAACCTCTCACTTTCACTCCGATCCCTTCAACGCTAACGCCGTTAGCTGCTGCAGCTTCCTCCACCACCATCAACTTCCAGGGGTAGATCAAGTATTAAGACTCTATTTAGGTAAAAGTAGCAATGCAATGTAAAAGTACTCTATTCTAAGTAAAAGTCATTCAAATTCCTGCTTAATTTTGATCTGAGGGGTCGTAAACACCCATACAAACATTATTTTTTTAATGATTTCAAACGTTTGCAAAATATTAAATGATTTTACCCCTTTGAGCCTCAAACAATTATTTAAATAAAATCATCTGAGAAGTTTAGAGGGGAAATCTCTCTCAGGTGGTGCTAACAACCTCTAAATGTAAATCTACTTCATTACTTTTCATCAAAGCCTACCTATTGATAGGTTTCATTAAAATCCAGTGTTCATGTATGTGTTGACTTCATTGCTGCTCTTCCTCAAATACCAAAGCTTTTTCTGCCAAATCTAAGTGCATGAATATTTGCTACAACTGGACTGAAATTGATCTACACGATCTACAGCTGTAACAGCATGAGCTTTACCGTTAGCATGGCAAACATGCACTGGCAGACATTGAAGGCATGTCTCCAGTTGTGGTAGAGAACCATTCTGTAGTTTTTTCTGACAGTCAGCAGCCATCTGCACAGTGTCTGGAGGGGAAGACGGAGAGAGAGCGAGAGATGATCACATGGGTCAGCAGTTGTCATGAGGATACATTAGGATTCAGCCAGCAAAGAAGAGCAAATTCAGTCAAGTATTCAATGGAAATAGATACAGAAAGTCAGTGCTCTCACCTCGTAGTCGATCTTAAATTTCTGCACCATTCCCAGCTCTATAAACATTCTCAGAGCGGCCGTTATCATGGCATCAACGTCCAGAGAGAAATCGTCAAAGGAGAGCTTATCGATGCCCAGCTCGCAAACAAGGGGAATGTTAGCAGCCTGTTTAAATGTGGAGAAAGAAAACATTTAAGAGGAAACAGAATATGAGTTCAGAGAGAAGAAGAGGATGCTGAGCCATTTTCAGATGATGCATGGAAACATGGAGACATGCTAATTAAGACTCTGAGGACTCATTTGGAGAGGGTTAAGATTAATGTGGGAGCCTTACCGAAGGATTGTCTACTTTCAGAGCTCATTGACAAACATAGTTGAGCAGTGATAATCATAAACAGATTTTTTTCCCAATTATTATTCATGAAGCGTCCATGTTTTCTACCTTCAATGTTGTCTAATGAGCGCTATGAGCAGATATATCTTGTCTGCCTCCAGTCGGCATTTATTATATGTCCATTTTAGGCTTTCTAACCTGAATCTCATTCCAATGAGTCAAAACTCTCGTGAAAATGTGTTATAGTTTCAGCACAGCCGTGTTTCTCCTTTCTCTTCCTCTCTAACAGCCACCAGAGCACTATGTTTCCATCACACATGTTTGCCTGTCAGGCCAGCAGGTATTCTCCTCTCTCTTAATTCACAGCCCCTGGTTAGGAAATGTCAGCCAGGTTTGTTTTCCGCTGTCATTTGCACTCCGGTGGAATCCCAGTCAAGTGTACTCTATAAGGCTCCATATGTAGAGCAGTTATGAAAGAAAGCGAAAGGGAGGGGCTGAAAGATCACAAATGCACACTGGAAAGCAGGGTTCCTAGTTTGAGGTAATGGCCACAGGGGGAAATCCTACACATGAAATTGCCGGAAAATAGGTCATGTATATATTTCAGAAATGTCATGCCAATTAAAAATGTACATATTTTCAGTTTTCCATTGTTATAAATAATTCATTGAGAATGATTGCCTGCTGATTGGAGTAATCAATTTCAAATACCACAATTAGTTTATTCTCATTGGGGAATTCTTGGCCCATATTTATGCTTGCGTGCCACCGCAGCTCTTTGGAGGAAGTGGAAAATGATGTCTAGAAGACAAGGTGCCATTAAAGTTAATGAGAGATTGTTATTTAATTAGAAACAGATATCTTAATTAAAGGGCTCATGAGCAAAACAAATGCATTATGAGCTTAAATTTCGGGGAAATCCAAGTCTATCTTACAGCCATTGCCTTGCATCATACTTTTGTTAAATGGAAGGGTTTAGCAGAATCATAATGAGCCTTTAATATTATTATTTTCTCTAATGTCTTAATTTAACTCAATATACAGCCTCCACATTAAAGAACGCATCTACAGAAGTAGGAAAACAATTAAATTATATTAACGCAATTACCTGCACCACCAGAGCTGATAGTCACAAATTGTAATCTACACCAAGAGCGTTTACACACTAAAATATAAAGGACAGACTGTCCTCACCAGTTCTCTTGGAAGGCACTAGCTGTGGCTACATGGACAATTTGTCTGAAATCCAAATGAAATCATTTTTATTAGATTCCAACGTATCTGTTGACATGGACATTAAATACAGCGATGACATAAGATGTGCATTTGCATGCCCCAAAGCATTTATTCAGAACGTAACTTTTTTTGATGTGCAAAGTGGTACCAACACCTGTGAAGCGTTAAATCTGCCAAAAATATAACAGAAGAAGAAGACGTCACTGTCACTCCCACACGTCTCAAACGTGCACAGAAAGAATAGATTTATTCCAACCAGAGAGAAACAATTTCAACAAGTGTTATTAGGCTGTAATATTTCTAATATTAGGGTCCATGTAAACACAGCTATTTTGTCTTTGAGATCTGAGGACAAGTGGCATCATTCCAGGTGACTGTAAGAAATGACTCCACATCATTCCTCATCCTTTACTTTGTGCCACATCTGTCATTTTTCAATCTTTTCTTACTATCTTATAAATCCCATGAAAAAACCAAACGAGACAGTTTAGTCCATCTCTCACCACTTTCAAACTTCCCTACTCTGCCTATGGCACTCAACTCCGAGCCTTTTCATTCCTACTCAAGCCATACACATTTTTTAAGAAATAGAATAGAATATCAGCTTTATATCTATAAAAAGTTTAGGTATTTTTCTTGCTATCAACTGTCGACCAGCAAAACAGTGTAAAGCCAATGGCTTGACGTGAATCACAGCATGTACACGTTTCGTGAGCGTTAGTGAGTGCGTCTGGCAGCAGGATGTTGTCTGTAATACTGACTCAAAATAAACTACAGTATGCATATTCTCAATGAAGGAACATGACACCCAGTGCAACAGTTGTTTTTGGGCAACAATGGAGCGCCACGGCACAGAGGAATAAGACATGCCAGGTTTTGGCAACAGAAGCAGTACTTAGTACCATCAATTCATTTAAACTTTTGTTTTGATGTTTTGATGTGTTCACAATAAGCACACATATGAAACCAGCTGGCTAACGCATATGCTGTGCATATAAAGGAAATAAACCCCCTGGCAGGTGGCACTGGGAAAATACAGGAAGTAACTATAACGCGCTATTTTGCTGGAAATAATTGCTGTTTCCGATAGTGAGAAAATGTGTGAATGATCCAGCACAGCAATATGTTGTTTGATGCTGTCTGATGCACTTATAGAAATCCACGTTTTGTGTAATTGTTGGGTTTGGGATTACTGATGCTTGTGGAATGAAAATATTCCATGTGTGCCACCAGAGCTCATTATCCATGAGTTAGGTAGGAGACTGTGTTGATGATGATGATGTTTTCTGATTTGCTCTTGCCGCATTTGTGCTGGAATAGTTCTGGATTTCTTTTGATTTGCTTGGAACAATACCTGTATCGTCTTGTGAAATTGGAAACCATTTCCTTCAGCAGAAGCAAAGCTTATTCCCATAGATAAGAAACATAAAACTGAAAATAGCATTTAAAGTCATGTGCGATTTATCCCGCCTTCACATAGGATAACGCCAGCTTTATCCTTTCATAGCAATATTAGTCCTGTTAAATGCTGTAAGAACAACCGATGCCTCACATGAGTTGTAACTTTAATATCTGCGTTGAGCTCTGTTGAGTTTAAAAACTTAATCAGCCCTCTACTGTAAGAAGTGAGAGAAAGAAATTGGTTTGCTGAGACAAATGTAACAATGACAACGGCGAGTATCTGCTACCTTGAATTTGTCAACTTCAGTCTTGGAGCAAGTGGCATGGTAAGACAGGACCTGCAAAATAACAACACCGTGTTACTCAACGTATTTTTTAAATCATTAAAACAATCAGTAGGGCTGTAAGAGAAGCAAGAACTGTGGGCAAGGCTGAAAATACTGCACACCGGTATTACGGCACTTCAGTGGATTTTCTAGATGAGGAAGTTGACACTCGACTCTAGAACAGTCTACAAGAGCAGCAATGTCAGCCCTGATTCCTTCGCCATGTTCCCTTCATTTCCTGAGAGAAATACCTTGCTCAGACTCACAGTTGCTTATTTGATCATAAATGCTCATGTTTATTCAGTGCTGCCAGAAGCGATGCATCTACATATTAGTTCATTCTGTGCTTCTCCTTTAAATGTTCTCTCCCTCTCCCTGTACGCTGCCTCTCCTATCATGAAACAGTGTGGTGCTAACTACTATAAAGCACCTGAAAGCTCCCTATTGTAATCTAAGGACATACTGTAAAGGCTGAGTAGTGCTGAATGGCTACATACTGCAGGGAAGATGAGGGATTGCTTTTCACTGCCTCTCATTAATTTTCAATAAAACCTTTGTGAGAATGTTATCTACAAAGAGAGATCAGCACTTTCTTCGTGCGTACATTCTTGTGGAAATACGAGACTAAAAAAGACCCCTGAGAGAGAATAAGTAAGAAGAGGTTTTATATTAGCCATGCTGCAACGGTTGTTTCCACAGACTTCTGGGTAAATGTTTCAGCACAGAGCATAAGTGGACTGGGGAGGGAGAAAGATGCCGTTGTAGGTAATAGATAGGATGCACAGGGGAAAAAAATCATCAGAGAGGGGGCATGACGCTAAAGTGAACACACTGAGCATGAACAGGCATGACTAAAGGAAGCCGAAATATAAGGCAGCAGAATCAACTTAAGTCAACACTCTGAAGCAGCATTACAGTTTGCATAGTAATGTGTTTGCAAATATAAGATTTTTTGCTCAAACAATTGCATATTTTCATTTTCAAACTCTGATGTTGAATGGGAATTGAATTGAATGGGATGCTGTGTTCTTACATCCAAAGCCACAGACTGCTTGGCCCAGGACTTCTTCACCTGGTCGTACATGATGGTGTTGTTGATGCCCAGTCCACAGAAGATCACAAACGCCTCAGAAAAGAACAAAAAGCAGACATATTCAACTCCAGTAGTTTCCAATAAACTCACAGGCTACTGTATTTTGAAAATGAAATACAAGCCAGTGTCATACCTCAAAGAGACGCTGGTCTGCGTCATCGAATGGTTTCCCATCGAGTCTGTTCAGCACTTGCGCGACACCTGATACCACAAAGTCAGTTTATCCGCACAATAAGAGCTCCAGTGCATATAACCTGTCTCTAATTAAAACAGGATCAAACCTACACACTCCTGGTCATTGACTAACATGCATAATCAATGGAAATTAAGCTGAGACACAACATCCTATCACATAAATAGCAGCATATTCAGATATCCTGCAACAGCGATCTCTAATGTGTTAAACTATATTAAAAACCTCAACAGACTTAATGAGAACAGCTGTAGCTACATTTATTATAATGACACTTGGTTATACACAACAACAAAAATGCAGTACTAGTGCAATTGGCATTAAATTAATGTTATCATTGACAGGGCATCAAGTTATTGTCCACAGTGCTGCAGTGGGATTGAAGCCTTTTCATTTGACAGCAATATTCCCTGTTTAGATGGCTTCTCTCATCATCTAATTAAAAACAGTGAAAGGCTTTGTTGATAAAGCATAAACATTTAATTGATAGGGGCCAATTTCATTGTCACTGAGAAAAATGTGCTAAAAATTAATTACACAATGCATTACCATTTTTATTTATCAGTCTAGGAGGTCAAACAAACCGGCTAAAGTGACATTTTAATTTCAGTGTACAGCTGGAGATCCACAGAGGTGAAACAGGATTAGTAGTGAAGCTGAGAACAACTTTCATTATGGTGTCATTAAATTAAAAATACACCACATTCCTAATGTCACAAATGTTATTTTTCACGATCAAAAACATAATATGACAGTTATTTACATCTCTTTTTACTTAGTTGATGCATAGTGTTCTGTGCCTGTACAACATACAGTTGCATGTTAGATGGAAGAGGAGTTTCATGTTCTGCTTAGGGCCTCACAACTTAGATTAAATTAAATCTTCTTTGACTCAATGTTGTGAGACAATAGAACATGAAAAGCTCCAAGGGGGATGAATAATGTAAGTTAGAAACACACTAGAGGATGTTTAAAATTCTAACATTGTTCCAACTGTGAGAGGCCTCAGCGTCACACATTTAATGCCTGATTTTTACAGATTAGGATCTCAGTCGAGCCCACTGCAGTCGGGTTTCTCTCACCGTCACCATCTATTCCTGTTAACCCCGGGAACACCCTGGACAGGCCGTAATAATGTGTCACGGGGCTGTCATTAACCAGCTGAAGCCAAAGGACCACGTTCACATTTTGTCCTAAAATTAAGCATGTTTAATAACGCGATCACCTACAACGAATGTCCATGGTAACCAGTCCAGGCTGAGAACGTGAAAATCAGCCATCACAAAACATGGTTTAATGCTCGTCAGAATCGCCATCATCTTGAATGTGTTCAGCAATTCAAATGGAATCAAAAACGAAATATTTAGGCTAGACAAAATATCTTTTAGAATTTTGGGTAATTGAATTTAAAAAATGAATAATGCAAAAGCAGCCAGCTACATTTTTAAAAACTTTCATTTTATATTGATAAAGGAAGCGCTGATGTAATTTTGATATTTAACATTAAAGCACATCACAACAGTATTTCTTGTGGTTATGTTTTGAAGGAGCTGGCTGTAGCCTTGGCAAACGACACAAAGACATTTGTTTTATAACTGAATGTATCCTTGACTTGAGAATTTCATCTCCCTCTGCTTTGTTTGTATAATGGGTTTTCACTCCAGATCCTCAGGTGCCACCCACACACATTGCATTTCTGTGTCCCCTCATTCTTCCTGTTCATCTTCTTTCTCTTCCCTCTCCCCTCCCCGACAAATGCACTTACACCTACGCACACAAAAAAAAAAAAGCAAGTACACATGGACATCACACACACACACACACACACACACACACATGCTTGTCTTAACTAACCATCAGCGGCAGATATGCTGATCACTTTGCACTCAAATAAAACTAATGACTTCCTGCGTCAGATCTCAGCGGACCAAGTGGAGCTGCTATCATTGCTCCTCCCTCCAACAGCCAGCACCAAACCCAGACCAGAGATCAATGATTTATCAGAGTGTCAGTGTGGCGTTGGCCTGGGGCTGATTCACAAACAGAAGAAGGGAACTCCAGCTCCAACTGTGGAGTGATGGTGCAGCACGGACCTAATCATACACATGCAGCCTCAGCTCCCCTCTCCCCTATTGTCTACTGCGCAGCAAAAATGGAAAAACAGGAAAGAAATTTGAAACCTACGTTGCGAGTGCATGAGAGTCTTACATGATGTTAGTATCTGCATCATCTGTCTTTTGGTTCGGGGCTTTTTTCATGGTTTGGACTAGTTCCAAGAAATCCACTTAAGGTAACAGTTCATCTTAATGTGATATCAAACAATAATATTTAAGATCATTGTGAGCTTTGTGGAAACAGTTTGGGGAAGGTGCTTTTTCAACACGACACCGCTCCTGTTCACAACGCAAAGTCCATAAACAGTGCTGGAAAAACTTGACCTGAAACAAGACGAACTTCAACTTCCAGCAGCTTTGGGATGAACTGGGACGCCAAAAACAAGCCGGGCTTTACTGCCCGACATCAGTGCCTGACCTCACTAACGCTCTTGTGGCTGAATGGGATCACATCCCTGCAGCCAGGTTCCTGAATCTTGCGGAGAGCCTTCCCAGGTGGGTGAGGGTGGGTCACATGAGTGTTACAGTCAGGTGTCTGTATACTTTTGGCCATATAGTGTACTACACTACTCTAACTTTAATCTAATAAAAAAAAAAAGTGCATACACAAAAATAAGTTTAGTAAGTTAATTTGTTTACTTACCAATGATTTGGTGGTTGCTGTTCCATATGGGAACACAAAGCACAGAGCGGATGTGGAAATCCGAGAACTGGTCTGCCTAAGAAAGGGAGTGTAAATACAGTAAACAATGGTGGTTAACATCTATCTTGCTCTGACTCAGAATTGACTGGGTATTGAACCTCAAAACTGTCTGACTATCAACCAAAACGTTTTCATTTAACTAGGCCTAAGAGGACTAAGAGGCCTTTTGAAGACATCACCCTCTGTCTCAGGAAATTGTGATTGACTTTTCCACTAATTTCTTAATTTCATGGACCAAACAGACTGATTAATCAAGAAAATGACAATGTCAAATTAATTAAAATAACAATAGTTGCAACCCTACTTGTGCACTTGTTCTTCAATCTGATTCATGTTCAAATGAGAATTTTGTTAATTTTAAACTAGATACAGAAAACTGCTTCTAGCTGCTTTGTTGTAATACAGCATTAAGCACTGATGCATTTTAGGCATTTAAAAAGAATATGAGATACTCAAGCATAGTATTAGCACTAGTGTTGAAAGATTTAAAACGATATCCAGCTCTCTAGTATGAAAATTTTCACCACTGGAGTATTAACTATGCATACATGGCTCACCTCTAATGGAAGAGCGAGGCTACATGGAAATATAGGAGCTGCAGGATGGGGTGTACACCCCTTCAGTGAGAGCCTGCTGGTAGCTTTTAAACCCTGTATACATTTTCCATTTTTCTGTCACTGCTGCTTAAGACTGACCACATTCATGCTGCCTCTAGTTGGACGGGGAGTGGACCGCTATGCTAGCCACTGAGGGGTTCTGTTTGGATCCGAGCAGCATCCGCACCTGCTCCTGCAGCTGTCACTTCCTAGTTTGAAAGGACTTTTGTCCTGCAGAGATCAATGAACAGCTGACAAAATGGAAAAATCAGTAATTTGTAATTTCTCCCCATGTGGTGCCAGTAAAAAAAAGAATTAAAAAATAATGCTAGTTATAAAGAAGTACTAAGTCAAAGGCAGCTGAACTTTATGTTTGGTCTTAAAGGCATTTCTAAGGGGAAATAGAGCCATCTGTCTACCCATCAAAATGCCTACTAATATTGCCATCCTGACATCGATAGCCAGGCGTTTTCGCAGCCAATAATGAATCCTATGTGACTTTATTGACTCGCATGTGACATCAATGTGTGAACATCCCACAGAGGTTTAAAATGCCAGGGACTTCACACTAGCCAGTGGAGCTAAAGACGCCTTTTCAATGAGCGGTGAAACATCAAGCAGTAAACCTTTTTGAGTGAGTACCTCAGAATTACTATGATCTGAATGATTATGGTCACAGGCATTTTCCATAATGGCTCTTCTGTAATGCTTGTCGAGCTCATTTCACTTAGATAGATGATGTCAAAATGAAAATGTTTGTTATTGTGTGTTTACCTCAGCATCAAAACGAGGATCCTGATAGGCATCACTGATGTTCACAGGTAGACCTGTGGATGCTACCAGCTCTGCAATACTGTTGTTGATGAGCCAGTCTGAGTAAGATGATTTCTCCATACTGTCTTTGAAACTAGGGGTCAGAAAATAAGAGGGGAAGATGAGACGGAGATATATATATAAATATTTATGCAAGCTTGCAAAAGGACATTCTTATATCTCCATATGGACCCTCTTTTACGTTGACTTGCATTTAATGAACTTCTCATATAGTAGTATCAATTAGCTTCTCCTGCAGTTTATGAAGTAATGAAAAGTTAATTGTATGATTGTCGTCCTCATTGCCAAACACCCCCACACTCTGCCACAGAAACACTTGTATTCCTGCACAGACTTCCCATTCACATTTATTGCAGTGGGCTGTCGCTGATGTTTTACCTTCAAACACAACAAGGTAAATGTTCAGTGTGGCTCATCTTGTCTTAGAAGATTCGAATAAAGATGGAGAGAAACTGATGTAAGATCTTTTGAATCTCTTGGATGTGGTGATACAGCTGTGTGTGGACGTGAAACCCACGGTGCAGCAGGGAATGAACCTCATGGGTGTGATGGAAAGATAGAGACCTTATCTCCCTTTCTTTCTTGCTCTCTTCCTCTTTTCAGTCTCTGTCTCTTCCCTGTCTCACGTCTGTCATTTAGCTGCCACAGACACACTAGCAGCACTGTACTCTCGCTCAACATTATCCCCCCCATGGGGACGGCTGGGGATTGTAAGGCACATTAGAAATCCTACAGTACGCTCGCCTTTTGACACCAAATTTATTAACTTAATTACACACGTAAATCTTGCACAGCAGCCCTTGTTATTTACCTTTAGGAAGACTATTGTCATCACAGAGATACTGTACTTTTGTCATTTCAGCTAGGTTTGAAATGTTGTGTAATTCTATCACTTGAAATCACAACCTTGCTATTTATTTAATAGAAACACAGACTTGGAGTGTGTTTGTTGGAAAGGCTTAGTTAGCCAGTGAAACAGAATACCATTTCTTTGATTGCTACTAATTTCTCACTACTGGTTGCTCTTGTGTGGTGGTATATTTTTTTTTTAATTCCTGTTGTGGTTATCACTTCTGCCTTCAAGTGTCCATATCAGTTATGGCAAGTGCAGGACTCAGGGGATGATTTGTCTTCCTTTCAGCATTGGTTTTCACCCATAAACATTTCTCCGCTCAGCCATGCCTAGCAGTGGAAAGAAGCAGCAAAACCCAATTAAGTAGGGCTCCAACAGTATGCCTTCTATTCAGAATCAGCATATTACTCCCACAGCACTACAGAATATTCAATTTTTATACTTCCCTTATTTTTTTTGTCCTTAATGGAAGCTTTACAGATTTAAACAAGGCTCTGTGCAGAATTTAAAGGTGCAGAGGTGCAACAAGCAAATAAAGGTGGAAATATGAGTATTTAGTGAAAAGGTTACTTGTATGAGAAGTGAGAAAATAGAGGCCAAAGCTATCTTTTTCATGCGGCGAGGCATTATTGAGAAGCAAAGTACGTTTTAACACTGAAACACCATACATACCTGTTTTCAGTGTCTGCGCTACACTTAGGGGACAGCAGCTCAAACGACTTGGTGAACTTTACGACCTGAAAGATTTGAAAGGGAAGAAATCACTAAAGCTCCTGGAAAAACTGCATGGCGGTGTATAGTATTCAGTGATAAAAATCGAGGCAGACAGACAAAACAGACAAATGTACAGACAGATAGACACATAACCAGCAGGACAGCAGAGAAAAAAAAAAACACAGTACCGGTGACTCAATGTCCTCCAGCAACTGAACAGAACAGCGCTCGCACTTTAGCAATGTCTGGGCACGGTGCATGATCTTCCTAACAATCTTCTCCAGGTCAGTCTGCTCCTCAAACAGGTCATTGACTACCTCCAAGAGTGCCTGAACACAGCGAGAGCAAAAGATACCATTGGCATTATTCCCAATAATCTGAACCACAAGCTGCAGTGAAACTCACTAAATAAGAAAGCTGTCAGCTGGTAATAGTGAAGACACTTTAAATAAAGATGCTTTACTTTACTCAGCTGTTAGAGCATGATTATTATTATTATTAGCCTTCAACCACAAACCAACAGGATGATATAACATGATTAGTTTCCCCAATAAAAGTAAATAAGGCCCTTTATCTAAGGCAGCGCCAATCCAATTTAATACACAAGCACATAAAAATCATGTGGTGTAAAGGGAGCTCTCCTCATTTCTTCTCTCTGTTCACTGAGCTGTGCTCTCATTATGTTCTCTTCCATCACAGATCAATGTGTGACATGAATTAGTGCATCTCTTAACATTCCCTAGGATATTTAGATCATGGGCCAGGCCCCAGTCTGGATACAGGCCCATCCCCCACTACACATCCAGAGAAAACGTCCATGCAGGGCTGCATGCTGCTCTGTGATCCCCACTGCAGTGGCAGCAAGTGGGCTGCTGCTGATCAATACTTAGCCTCAATGTCAGCATCAGGGGGGAGGAGGTAATGCTGATCCCAGGGATGGAGGGGTGGGGTGGGGTGGGGTTATTTTCCCGGTTGGCCCTATGGCCCTTACCCGACTCCTGTCATACTCCTTCCTTGAGGCGGCGAAGAGTTGGGCATTAGAGATCGCAATACCACAGAAAGGCAGGTACATCTGCAGCACCTGTGGACACAAAATGTAGACCTCTGTGATCACCCAGCTAAATGCAGCAAAAAAAAGACAGGGTTATCGATCAAAGATAGACCCGCATGTCACAAAATAACTGCTTTATTATAGCTTTATTTTTTAATGCAGCTACGTAATGCTCGCTAGTACCTTTTTAGTGTATCTTTAAATGCGCTCTGTGGTGTTTTCAAACTGTGGTGTGAGCAGTAGTGTTTTTTATGAGTGGGCCCCCATTTTGTCTGTATCATACATGTACATGCGGTCAATGCAATACACAGTCCTGCCAGTGTTTTCATGCTGTTCCACTCATCCACAGAGACGCACAGAAATGAGCCAACAGAGGCCGTGAAGAACAACAGTGTTGACTGGTAAACACAATTGATGTAGGATTTAGAAAATAAGCTTTGCACTTTTTTTAGGAGGGGGGAGACACATTCAGTCCATTTGTTAGAGCTCAGGCATGCTCACAACATGTTTGGTGAGAAACACTGGCAGTAAACATGACTTGTTTTGTTAGAAAACTCATTTTAATGTTGGAGACAATTTTACAGCTGCCTCGAAAATCAAAGCTATTTTGAACAACAACAACAAAAAAGAAAACTCAAACAAAGAGTGAGTGAGTAATATTTTCATTCAAGAAAAACTTGGAATAAATGACAAATGGTCTTTCATTGGCATAATTACTTGCTAGAACAAATAAATCAATTCATCTGACATTTCACCATTTGACTGAATAGTCTGACTTACTCTGCCTTGGGCTGATAACATGAATTCCTTATTTCACTCATATTTTCTTCCCATAAATAATGTAATCACTTGATGTAGCCAAATGACTGTAGTTAATATACATCCTGAAATCGAATCAGCGTCCTACTAGCGTGGAATTGAACTACATTTCTTTCTTCCTCACCACTGTTGATTCATAATGAACGTCAATATGCATTCACACCCTGCAGGGGATGCAGAGAGGTGGCTGAAACTACGCGCTATTAAGACAGGTGTGATGTGAATACGCAGGTTGAATTCTATACTGTAAGACTATAATTACCCCACAATGGAGCCTTATCTGAGAAACACTCAGCCCCAACATGGAATCAATAGAATTTAGGTTGTGCGCTTCCTTACTCTGCCTCTTTGTTTAGTTATCCATCTTTAGCATCTGGCTGCTGTGTAAACAATACAATCAGTACAACAAACCCACTAATATTTACCAGCCCTCAGCACGACCTGAGGGTAGGGACACTACAACAATACATGAATGGGAAGTTACTCAGCTGTGGTCGCTGATACAGGGATATCTCTGTCACCTTTTAGAAAAGATAATGTGTCAGTTACTCGTCAGCCACAAATGAAGATGTAAAGTACAGAATACTACTAATGCTGTGTTGATGACTGGGAAGACACTTAAAAAATATTTTTCAGGTGGCCCTCAAGTTCACAACTATGAGTTAGGGACCCCATGTGGAAAAAGGTCACGTGCAGTTGAGTGTGCCAGAAATTAAAAAACTAATATTGTCTATTTATATATGTCTGATATGCTTTATTAGAACATGCGTATAACATGTATTCATACTTCAGTATTGTACATTTGGAGCTTCTTCCATGCTCTTACAATTGATTCATAAATTCGCTCGACGACTTGATAGCGCTAATTGCCAGGGTCATGATAATTGTAGACCTAAAAATGGCATCACAGACAGGAAAAGGTTGAGAAACACTGCTCTAATTGCTCCATTTTCTCTTTACAATCAAACAGGTCTCATGGGTTACCAAAATATCTTTGATTTCAGTGGTAGTGTGGCTATCTGAATTCAAAGAGCATGTAGACAATAGTAAGACTGAATTGTTTATTCTGTAGAGAAACTCCACTGACAAAGGAGAAAAAGAATGAGGAAACATACACAAACACTGATGGAGTGGGAAAGCATGCATGTTTATAAATCAGGCTACAAATCTTCAGCAATCTGTTAACCAGATTTTATACACAAAGCTTGAAACATATAAGCTTTGTCACTCTTCTTTTGGACGTATGTTTGCTTTGTGATGTCTGTTGTATTTTAGAGAACCATAATGGAGATATGACATTTAATAACTTCATTTGTTTCATGCATAACAAAACAGGATTAGATGAAAATAAACAATAAGTAAAAAAAATATATTAACCATAGCAATAGCAATAAATGAGGGAAAAGCAAACAAAAACACATTGAAAACAATACAATAAAACATTAACGATGATACCAGCAAAGTTAACCCAAATTAAAATGTAAATTAAAAGTCTTTTTTGTTCATATTTCATGGGAGTTTGCCGCTCTAAGATGCAAGGGGAGGTTGTTCCAGAGTTTAGGGCCATATAAACACAAAGCAGCCTCACCAGATTTCTTGTGGGAACTTCTAAAAGAAAAGCAGTAGAAGATCTGAGAGCTCGTGGCTTCACTGTGTTTTTATCCTCAGCGGTTGTAGCTACTGATATACAGAGTTACAACACAACACAACAGTATCATAATATCCACTCATTTGTACATTATGATACTGTTTAGAATTATGCTAAGTACAAATTAAATCACTAAATCAAAAACATTTCTATTCATAATGTGATGTGAAATATTACTCTGTCATGCCAATGAGTAAATTAACTTTATGCACTTCATTCAGTCATTATGCATAATCAAGCACTGTATGCAATTGTTTTCAGACACGGAAAACAGATGATGCTGAGCAATAAGCTCACACATAATGCTATTTCAGCTGTCCTATGGAATTCTCTAATAATGATCTTACCAGGAAGACAGCGGCCATCAATAGCCCCAGCAGGAGCAGATTCATTAGCAAGCAGGACTTTGGGGATCTGCCTGTGGAACAGGCAAACCTAAGAAAAGCGCTGCTCTCTCTAATTACATTCTGTCAGGCAGGCCATTATACAAGGTTGCATTACAAACAAGACATTTTTGCCTAGAGACCTGTGTACTGACCAGTAAAGAGTGGTTTAATAACGAAACTCACTGGCCAAGGCCTTGGGGACAGTCAGTTCCTCTAACCTCAATGACCTTCTTTTCTACAACTGGAATTTCATATGAGGCAAGCCACTCAACTCAACTCAACTTAACTTTCTTTTTATAGCACCTTTTAAACAAACATGCAGCCAAAGAAAAATCATAGAATTTTGCAAGACCAAAAAATTACAACAAAATGTAAAAAATGAATAAAAGTCACTAAAATAACTAAACACTAGGGATAAAAATACTATTAAAAACAATAATTACAACATAAAAACGAATCCAACAAATGACAAGGCTCCTAAAGTACAAGCCGGATATGTCATACAGATATGTCTTAATATTTCTTTTAAAGATGTCCACAGAGGTGGAGACTAGGACCGCAGTGGCAAAAGGCTCATTCCTCATGTGTATTTGTTGAAATTTGATGACGACAACTAGGAGGCCAGCTGCAGAGGATTTGCTGGGTGGATATCTAAAAAGCATGTCTGAGAGATAGGCAGGCACTGTTCTGTGATGTAAAAACTAGTAAGAAAATCTTAAAATCAATTCTAAAACTCGAACTCAACCGATGCAGTGACTTACAATAGGAGTTATACGTGCTCTCTGCCTGGTCTGATGTTCATCAAGACTCGGGCTGATGCGTTCTGGTCGACAGTATCAAAGGCTGCACTAAGATCTGGGAGGACTGGGGCTGACAGCTTATTTGATATATATTTGTGTTAATTCTCAAATCGTTCCTCCCTGACTCAACTCACAACTTCTTCTAAAATATAAGAAAGGGAGGTTAGATACAGGTCGGTGGGTGCTAAAAACGCAGGAATCTAAATTACTTTTTTTGATAAGTGGTCTAACCATGGCAGTCTTTAAAGGGAAGGTGTCTGTAAACAAAGAGCGGTTAACAATACTTAATAATTCCTCTGACAGGCAGTATAAAAAATAGTTTTTTAAATTAAAAACAGTGGGGTAAATATAGCATCAAGCACGTAAAGGGTTTTAACTCAGAGACAACCTTTCTAATTACCTCTGTATCCACCAGAATTAAAGAGCCTGGGGAAATCACACAGCCAATATGCTCTCTCACCACTTATCATGTGAATAGCCAATACTAGTTGATTTTAAAAGGTGTGTTCACTTTGCATGTGTGCTATGGTGAAGGCATTCTTCTTTTGCCAAGAAATGTTCTCAGGAACGAAACTGAAGCTTTTCTCTGATCTCACACGAGGCTTTCTAGCTTGTATCAGCAAAGCTCATAGCAGTTTAAATACACTTGGCAATCATTGCTTCTTCTGAAGGCGACATCAAATATTTACGGAACAAATCTTACAAACTAAGTTACTGACCAAGTGACTGTTACAGTGCCAGTATCATCTACATAAATAGCAAAATTAATACAATGTAATAAAGGCTATGTCACAGTTAAGGTGAAAATGACTGATCCTGTTTCCTGCCTTTATGCCACTATAAGATTTAGAAATTAAAATTTTATACAACCAAATTTAGCATTCAAAATATACTTTATTGTCAGTCTATAATTTATGGGCACTAATACATCATGGCTATTAAACACTGTACCACACCAGTAGTGCTGCTCAATAGCTATTATCCATTAATAATTAAACTGTTGTACACATCGCAGGTACATGGAAAAAAGCCAGGAGCAAAGAGCTTACAACGACTGGGCAGCGGATGTTGCATTAACAGCAGCAGTAACATCAAAGTAGATCAAGCCTTTGTAAACACTTACTGCTCCCCAGACGTATATACTAGTGGCCATCATAGATACTTGAAACTTAATTCTGGAAATATGGAACCTTTCAAATTAAGGTGACTCTTTTCAAGTTTTCTTGGATTGTAAACACAAGTTCACACAAAACCTAAAAAGTGAAATGTCTTTTCTTTTATAATTCTTTAGATGAGTTGTAGTTGGTGATAGAGGACAAGAACTTAAAAAGAAAGACTGAAGTTTTGTGTTTTGTATCATATTTCATAACATCAATGTTCTGCCACCACATTTGGCAGTGATATAAGGTTGTTTACACATGCTAATTTCACATCTGAGAAAATGAGTGTAATCAATTAGCATCAATAATTAAAAATGACATAAAGAATGAATTTACTAATCAGCGAGTGTAGTGTGCCTGGGCCTATTTGCATGTTACGGACCTGGAAAGTGAATCGGTGAAGGTAAGCTTGTGTTCAGCTCAGAAATTCGAGAGGCTAAATCTTCCTGTTGCATTTTTGTTAGTGTCAAAGTGCTTCAAACGTCTGTGGGTCTTCCAGAAATGGTGACTATCCTTTGAGGCCACAGCCCTTTCTAAAACACTGAGGTTCCACTGGTAAATGGGAAAATCCTTTGCACTGTTTGTTGACCTTTCCCCTTATAATAATTATCCGTTCAAGGTCAAATTGGAAGCATTTACTCCGAGGCAGTGAGCCACAGTTCATTCTATCAAAGTCAGCCCAAAATAGATGCAGCCAGTCAAAAGAACAGAGCAACATTTTATCCTCTGTGTCACTGATAGCTGATGGACTAGTGGTGATGATGTCTTTCAGACACTCAAACCAAGTTTTTGAGGCTCATGTGATCCTTGATCTTGCATCTTACCATTTTTCCATACGGCCATCTTTCACAAAGTGTTTTAAAATAATTTTGTTGGTTAATTTATCAGCCGTTGGTGTCAGCTGTTACCAACAGTTAAAAGTAAAAGAAAATAAATCATAGTTGGCATCGTGTCGTAGTATGTATCGGTCAGGCGTTCATTCAGAGACAAAATGATGGGGACTTAACTTTCTCAACAAAAAAATCCCACTATCACACGCAGCCCTTACTTTTTGGTTTTTGGTCCAAATTACTAGACATCCATGCTATCCTGTAAGTGGACAAATGGCTCTAATCAAGGCAACCAGACATTAGGCTGTATTTGTCCTTGTTCTTGGTTTACTTGTTTTGAGAGCTGCCCATTCAAATATCACAATTTGTTGTAGCAGGTGTGAATCTCCAACTTTAGCATCCCTCAGGGTACAGTTTTGGGTCCTCTTCTTTTTTCACTTTCAAAAAAATTTACTCATTCTCTTAATTTGCATGTTAAAAACGACTTTGTATTGCACCAGGTTGTAATGGTCACTCCTCGAATTTCTCTCATTTGTAACTAGATAATATTGAAAACAGGATAAAAGACTTGTAGCTAAAGAGCAAATCCTGACCTACCCCATCTTCCCCTCTATCTGCTCCTCTGTGAGACGTAGGGCAGCTGGAGCTGTTTTTATAGTTTGGGGTCCCGATTGGACACTGTATGTCATTCACATGTATGCTTTAACCACATATTACAAACTCATGAAAATGTCTACCTGAATAATGCTTTTTATGTAAAATGTAATCAAGATAATAGCACAAGATGTATAGATACTATAGTATGATGAGGTTACTTAAGTCAATAACTATATTCCGCTATAGAAGATAATGACATAGAGCAATTACACATGGGTAGAACCATTATCCATGCTCCCCACAGGACTCAAATCCTGCATGGTAGAAACACAACACAATTAAGGCAGGGTGGGATTTAAATCCAACTATATAATGTGCATTTAATATCCTATAAGGTTTCAGTGCATAGAGAACAACATTTGTTTTAATGTAGATACACTAAAATCTGTAATGACATCTGCTATTGCAGTATAATTTAAAGCACTGAAAAGTGTGATACATTTCCTTATCACAAGGTCTTCCATAAAAGCAGAGCTGCAGCTGTGCTGTGCAGGGGAGCTTAGTGTGTTCTCTGATGCTAGCATTGCATTTCATTACTAATTCAGCTCTAGCCATCCCAAGCATTAGTGTGATGTTAATGCAATGTGAGACGTACTGAAAACATGGGAAAGAAAAAAAGAATTCCTAATCTGCATCTGTTATGAACAACGGATAGAGATGTCTAGAGTCGAGAGAAGTAATTTTGACAGTAGAGCCCAGATGGGGAAAAACATAGAACAAGTTTTTTAAAAAAATTACAGTCATTTTCTACAGTGAAACCTAACTCTGAAATATGTGCTTTCATGTTTCATCTTTTCTCCCCTTTAGGGGCTCATAGCTGAGATAAGAGAACAAGTCAGCATGTCAGCTACAGCAGTGTCAGCTATCTATTCAAATGTGCCGATAGACTAAACACGTGCTCCTCATGCCTCTCTGATGATCGCAATAAGTCAAATAAACAATCATTTACAAACAGAAGACTGTCTTGATCCGTGTGAGATGTAAGAACCCCACCTGCTTTAACATTTTATATTTGTATATTATATTCATCCACTGACACGGTCTTTGTTTTTGTTGCAGCTGCCAGCTTGACTGATCTATTTACAGACTGAGCTGATTCACAAAGGGGTAAAATACTAATAAATAGTAGTCATCCAAGAGCATGCTTCAGTCCTCATAGTCGGATCAAAAAACAGAATATCTGTGGAGAAATTATGACAGCTTATCTCAATTTTTGTCCTGTGCACACATTCACACGTGGTAGCCACCTAGTTCCAGTCTGATCGAAATAGATGATGTAGCCTTATATCTACTAATCTACTAGTTAGTAGATATCTACTAATCCTATGTTGCTGCTGTCAACTCTTTGGCAACCATCCAAAAGCACAACAATGGTGAAATGTAAATGATTAAACTACAGACCGACACTCTGGCTGTCCCACTGAGCTTGGATATTGTGAACAGCTTATATACAGTTGTTATTCTTGGTGGCACTACAACACGGTCCTGACCCTTTGGAAGACACTGCCTTAGGAAAATTTGATGATGCTGAGAGATGAGCTATGACCCAACTCAGACTCAGGGCAAATATGCTGCATGTCAGACTGAGCTAGAGGAATTTATCATTTTGGACACATGAACAAATGGAGTTTGTTACCAGCTCTCAATCACGAAACAGATATACAATGTGTGTTGCTTGTGAAATATTCAGTTTGAAAAAAATATAGCACAGAGGTAAAAGTATATCACGAGCTACATTCGAACTCTGAAAATGATATGTGCCGTGGATAGCAGCCAGTCTGATAAGGGCATCGCATTTTCAGGGTTGCCACTAAAAATTATTGTTATCGTCACAACACAAAACAAAACAACCAAAATCCACGGCACCTGAAAAGACTAATTTTATATTTTTTAACTGCATGTGTGGTTTAGAACCTAGAATTCCAATTAAGTCATTATTAGACCCAATCGAATTATAGCCAATTTATCAGTCAGCGATTTTTTCAGCTGATTTGGGCCAATTACAGAAATGTCATATCTGTGATAGGCCCAACGTTTTCCGGTATACACTAACATGAAAACTTTTTTTACAGAACACAGAAAGCGATGTTTGGGGTGATTCAGAAATGTTTTCAACACATACTTTGTCCTGCAGAGCACGATCTATTTAACTCTATTTAACTTCAATATAACTAATATAACATTCACCCTGTTCCATGTCGTAGCTATCCTGCTATAGCCTGTCAGCATAATCGGTGATGTAGTAGATTGAAATGTGATCTTTCTGCAACTCAGCAGATGCCGGTGCCGTAGTAGACTTGTTAAATGTTGATTTCACGCTATGTTGTTATGTAGTTGGTGAGAATCAATGCTGGACACTAAATAAACAACGTCCTCTGTTTAGCCATTGAAATAAAGCAAAAAACAAAATGGCAACTCAGTGTGAGTATCAGGGCACAAAAAGGTTCCTCTAAGCGAAGAATCACCCAACAATGAATGAAATGTTCCACGTCATGACCATGCTTGCAGGTCACAGTGCAAAATATAACATGCAGAGGGGACAACATATGAGAAAATCGTACTTTTCACTAAAATCCATCCCGCTTTTTATCTGCTATTGCTAACTCGTAAGTTTAACATTGTATTTGCCTACAAAAAAACTGTGCAACATCACTGAAAGGCCTCACATGAGTAACAAAGCTTATGAGCATTTTACTTCCAGCCTATTCTTTCCTCTGCACATCACTACTTCACTGTGCTTCAATACTAAGAAGACTGAAAGTCTAAAGCCACAGTAGCAGCTCAGTAAAAGTGTTAAAGCGAGCATGATAACGGGCTTACAATGACGATGCTAACAGACTGATTAGCTGGTAACGCTTAATTTAGTGTGTTAGCATGCTAACATTTGCTAATTAGTCTGATTGGGAAGACTAATTAGCAAATATTGGACAACATGAAATTTTGACTTGGTGATGGCACTGAACAAAAAGTCGGGGTATCACGAAAGTTATTTTGTGTCAACAATCATGGCAATTCATCCAGCAGTTGTCGAAATGTTTTACTCTGAGCAATGTCAAGCTCAAGTCAGAAGATCACCAAAGTGATTAGGAGACACCATCTGGAAACCATGAACATCTGTCATACATTTCATATAAGTCAAAATATGTCAAAGTTGTGGTGGCACAAGAAGAAATGTCAGAGGATTACAAGTTATTACGTCTGTACAAAACGTCTTTGGACCAAACGGATAGACCAACCAAAACGCCCTGCGGCAAATGTGGCTACACAGTGTTACAAAACTATCATTTTATCATAGAACCATGTGTCAATATGGTTATTCATTTATGTGTGATGAAAAGCCCACGATGGCCAAGTATAATCCCTACCTCCTTCTCTTATTTTGCTACTCTGTCAATAAAAACACCAGTGCTGTATGTAAGCATTAAAGATGTAGAGCATAATGGAGTCTGGTGGCTTTGAACTAGGAGATATAACGGCTGTTTCTGGGTAAACAGAAAGGATCTTAACAGGTCTATCTCTGTTGGGATCCTTTCTGTAATGTTGTCAGATGCTTTGAATAACAATCTGAGCCTGTCAGTGGCAAAAACAAGCACCTTTAGCAGCAGACATAAAGGATGAATCCGTGAAGGATCCATGAAGGATTTACAGATTTACAGCCACTGTAGCACATTCACCGCCTGAACTCGGCTGCTGGCTGAGACAAACTACTGGACCAATTCTAAAAGTTTTTGTACCCACCAGTCTGGGTGTAAAGTAGGGCTAAAGTTTAAAAATAGTGGAGTGAGGAAGGAAGTCTGCCTTTAACATGTGCAGAAAACACAAATGTAATACACAGAGACTGAGGTGATAATAACTGGTTGTAAGTCAAGAGAACAAATCTCAAACAAGGAAAAAGCCAAGCCAAGCAGGCAGCATGTGATCTTCACCCTGCATTTACACAGAAACTATAATAATGAAATTACCTTTTCGTCATCTTCAGTGAACAGTTCTCCACTTGAAGACTTGTTGATGGCCTGAGCAACTCCAATGATCTCTCCATCACTGTTGCGAATGGGCATGCACAGGAGTGACTTGGTTTTGTACCCTGTCAGCTTGTCAATTTCATCACTGAAGCGGCGATCCTGCAACCCACAGGGACAGTACAAAAGAAAGACACGGTGTAAGCACTTATTGCTTAAAACAAATGCAGTTTTCCCTTTTCACTTTCAGATGACAGTGCAGTAAAGTGTACGACTCATCAGGACTCTCCCGGACAGAAAACAGGGGGCTCAATAAAGTCAGTGTGACAGACTACAGCATCATTTCATACCTGCTGTGTAACATTTTGCCATAAACCTGGACAAAACTGAAGCGGTGCCAAGATGGCTGCAGTGTCTGGACATTAAAGCAATGTGCATTTTCATTTCTATCACTTCTTTTCTACCGTAAATGTTCTGTCAAACAAGAGGAGCTCTGCTTCAGACTTTTTGTCCACATTGAAAACAAGACAAATCTGCTTCCTTTGGCAGCTTTAATGTAATATAGTGTTGCCTTGCTGTCTCAAAATGAAGGCAAACACAGTGGAAACAACAAGGAGAGAATAAAACATCTCCTTTATCAGCTTCTTTTTTTTTTACTCAGTGATGTTTTAATGTGAATGTGTGGTGTTGACGTGAGCTTTGTCCGGCTGACTGTGGGTGTTGCTTTCCAGGCTCTCAGCTCTGTTACAGTTTTATTGATGATGAATTAACTCTCTTTCTGTGATTCAAGCAAATGCACAGGAGCATGCGTGCACAGGGAGGAGCGGGCACCTGGTAAGCGTCAGGAATGTTCACCGTCTCTCCGTGTTCAGCCACATATCCGATAATTCCTTTCCCCCAGGGCACTTGAACTTCATCTGAATTCATTGAGGGTAAAACTGTGGTACCTGCGTGCACGTCAAAGAATTTGGACACCAGTGTCTTCTTGTTGCCCGTCCCCTCCACTAAAAACAAGGAGCAGCGGTCTGCGTCGACCATAATACAAACAAACACCAGGATTTTGTAGCTGAGACTCGTTAGATCCAAGTCGTTGGATATGTCCTTTACAAGCTCCAGGAAAAACTCTCTTTCGTTGTGTTCTTTGAGGTAATATTTAAAATCCACGGCTGTGGACGGGTACTGGGGGATGTTGACTCTGGACTCCAGCAGTGCGCTCAGTATGTGCGCAGTGGTCGGGGGCAGAGAGCTGGCTTTCCTCAGCAGGGCTCTCCTCCTCATGCTCGTCAGGGGCTCCTGGGCCCTGGAGTTCACATGTTCGTCGTATGTCCTGTTGACATTAATGGCCTTTGATCTGGCGAAAGTTTTGCGCAGCTCCTTCTGCGAGGCTCTCCTTTGCAGACCGTCACATTTGCTCGCCCAGCTGTCTTTGCACGCGTTGCTCTTCTCCTCTCTCGGCTCGGCGGGAGCTGCAGCCGCCGGACTTTTGCTCGCCTGGTGATTCTTCAGCCATTTCTCCACCATGCCGTAATTCCCCTTTCTGTTCAGGTAGTCCTCGAATAACTCGGGATGCGAGTCCAGAAAACTTTCCACGTCGGAGAACACCATATTTGGCACTGCCATATCTGTTCTTCGGATGGTCCTCAGTGAGCAAAATCCATGAAGTCGCGCAGAGAAATATCATCTATGAAGCTTTACTGGGGGTTAAAGTGGAGAATCATCTGAATGCCACAACTTCCAAGGTTATGAAGGAAACACCCCTGGAGCTCTGGCTGCACATCCAGTTTCCACTCTGTGGGGAGAAGGATGGAGACTCCCTTTGCGCACCAGCATCTTCCTCCACAGCATCTCCACACCGTGCACCCAATCCAAGAACATGAAAGTAGATCTAAGCAAAGCGGCGTGGAGGCAAATTGAGCCTCGCGTAGACTATCAAAGGCATTGGAAATCTGACAGAGAGCCACTACCGAGCATCACCGTCGTGCGGGTCTTCTTGTGTGCAGATGACGCTGGCTGTGGTTGGCTCGGTCCCGCTGACGCTCGCCTCGTCACACAGACAGGGGCTCCGGGTTGCTTCAGCAGTCAGCCCTCTGGCCATTTGAACCGTTTGCCCTCCTCAGAGAGGCGCTCTAAGTATGATGCTGATGCTGAGGATGATGATAATTGGGGTAAATTACTTTATCGTCTCAGCATGTATAATCTATGATGCATTTTGTAAATTATTAAGATGTAAAAATGGTGGATTACAGTGGTGGATGTTTGCCTATTGGTGATTATTTCAGATTATTGCAGTGATTTTTAAGGCGTCTTAAAAGACCCTATGTGGGTGGATTATAATCTAATTTAATTAAATTATACTAGTAACGTCAAAACATAGAGGATTCTACTAGAATAATCAACATGAAGGACTGGCACCTGAAGAAAAATGTTTTTCATAGCAATAACACCAGATAATGCAACTCGACAATATATTTACTTTACAATCTGGGATCTGCATTGGTTGGTCTATACCTTTCAATTATGTAACAGTGACTTTTATTGGCAGGAGGATGTCAGAAAATCAAATTCCTTTATACATTTTTAGTGAATGCGTGCAGGTATGACATTTGAACGCTAGAGGGAGCTAAACTCCACAGCTTAGACTGAGGATAAAAGCTCCACAGCCCAGTTCTGATGCACAAACCAACTTCCTCAACTTTTTCTGAGGCTAAACAACCTACAAATGTAACCAACAGTCTCAAACCCATGTGCTGATTGTTACATTATCAGCTCCCAAGTATAAATGGGCCTTTTAAAGCTACAAATTTCAAGTCACTTCATTTATAGGAGGAAGCTACTCTTCTAGAAATCAACCAAACATGTTTCTGTGAAAGAGTAATATGCATCTACTTCCCCTTGATGAGGAAAATGTATGACCCGCATACACTCTGGTATATAAAAAATAGAATATATCAGTCTAATTTGGTTCACTATTCTACATGAGCCAAAACTCTTTAAGTAAGCACTTAATTACAGCCTCATCCACAATCTGTATTTAGACACCGTTTAGTAATTAAACCAAAACTGATCACACATTCACTTTTAAGAACAGATCAGGTCAAACAAGTTGGCAATTAATGTCAGATTTATTCAACTTGCAAACTCATAAAGGACAATAAAAAGACTGTTGATGGATCATCATATTGGAAGCAGAAAAGGCATATTCATTCCCAGAACAAATAATTATTAAGACAACTTGGTAATAAACTAATAAAGTATTGAGGGAAAAAAAATAATACCGGCATTAAACACATAAGACACAGCTTTCAGTCCTCACATTCTGAATACACAGTAAATGGTTTAATAATTTATGTTAGAAAAGTAACCTGTTAAAACCAGGGGATATCGTTTACTCCACCACAAAAGGAGGAGCTTATCAGAAACAGAGGTACAACTGTAAACAAACGTATCATGCCAGCACCACTCAGGTTGCCACCCATTCAAGAATGATGAGTCCTGACCTCTTCTGCAGTTTGTCAGGACACAAATAGGCAACGGCGTACAGATTAAGTGTTCTTTATGAAGTTGCAGATTTCAGATATGCAATTAGGTCAGCTCGTTCATTCTTCTTCTTGATGCCAGCGAAGATCATCTTTGTTCCTGGAATGTATTTCTTGGGGTTCTCCAAGTAAATCATCAAGGTGTCTTCGTCCCAAGTGATGCCTGGAATTAAAAATGTGTTGAAACAGCAGAATATAATGTTTAAACCATACAGGATGATTCCTAGGACTGTTCCAATTCTGTAAATACACGTGTTCAGTGTTTACCTTTGCTTTTGTTGGCATCAGTATAGGAGTAGCCCTCTGCCTGACCCGTTTTGCGTCCGAAAAGACCCCAAAGGTTGGGCCCAACCTTGTGCTTCCCACCATTCTCCACAGTATGGCACTGGGCACATTTCTGGACAAACGCCTTCTTGCCCTTGTTAAGATCTACAGGCATGGTGTCTCTGAAGGAAAGAATACACAAATGTCCTTTTAGGCAACGGTAATCACTGAGTTATGTTTAAATACTTCTATTGCAAAATGAAAATGTGTTAATATCCTTGCATAATGTTTCATTAATAAAATTGTACAACCTATGTCGTCACTCAGCCACAAGGGGGAGCTCACGTTCAAGTGGTTGCGCAACTATTGTAGTCTGGCATTGTTACAAAACTGACTTGGGTAACGGACTTGCTGAAAAAGCACACAGCTGCTATTTTAAAAACACAAAACAAACATGTACACGTTTATCATCTCCTTGATAATGACGAGTTCCCGCTAAACACTGGTTACATACGGTGGCTTATCTTTAATGTTAAATAATGTTCATACCAACATTTGGAGGAAACATTTACGATGAATTAAAAGTATCTAATGTAACATTGATGGAGATATCCCACAGTAAACATACATGGGACTCAGCTTAGATAAAAGGAGAAGTGCTCTCCGGAAACATGTAGGGAGACCGGCAGTGGACCACGTTGCACATGAAAGTGACCGGCACAGACACTTTTAACTCACATGGAAAGACCTGACACAAAGAAAACCACCGGAAAAGTTTGATATTTTGATGAAAAACATCTTACCTTTTCTTGATATGTATTCAGACGACTAATTGGGTCCTTTTCCCTCAGTTTTATTCCTCCTGCCGGTTCCTTCAGCTCTGATCTCCAACCTGCTTCCTGCTCGTAAAGTTACTCCCGATGAAACGTCATCAGTCAGCTGACCCGTTTCATGAAACTAGTTACGTCACACAGTCCTTCAATGAGCTCTGTTATCAAATTGCGCAACACGAAACCTCCACGTTTCTGATAAAACGACGGCTGTGAATGTAATGATCTTAAAAATGTATTTATTAAAATTTAATTCTAGTTACACTTACTGGGATTAACGATATATCAGTGTTTCCTGGCGATGCGTGACAATAAACAGCCAAATGTGAGTGTCACACTGTTGGAAATGTTCTGCTGCTGTCTTTTGATTTCCCACACATGTACACCAACATGTTTCCCCGGTTCTTCTATTCCGGCAATGACATATTGGGAGTATGTCAGGTTGGGTCAGGTTATGAAATGTGATATCCAACCACATTTCCGAGACAGACACAAACAGATGAGAGGAGTTTATGGTTATGGTTAACCTATTATTTATGTGTGTGTGTGTGTGTGTGTGTGTGTGTGTGTGTGTGTGTGTATGAGTGAAAGACCCAGGTGTGAACCAGTTTCCAAGATACCTTGATGCCGGAGCACCACACACTAATGAGCTCCACACCATCACAAACAAAGTGGAGTTTCATAAGGTCACTCTGGCCATTCAAACATTCAATCCCTCAATACTGGCCTGATTTTTTTAGGTGGGTTTGCTTTCACTGATACTGAGGTCACCTTGTCTCTCGACTCTCACATCACCAGGGAGCAGTGCTTGCTGCTTTTCCCGCTGTATCTGAGGGCCATCAGACTTGTGACTGACAGACAACTGGATTACACTCAAATATTTACCTTAAAAGGGATTGTTTGGATCATTTGAAGTGGGGTTGTATGAGGTACTTTCACAGTTTGTGTATCACTTACAGTAGATGGCGGTCGGCACGGCACGGAGTCCAGTCACAGACGTTAAGTAATGTACTGCTGTGGACTGAGCAGCAGGAAGAACTTATTTCAGCCACTACCGCTGCCTCATCAACTAACACATTGGTTTGAATCTGAATTATCCATTTAAAACACCAACGTCACACAATAACACAAACTAATATATAAAGAACAAGAAATAAAAATAGAAAAGAGAAATTAAAAAAATCTATACATAAAAAGCAATTAAGCCAAAGAGGGAAAAAAGAAAAGTACAATGACATTTAAATTGAAGAAATCTAAATCAAACATGTACACATACATGTGTTGACCTGATCAGGCTGAAAGTTGGAGAAGATCTATCTTTTCAGTAGAATAAGTCTCCTGCTGAGATCCTGCTGTGCTGTTCCAAATAATGCCATTATGGAAAGTGGTTTTATGGACAGTCCTAATAGATCAGAAAAGGATCTAAATATGGATAAGAAATCTTTGGGCATAGCCAAAACATGTGTGAGAGGTGTAGTGCAAGCTTAACGCTTGTTCACACACAAACTGAGGCTATGATTTGATTAACTTTATCCTTACAAAACCTTCATATTACACTACTTTAGGGCAGTAACAGAGTATCTTATCTACAGGTAACCACAGGTAACCACGCTTATCTTATCGCGAGATTTGGCTGAAGCGTGATCTCACGTTCTGACGTACGTTACTAGTTAGCATGTCTACAACTAGCGTTTATTATGCTAATTAGCTACGGGATTTTTCTCATATGAGCCTCACTTTATCAGTCTTTTTGAAAAGCCGATACACGTTCCCGGGGTTTCACACCCATATTCTAACTAAATATATCTTCTGACATTTTGAATAGTAAAAATTGAGCGTCTAACTATTTTAACTAAGATGCAACAACTAGCTAGCCTTAAAACTAAAATGAGAGTTTTGGGAATATGTCGGCCGGAGAATCCAAACCAAACTCTCTGCTCCGCTGCTCTGTCTGGTAGGCTTCTCTTGATTTTTTTCTCTAAGTTATTACTTCTAATTACCAAGCCCAACGACATTTAGCTCTGGTTTGGTCCAACTCTGGAGAAAATTGGCTAACAGATGCTTGATTTGGGGTAAATTGACTCATTTACTAATAGTGGAAGAAAACCATGTAACTTTACGGAGTTCTTTGTATAAAAGTACCCAAACCACAATGTAAAATACTTCATCACAAGCAACACGAAGCACTGCACCAAACATTTACTGGTCCTGCTCACCCACACAGGTGTCTCCATTTTTCAGGAGGATTCTGGAGCTGCTGGAGTGAACTTCTCCATTCAGACAAGTGGGGGAGCCATTGGTCACAGTCTGGAGAAGAGGTCTGCTCAGGTACACCTGTGTGGGTGGATTATAGGTGTGTGTGTGTGTGTGTGTGTGTGTGTGTGTGTGTGTGTGTGTGTGTGTGTGTGTGTGTGTGTGTGTGTGTGTGTGTGTGTGTGTGTGTTACGTTTTTGCAACATCGTTACAGTTAATATTGGAACAAAAGGCTCATTGTTGGGTTGTTTGATTTATAAAAAGGCTTCAGATTCTATTAACTTCTGTGTTTTTCGATCATTTTTAATCTACAAGTAACCGTAACCAAAGAATCTAATGATCTATTTGGATATTATGAATCTTTGATCATGATAACCAGACATGGATTTTATTCCAATAGTTTACTTCAGAGAATAATTATGTTCTAAGGTTTCTGTTTCCAAGAGCAAATGTGAATCTATTCTGTAATAACTCCCCAGTGGGATACTGTTAGAGTTTTGTAATGTGTTTCTTTATTTTTGGGGGTAACTGGCAACAATAAATAACAGGTACAGATTCAAGTGTGAGCCTGAATTTTAGCCTCATAGTCTCCATATAATGCTCTTCTTGATAACACCTGAATTTAGACTGTTGTCAGCTTTTCTGTGGAATAAATCACAAGGGTGGAAACTGGGTCTGTCATAGTACCTTAAAATGTTCTGTAATAAATGTAGAAGAGGTAGAGAGCAGTTTCCACAAACTGTGTTATGTTTTTTTTTTTTTTTTTTTGGAAACATTTGTCCCAGCAGATGTGAGGTCCTTGTTTGTGAACTGCCACCTGATATCTGTAAGAGTTTGTGAGAGGCTTTTCCAGGCAACAGTACAGTTTAGATAAGGTTTGAACCAGTAAACACAAAGGTTAAAGTGGTGTTACGCTTCAGAGTTACAGTACAGGGAATACTCACTGAATACGTTTTCGTTGTAATAGTTTGCCTGCATTGACTCCCTTTGTCCACGTTTGAGCTCAGAGCTTTTATGGTCAGCTGATCTGGCGACCCCTCAAGAAAATAATGACTAGTGACTTTAACCTGCATTATTTCTAATGTCCAGCAGGGGGCCACTCTGCTGTCTGTGAGAAAATGAGTCTACTTCTCACTTGGTTTATTACCTCTGTAAACACTTTCCTAATGAGTTTATGGTCTCAGACGCTACTTTTAAATCTTCTTCAATAGAACACGGTGTTCATTTAATAAATTATGGTCCTATTTATAGTAAAATATATGATAGAGCAGGCCTTGCTTGAGGACAGGGCCACCTTTTGACAAACCAATCAGAGGCGGGCCATGTCCAAACTTTACCTTTGCTTTAAACTTCGCTTCGCTGAATAAACGTCACTTCTGGTTCTAAGCAATGAAAAAAATGACAATGACAAGTTTCTTCTTATCTACAGTCTCTGGTGGGTGCTATGCTACATCCCACTATGGATGTATAAAGGGAACTGGGTACAGTGCTGGAGGCGGGGCTCCGGTCGTTCCTATGAAAGTTGCTCAGTGGCTCATGAAGCCAAATAAGTTTGACTTTCTCGGCTGTAAAAGTACCCGGATCTTCCCGGGCCCTTGGAGCATGCGCACTAGCTTCACGGTCCTGCCGAGCCGACTGGCCAATCCACTAATTCAAATGGGGACAAAACAATTGAACAGTGTGTCTCTTCTGTCTCTTCTTTGCAAAAGTTGTCGGACCAAATGGATCATATTCTGATGGTAAAATGATTCATTTTGCAGGGGTTGTGTCTCGAAAACATGTATACACTGATTTACAGACATCTCTTTCACAATGTAAGTCTATGGGAAAAAGTCTTTTTGGGCCCAGTGGAATCACATGACGGACGGCATTGTTGTAAAATGGTTTAGACATGATGTAATATTGGCTTCAAAGCCTGGCGCACTTCCTGGGGGCTTGGTACCCTCGAGTCTCCCCTTTACAGTATGGTTGTCCACTTTATGCTATTCCCATGCAGTTTGTGGCAGAAACCAGGCACTTTTTTTGCATGCAGTATAAAATTTCCAGCGGTCCCGTCTGACCACCCATATGAATAATTTTCTGGGGGGCGCTTCTGTCTGTGGTCCCTTTAATTAGCCACCCCGAGTCCGATTCCGAGGCCTGTTTGACTCCATTGCCAGGCTTTGGGACCGTCCACTGTCCGCCAGTGTCTGATCCATTCCTGCGATTTCTTCCCGCTCAAAGCCAATCTTGCTGCAGGGAGGAGCGACCGGAGTGCAGTTGAGCTGAGCTGAGCATCACAGCCCGCATTCAAGGAAACAGGCAAACACAGCACTTTTTGGACTTTCCATAATGTTCAACCCTCCGTGCAGCACCTGCCTTTAATAAGAAGAAACAGATTTATTCGACGTGGACCCTTATGGAGGCCGTTTGTCTTTGAGAAGCTGGGAATCTGTGCCCAGTCAAGGGAGACCCCCCCAATTGTTTCCTGCGCCAAGAACTGTAAAGACATGGTCATTACACGTCTGTGGTAAGGCAAACCGCTTCCTCTCTTTCTTTCAATGCCAGCCTTTGTTATTCAGAGGAATCCACCACGTCATAACAGTGCTGTGCTGAATTGAGATGTGCAGCCTCTGCCTCGGTGCTCTGTTCAGCCGCTCAGACTGAGACCCCAGCATCTCATCCTTTTGTATTTGCATCCTGGGTGAATCACCGAGGACCAGTCAGACATTACCACCTAGCCAGCACTGACTTAGCTAGCTGCTGCTAGTCTGTCACACGGATGAGATGACCCCCGAAACCTGCATGTCCCAACATCACAGGGGCACTATGGTGATCCAGGAGCCCTAAAACATGGATGCTGTAGTGGAGTAATGATCCAACCGACTCTGTAACTTGATGTGAACGTAATGCGTCACTCACATTTTCACCTCTTTAACTGAGCTGTGTGGCTCCTCCACCGTCCCATTAGACATCTGTGTCCTCATGCAGTAGAGCACGATTGATGAGCATGATCTCCACTCATAATCCCTCTTATTGCACGCATTATGTTGTCAGTGTGGACACGGCAACTAATTGAAAGTTGGCCAAGTTGGTCACTTGGACGATGGCTTCATAATATCACCCTGCCTCCCTTTTTCAACTGAAGGTCAGCCAGTGACTTTGCAGTTGTTTAAAACACCCTCAAATCACATAAATTAAAGAACAGCAGAGGGGACTGGAAAGCTCTGTGCACTTGTAGTTTGTCACTGGCACGCTTTCTTGAATAGATACTGCTTTGATCAGCAGTGATGATTGATTTTCTGATGTATTTCTTGGCCCAGCCTGTAGAACGCTGCTGCTGAAGGTGTCCTCATCCCATTTCAGATGAAATCTTTGCACAGCTTATGTGCCTTATCCTTCAATAGAAGCAGAGGGGTATAAAGCAGAGGCCAACCTCACTTTGATGCCCAGATTATTGAATTTCAGATTGTGTTTTTTTTGCCACATGCCATTAATGTAGACCATAAGGAGGGAAGCGGATAATTGCTCCCTCCTACGTATTTAATTAGCTGACATATTCAACCACAAAGGTCATTACAAATTAAAGCAGTTGCCAGACTAATACACGGTTTTAAGGCCCATGACTCATACATAGCTGCCTCTTTCTTTTGCTTTAATAATTGGTCCTTCATAATCACCAACCACCATGTCACATTTTTATTCTCTGTTGTTAGTCGTCTTAGTTTTTGGCTCTTTCATTTTACTTTCTGGAAGTAGAGTGCCTGGTATCATTTACATTTAGAGATACTGTAAAGCATCAACATCTAAAATGCACCAGGTTTTGTATCAACACAACACTGGTGCATTTTAGATGTTCTGGAGAGGTTTTTCAATCCAGGACATTACAATATCATAGTTTACACCAGGCAACAACTGACAGTACCCGAACAAGAGTTCAGTGCCAACTCTCAGCTCCCAATATGGGCACAAATCAGTCAGTACTTCAAAAGTATTGCAGTGTGATTCCCATCTCTACCTAGATGATGTAATATGTGCAGCACAGGATAAACTGGCTCTGTCCAGTTAGTGTTGTTCAAAAAAAAAGAAAGGCCCACTTTAAAGAGATGTGCTGCTCACTGCTTCCAGATGTCACACAAGATTTACATTCGTTTAGCCTGCTATTGTACACCCAGGTAAGTGGTCAAAACAGTGGTGTGCTGATCGATATGCATTATTAGCCAGTTGTAAATTCAGACAATAGTTGTCCTTGAAGACCCTGTAATATAATCTTGGGACATGAGTCTGCTTTTGCTGCCCCACTTTAATTATGCAACAGAGAGGGGAGATCAGCAAACTTGGTTCACTGTAGAGTGCCGGTCGATAATGTGATATTGTGGCAGTCTTTGATGTGGTGACAACACAAACATGAGTGTCTTTCCACCCCTATTAAGGCATACTTAGGATCATGCTTCATCGTGTTACGTGCTTGAGATGAGTGATGCCATCAACATTTGTATGGCTATACGTTTAATGTACATTAACAGCAGCAAAGCCTGTCTCTGTTTGTTTTCTCCTTAAGATTTTCATCAGTTCGGTCAACTGTAGGTCTCGCATTTTGGGTGTTTGAATCTCAAGTTTATATTCTTCATCCCTCTCGGATCTCGCAGAACAGGGCACGAAGATAGTGGGATTACTGCGGTCCTCTAAACCTCTCTGCACACCTCTTCCTGGTTTGACCCATGTCAGAACAGATGATAGTCACTGCTTTATTTGTAATACTGTATTGATCCCTGCAGGAGAAATTTGACTTTTCACTCGCCAACACCTCCTAAGGTCACAGCACATACTCGGCGATAAACCCCCCGGAGCCTGTCGGAATTTATCATCTCGTTCAAAGACATTTCATTAGAGCAGATAGCTGCTATTGCAGGTGACTGAACCCAAAGCTTGTGGTTGTCACTGTCACCCTGCTCAAGCTTCACTAAGGCCCTCACATTGTTATTCTTTTAACGCACGAGGCAATCATGAAATGTGAATATTTCACCAATATTATTCATATCATCACCTGTATTTGCAACCGTGTTTGTTGGACCATAAAAAGTGCTCACCAAACCTGAGTTAATAGAGCTATATCACAAAAAGGACCACAGCATCCCATGGGATCCTTGGTTTTGTGCTCAAATGACACAAATATTACAAACTACTAAATAAGCTTTGCATTTGCTCAGTCAGTGCTCCAAAACAAAAGGAGACTCAGACATTTACTCTATTTACTATTTATCTTTACTATTTATTCAACTGCAGACTCAAATACCAGAGCAAGGACTAAACAAATCACTGGATCCACTCTGGAGCTGCAACTAACGATTATGTGCACAAATGATGTAGTGTTAAAGCGCATATGGCAAAGAATATGTTAGAACCTGAAAACAGTGATGGTTGGAAAGGGAAGTGAAAGTGTTTTCTTGTTAATCTAGACATTTCATGGACATGGTTCCTCACAAGTTTAAATTTTAAATGGTTAGGAGGAAATTAGGCTCATGATAGGTAGATTTCCATTTCCAACTAATTGGTATGTTGACTAATCATTCAGTATCAGTAACTACCATATGACTTAGTGATATGAACAAATAAAAAAATCCCATTAATTTATTATTACAGAACATCAGTTTTCCCTTAGTATATTAGTGACAGTGATGTCTCTAAACTGTTGTCACTGTAGACAACAAAATGTCACACACGAAGCCTTGTCTTCAGTTTATGCCTAATCATTGGTGATGTTTACTCAGCTTGTTTTAATGAAGTGTCTCCACAGTCCAGTTCAATGAACCATTGATGAATCTTTGAATTTAACAAGAAAGTCATTCCGTGGGATATAATGAATTGATGGCACTGGTCAGAGGTTAAATATTTCTTCCCAGAACATCTCCTGACAGTTTTCATCACTACTTGTGATTCGGGAAAGCCCTTCCCCCAAATACTGTTTTCTGGAGCACAAAATGAGATAGACAGAACTAATAATATGTGTGTTGTTGAGCTGAGAGTGCATTTGAGAATAAGAGAAATGGGACAGAGAAGTGAAAGTGCTTATCTAGACACTTCATGGACCTTGAGCTACACAACTGTGTTAAACCGTTATGAGGAAATTAGGTAGTGGATAAGCTAATTTTGAAAAAGAATTCTTTGTAATCTATAATGCATCGGCACAGAAGAGGCTACACTTTGCCAAAATGTTGTTTTGATAATAAATCTTCAATATATTAGATAGAGCTTTTTGCACACCTCCTCTTCTATTTGATGCACATGTTGCATGAAATTATATTATTTTGTACGGCTTTTATTCTTTCACCACACACCAAAATATACAAACATACAGCATCCATTGTATAGATTAATAGACTGATATTTGCCATGTAGACCATCAGAATTTAACATGTACGGCAGATGATACATGCATTTATTATAATGTTTTGCAATACCACATTCACATACTTCCTTAGTAGCAACCCGAACTCAGTGTTGAACCCAAAGATATATAAAGGTGTTGACAACGGATATTTAGTAATTACACTGCTTATCCTGCTTCTCTGAAAAGAGTCGACGTGAATCATTATCAGGTTAAATTTAGATTTAATTACATTTTGAATCTTGTGTGGATCTTCATGTCAGGTGGCATAAATACAAAAAGATATATAGTGTTTCTGTCCTCTGATGAGTAAACTAATATGATGGCGATGGCATGGTAAGAGATAATATTGGTGACATTTTAGTCTGACTTGAGGCATTTAAAGAATGTCGACAGCAGGGTCTTATCCCCTAACTGTTACTCACTCGTACAATTGTTGCTTTGTGTCGCTGAAGGCTCCTCTTTGTCCAGTTGGATCCTCCATCATCTCAACCACATTCGATTATATGAAACTCAGACTTTTGAATCAGACTTTCAGAAAGGCGATTTGAGTATCAATAAAAGTCATCATGGGCATGGACATAATGATGGAAAATTCAGTTTGGTTTATACAAATAAAACCATTTGAATGATAAATGTTGTAATCTACTGTATGTTTCATGCACAGTATGTCATAGTATGTCATGTTTTTAATAATCTGCTGTCAGGGAGGGAATTTGAGTGCTCAGATATTTGGCATATACTGAATTCCTGCGGCATAAAGAGTCTTACAAGATTTTTTTAATATACAGACTGACTCAAAACAGTCCCCGGTTGAGTCCTTTTCAGTCTTCATCGTGCCACAGGGGAAGCTTTGCTCACAGCATAGCAAAAACAAGAGACACAATCAAAACAACGGCATCCATCAATAAACAATCAATAACAACCATCAGTTAGAAAAAGTGTCATGCAATAGCAGCAAAAACAACAAGTGATAGCAATGTGTAAAAGCAAATGGAAACTGGCAAAACCAGTGAATAACAACAAGTTTTTAAAAATGTAAAGGTTGAGGTACATTATGTCCTAAAGTTTGATGCTAAATGATCCCAGACCTTACTGCACTGATACCGTATGTTACCCACATACACACAGCACCAGCTATATCACAGTATATCAACACCACAGATTTATGAGGTCAGTGGTGTTTGGTTTGACTTTGTTTTTGAGATCCTGATGTGCAAGAAGTGTCACTGCAGCATCCACATGGCAGGGCCTCCCTCGTCCTGTTGTTTAAAGAACCATAATCGTGGTGGCTGGATTTAGAAGATTAAGCTCATGACTAATCAGGTCCTGATCAGTCATCCCCCAACATGCTAACTGGCTATCTATGGAGCAGCACTGCTGTCCGTCTAAATCGGAGTCACATAGATCATCCGGCACTTTTATTTCCTTGTGCATCTAAAGTTCACTATGGCTGGTTGTTCTCGGCTTTTCTGGTTTACTCTACAAAGCCTCTGCATCGCTGACATCAGCAGGCCTTAATACGGGGAGTTGTGGGCAGACATGAAGGGACCATTTTAAACGATTGTTATTGACGGAAATGACCTAGTACCTATTTTTCATAATTATCTAATCGTTTCAATCATTTTTCAAGAAACTATGTTGTTGGGTTTTTGGACTGTTGGTTCATAAAGGACACTATGAACTCAGCTATGGGTTCTAGGATATTGATGATGGGCATCTTTAAGTGTTTTCTAGACCAACCGATTAACAAGAAAATAACTGGCAGACTAGTCAATACCAGACATCCTTGTTAGTTGCAACCCTTACATTAAATGAGACTTTTGATTCTGTTATGTGCATGAGTGTATTGATAAGACTTTTTTTTTTACACCCAACTTTTACTCACAGCAGCTTAATATCCGTTTTGGCATCTTTCCATTCTTTTCATCTGCTGATAGATGGCTGCACATGTCTTTATTTACAGTGAATGTCACCGAAAGGCCTCCAAATCCTAGCTCACAAACAACACTGAAGTGTATATTAAAAAAAGTAAAGTTTACATTTAAAGTACTCCACCCTTGGGCTTCCTTATTAGGTCAAGGAGAGTGGATCTGTTAAATAGGCTAAGTGGAAAACACTACCTGAACGGACTTAGCACCTTGTCTTACAGTAGCTTAGATCCTCGTTGGCTTAAGACAGGGCAGGGATGATGACGTTGTTAAAGGATCTGAATTATAGATTATAGTGTGTGAGTGTACCGCACTGTTGCATGAGAGAGTGTATACTGCTGAAGTGTGCAGAGCTGCTCAGTGGACTCGGGGAGTTTCCCTGACACATGGGAGAGCCAAACAGACACATCCTGTAGTTAAAACCGCAGGGTGCTCCAGAGGTATATACAATGCCTGAGAGCACAAACAGTCTCTGGTGAGACATATATATCACTGCCTGTGTATAAATAATATTGCTCTGCCACACAGTTTTCAGTCTGCTGATTATGTCTTTAGCCTCATCCAGTCACTGTAATAATGGATTGAAAATGATAATAAAATGACAACTTTATGTAAAAGTAAAAGTTGGCAATTTAGCAATATGAGATTATGTCATGATATGAGACTTGTAATTGTCTGTGTGTCAGCAACTAGGGCAGCATTTAACAACTATTTTCTTTATAGATTAATCTGATGAAAATGGCCATTAAAATGTCTAAAGCCTATGGAAATGTTATTAAATTACTTTTTTTTTTCTACAGAAAATAGACCAAAACCCTAAGACATTCAGTTTGCTATTACAAACATAAAAAGCACCAAATCCTCACAACTGAGAAGCTGTAACCAGGGTATGTTTAGAATCTTTGCCTAAAAATGATTTCAGAGATTAATAATTTATTATTAATCTATTATAGTAAACTGATTCATTTTCTTGATGAACTAATTGATTAATTAATTAAGTGTTTGAGATTTAACAATAATATTCTATTATAGAGTAAGTACACACAGGTGGAAAGGGCTGCCTGTTCTACCAGTGCAAAGATTGTTTCCTCCACACTGGATTAACTGTGGAGCCGCTCTATAAATCTGGTATTTTCCTGGTTTTAAAGGCTCCAACACAATTATATGATAGAATTTTCTGAGTTTATTAGACTGTCCTTGCTGAGTGAAAATGCCTTTTAGTTCATTATATCCACATTACTAATGTCTGTCTCAGGCTGTTTGTGTGTGCAAACCCTGCAACTTCTGCATGTTAGCTTAGTTATTATCATATTATCAGCACTGAAGTACTTGGTCAAAATATTGTGAAATCTGCTCTTGTCCAACAGCATCCTCAGTATCTTGTTAGTATCTCAGATGCTAAATTAAACAAGGTTTAACGGTTTGTTTTCTACTGTCTTGTGATGGATGTATGTTTTATCCGCGCTGAGACCTCCTGAGGCCTCAGACAATTAGACAGCACCTCTGCAGGCACTATTATGGCTGTCAGCATGGAGCAACACGGTTTTGACTATTGATGTAAACAAGCAGCCCCTGGCACGAAATCTGAAATAACATCAACATTTTGAATCTAGTATATTTATTCAAGATATGGTCCTGCCAATACTGACTTGGGTTTCATAGTGAATGTTGTTATTGGTTTGTGACCATATAGAAAAGCTTTAGATGCCTTTTTTGTATCAATTTTGTATCCTCATCTAGTTATCATTATAATCATAGTGGCAATCAGATGTATAAGTATTAATATTACAAATCAATGATCTGCCATATTTCCTAATTGTTAACAGAGTCCAGTACCTGGACTTGATTAAGTGTTAAGTGAAACAGTGAAAAATACCTGTAATGCCAGTGAAACTGTTTTAATGTCATTAAATGTCTTGTTTTGTTTGAGCAACAGTCAAAAACCCAAAGTTATCCAATTCTTCCATTTGAGAAGCCAGAACCAACACATTGTTGGTAGTTTAGATCGATAAATGACTTAAGCGATTAGTCATTCATCTAGATGGCTACTTATTTATTAGCTGTTGATCAACTCATCAACTAGTCATTGTGGCTCTACAAAGATTTAATGTTTGCTGTTTAATTAAAGTAAGTGGCACACAGTTAGAGGTACAAGCCAATATAGGTTAATCAGTTACTCAATTCGTTGATCGAATTCTGAAATGGGAGGATTTCGTGCACCAATTTCATTCATACGTAATCAAAGGCTTATTCAGTAATGCAGATGTAATGAGAGGAATCTTAAAAACCCATACTTCAAAGACTAGCTCAGGGCATCCTGACTGAGCATCTGTGACTTTAACATATTGAAATTTATGGAGGACATTTCTCAAAGCCTAGCAGAGGCCCCAGATCCTCGTTTCTTCAAGGAATAAGCTCGACTAACCATCGTTTGGTCAGTGACAGTGTGTCTGGTATAAACAGCAGCACTGTAAAAGAATGAGGAAGGCAGAAGAAAATGAAATAGCGTAACTTCCTGACCTTTGTTTTTCAGATGAACAGCGAGCAGTGACTGTGAGGAAGTGTCAGAGGATGCTCCTGGTCTGCGGGGCCCAGTGCTGAGGGAGGTCCACCGAGCCAACTGGTGCCCACCATGTCTCACCACCAACATTACCAGCGAGGTCCCCACGGCCGCACCATGAGCTCTGAGGAGAGGAGCGCCACACCAGTCAACAAGACCTCCACACCGGTTCACAAGAGCGCCTCCTCCTCTTCCTCCTCACAGCGCGACAGCCGGCAGGTAATTACCAGGCCAAGGGACAAATTCGTCCAGAAATAGTTTCTAGAGAAGGCAGAACTTTGGGTGACTGAAGCAGAAGTAATATTGGGAGGAGTCAATATTATTTTTAGTTGCAGTAGTCTTCTGTCAGGTGAGTTTATGCAACAGAAAAGAGAGAAGGGAACTGAGCCCAACTGGAAAAACTAGGCTGAAGCATGAAATATTAATTCAGCAGTTTCACTGTGTAAAATGAATACAGTGAAAACTGTAGTTTACTGACCTAGTCAGTTGTTAAATAATCATCTGCCATCATCCAGTGTCACCTTTTGAAGTAAAACAAATGGAGCAGCTCCAATTTTTTCTGCAAATCCTGCACATTTCATTTGTCCAGTCAGTGAATTCCCTGCAGTAGGACTGTCCTTGACTTAAGACTTTCTTTCGGTCCCATATTATGCAAAATGCACTTTTTTGGCCTGTCAACATAAATATGTGATCCTGGTTTATTGAGAAACAGGACATGTGACGTCCTCCAGCCCTTGAGGAGGCCGTCTGTCCACGCCCACTGAAAACCTCCTGAATTCGCCATTGCTTTTTTTTCCAGACTAACTTCAGCTACCAGTAACACAAAGATGTCAAAGGCGAGAGCGAAGCAACAGACTGTTCTGTTTTTGTAAAACAGAGCATTCAGACAGAGGCTGAAAACAGCTGCTGCAGCCGTGTCTGCTATGATAAGAATAATGTGTTTTTTGAACATTGAACATTAAACCCTTTAAACCTGCTCTAGTCAGACCTCCAAATAAAAGTATGAGTTTTAGAATGAGCTGAATATGGGACCGTTAGTTTTGTACATTGTGTTAACAAGTTTTGATCTGCCTTCCTCCATAGCCAAAACCTATGACCTGAATGCTCACACACTGAACATGAACAGTTTTGTCAATTGACAAGTCCAATAAAGTTTATTCAGACAAGATGACTGCATCATCAGAGATGACAGAAACAGAAAGGCAGCATTACTTCATGCAATTCCACTGTTTGGAAAACTGGAAATTGGAAGAAGAAAGACAATTATTGACAGACGGCTAAGAATATGCAGTATCTTTTGCCAGTTCTGTAGTGACGTTCAGTTTTTAGTCTCAGTCAACACCACAGCAGACACACCAACAGTGCTCCTAAATTTCAGACCAGAAATCCATTCAATCTATCAACAGCCTGATTATTGGTCATTTGGGCAATTAATCAAGTGTCAACAAACGACAACGAATCTAGCTGAAATTCGGTTTGATTGTAATTTGGGGCAACTAATTCAGGGTTAAATTCTGTCCTAACCCATGCAGTTTCTGTCCATCTTGTTAGTAAATAAATCAGTCAAATTGTTTCCCTATTTTCCCTGTGCAGATGAATTCTCTTCTGAGAATGACTGATGATTAATAGTTTATTCGCTGTGAAAAGTCCATTAGAAAAAAAGACTAATTGACTATCAACCCTACTAGACCTTATCAGCTGATTAGATGGCATGGCAAACAATGAGATACACTCTTATTTCACAGTTCAAGTGCCTAAACTTAACCCCGGCAGTAAGCCATCTGAAGCCCCCAGCCCTCTTTACCTCACTGAGCTGCTGTGTCACTGTGGCCGCACTGAAACAGGACACCGAAACTGGAATCTCTGACATCACAGCTTTTCCGTCTGCACTGGGTGATGAATATTTCATGAGGGACAGGCGGAGGCTTGGGGCTTCGTTGAACATGTGGCACGCTCTGGTATGCTGTGTGAAAGCCCAGTTTGTGTCCACAGGAGTCGGCTGTCGAAGGAGAAAAGGGAGCTGGTTTGAGAAATGGGGCCTGTTTGAAGCGCCCAGTCGAGGGCCTGCTGCCTGACGAGGCAGACAGTTAACCCTTTCAACCCTTCTGTTCATTATTCCGTTCTTTAATGTAACCTACTAGCTTTTGATAACAAGACCTTCATGTGTGAAAGAGTTCAGCATTTAATTTCCCAGGCACTCCACAGTCTTAAAGCTTGCTTAATCTGAGAGCAAGGTTATCTATTAGCTCTTCCTCTCTTATTCATCTCTTTTTAATGTGCTGAATGAAGATACCATCCAAAGAAGCAGCCACAAAGATAGCAACAAATGAGGCCTTTGTCCATTAGATTTCTTTATTTTGTGCACCAACTTGATCAAGACCTAAAAATAGTCAGCGGTGTATTCAGAGCACATCAAGAATTTAATTGGGAATTAGTTCTTGATCGTTGCAGCTGTTTTGTGTTCTCACTAAGCAGTGTTTGCCAAATTATGCAGTGATGTAGCTGCGGGCGATCCAGACAGCTACAGAGACAGGTGTATCATTGTTAGAGTCACAAATCTTCTCCTGTTCAGCTCAGCTGCCTCAGGGTTTTAGCTCATAACCATTAGAAAAATGTACAAGGAAAGAAAGGGCATTTGTCTCCTGCTTATTCCTAAGTGCATTTTATGAGGCGCTGACTTTAAAGTCAGTCTTCAGATTTGATTGAGTTGCTCAAAAGCTGCTGTGCTCATCGTGTGTGAGGCTCTAAAATGGATTGAACTGTTCCCATAGTCAAGAATGGACTTTTATAAATTGTTATTGTAAAATAGATTCTTGCACAAGTGACTCTGAAAACATTACTGACTGATTTGTGAGTGCGTGCCCAGCTGCGTGTCTCTGAGCTTTATTGATATTATGCAAAGTTTTCCCTGCACTGTCGTTGTGTATTAACCTTTATGATTATGTTTTCCTGCGTCACAGTCTGCTCAGTGGGCTCTTTGCAGGGAGTTTTCAGTGATATCATGCTGGTGGACTACTGTAGAGAATATGCAGTGCAGCACATTTTCCCCAGAGACGTCCTGAGGAAGCACAGTAGACGCTGAGAAAAAGACCTGAGCTAGCTTGGCTGGGCGTCAGTTTTTGAGGAAAAATGAGAGCGGGGCATTTTGTTGGGGGAAAGCCTTAATGAGATCCAGCCCCCATTTCCAAATCAATACATGTCACTTTCGCCTCTGCTGACGACTACTGTTCACTCAGGAGACCCTCATGAGAGCATTTAGAGGCACCACCTGCAGTAAGCTTAGACTTACACACACACAAACACACACTTACCCGTTGATTCTGGATGTCACTGCAGCTATCAATTTTTTCTCTTGCTGCTTGTCATTTCCTGGTTAGTTAAAGTGTTTTCAGCTTAGGGACGGAAGGAGAATTAGGTGGAGTCACGAGCTACATAAACATGGCAAAAGATTTGTATGATTTGTGAGCGATGAGAAATCAATGATGCGATTATCAGTTAATCTAAGGCCACATAAGGGCTGTTTTCAGGGTAATGACTGGAACAAACGGATGTTACTGTAGATGAAAGACTGATGGAGCACTTGCGTGACTGCATAAATCAGTATCCTCTCTCTCCTGTATGGACGTCTTTCTTAAAGATTGAGGATTAGGTTTAGGCTTTGCATCATATCTGAGAGTCTAATGTGCTGGTTTGACATGCTTGATAATATAATTTTCTCTAGCACACAACAGACCAACTTAAGAACAGAGCAGAACAGAAATAAACTAGAAAAGGAAATATGTAAACAAAGAGAGGTGGTTTTAATCTTAGATATGTTTGGCACAGTCTGTGTGTCTGGTATCATATTTCTGGTACCAACTGAAGTCTTGCCATGACATAAACCGCCTTAACCCCTTTGCTGTATTGCTTAATGTGAGGAGACAGTGGTTTGTTGTCTGATTTATTGTCAGAAATGATGCCACGGATAAAAAGCCCTGGATTCAGAGTCTGATTGAGCAATAAAATGATTTCTAAAGGGATTATTATTTATTGTTGCAAAATCTAGACTGAAAATAGCGCAAGGTTCCCCTCATTGGAACCACCTGCTGGGATAGGCAGGCTAAATTCATGTTTTCTTTTGAATAATTTGTTTATTAAGATCTTTTAAATTGTACTTTGTGTGTAAAAATGCCAATTAATCATTTGTTGTTATTTAGATGTTGCTGGTCTTACATGGTCTCTTCCTGTTGAAAACCTTTTTCTATAGTTTTTTCTTGTTAGGTGTGAGTATGATGATTCCTGAGCCAAATTTGTTTTAGTTTACAACAAAGCTTGAAGGTCAAAAACTAGTAAGTGGGCCTTGAGTGAAGATAGTTTTTCTGTTCTCATTTAATCATCCGCACCGTCTCTCTCTATCTCAGTCTCTATCTCTCGAGTGAGCAGGTCGCACATGCGGACTGTCGGTCTGTAACTGAATCTGTGGTGTTTACTCAGAGCCATACACAGCCTCTCAGGGTGTTAACCTCTCATCCATGAAGCAGCCCACCCTCCAACTTTCTTCCACTGCTGAGCCAGCCAGACACTGCAGTGAAATCCATCCTCACGACATTTTCTCTGGTTGTTAGTTGCCGGAATCAGTGGTGGTTGCAGAAGAGCATGTTATTTTATCAAGGAGTGCGGTTTCATAGTTCAGTATATTCTTACGCAATAGGAGACCACGTACTGTAAGTTACAATTTTAATTCAAGTTCACGTATCTTTTATTACCACACGGCTCGGTTTTCTGAATTTATTTCAGTACAGATGGAATGATAACACCACATACACCCAGTGCAAACACAGAAGATGTGTGCAAAAGAAAAGAAAACATACTATACACAACTTCACATATCGTGCAATTTGGCTGACTTACTACTAACTGTACGTATTTGGGGAAGAGGCTCCAGTTAAGGTGCTCTGTCCTGCCTCCCTGTATCCTCTGCCAGAGGGGAGATGCTGAAACAGATGGTGAGTTAGGTTGAAATCTTGATTGCATGAGAGAGGGTGCGTTGAGTGTACATGGAGTCCAGTGTGAGAAGTTTGTCTATTGTGTGCTTGGATGTGTTTCCATAATCCAGAGCATCCAGCCACTATAGACGGTGTCTGATATGGTAAAATTGGACCAGAAAGTAGAGGCTCTTTTGGAATTTGATGGCTGGCATTGAAGTCCTATTTCAGGTCACTGCTGATGTGTGTACAAGGAACTTGAAGGAATCAGTTGTTGTAATTAGTTGGTTATGGATGAAAATGGGTGCTTTTGTAGACTGTTTTGTTCTGAGTTAGAGATGAAATGGTATGAAAATACCACTATGCACTTGTTTTCTTAAACATTAGAATAATTATATGGCCAGTATCTTATGTAAACCAATAAAAAATATATTTTTCCCACCAAATGCAGCCCACATTGAACGTGTAACATATGTGGACTGTTCGCAGGGCAGCTGCTGCAGCACTATTCTTACCTCCCCTATAATCAATGAAGTGGCTACACCAGGTGTGAGAACAGCGTGTGGTGTGTATGCACCGCGGTGATCCGCTCCACAAACGTACAAATAGGCCAGTCTTCTATTTATATTTGCAAACATGAGGTGTGTCTAAAAACAAAAGCTCACCATCCATCACAATGTAGCCAAATATGACAACACTTCAGTTCTCTATCAGAGCGCTGTCACTGGTTTCTGACACGTTTTCAGTGAAGCAAATCAAACCCATGCTGCAGCTAGAGTTGGATGTTTATCTGAAATCATTGGTAAAGAGGGAGAAGAGCAACTGGGGCGAGAATGCATGTGGTTCTCTGGTCCTGTGGTTTTGGTTTTTAGATGGTGGGAAGAGATGTGGGAAGTGTCTCTGACAACTTGGCTCCTGTCCTTCAAAAGGTCCAGGATCCAGAGACACAGTGAGCTGTTAATGTTCATGTCCTGGAGTTTCCTGAACAGCTTGAGAGGGGTGATGGTATTAAACACTGAACTGATATCGATCAACAGAATTTGTGCATAAGTATGTGTGGACTCTAGATGGTGGAAGGTGAAGTGCCAGGGAGACCTCATCCTCTGTGGACCTGTTTGGAAGATATACAACTTGTAATGGGTCCATCAGAGGTGATGTGATAGCTTTAATGTGTACCAGGGATTTACACTTGAATGTCCGTGAAGACTGGGGCCAATTGGTCTGAGCAGTGGCTGAGTAGGGCTGGGTTAGCTGGTCCGGGCCTGCTATTTTGTTTTTGTCCAGCTAGAAAACACCCTCCTCACTGTATTTGTTTCAGTTGTGAATGGTGGTGGTAGGCGTGAGGTTGGGAGAGGCCATGTCTTTGTAGTGGGCTTCTTAGGTAGTAATTATTTAGTATTTGGTATTTTGTAGAGAACACACAGCTATATAGTGAGAAGGCTAGTTGTGAACTAGCTCTACACCTACTGTCCCTCGCCCCATCATCAAAATAGTTGTTTGTCGATGGGCTAATCATTTCATCAACTGATCATTGCAGCTCTCCTCATAATAGTTCATGTCATGATTCATTTATTTAAAAAAACAAGAATCTCAAGTTCTCTCAAGTTTTCCTGAGACAACAGCATAGTTAAACTGTAACAGGAAACATCTCGAAATAATAATGTAATAAAATGTTTGCAGTTGCAGCCGTTCTTGGCTTCTGTAGATGTCTTCTTTAACTGTGAATGAACATTGCTCAATAGAACAATTGTTTGACCCTTATTTTGTTTATTATGGGTAGTCAATAATTTTGTAAGCCCCTTAGATTTAGGACCCACGTGAATGTTTAAAAGGGTTTGTCTGTTTCATTGTCTTTATCATTCTTTTGTATAGCATCATTGAGTTTTATTGCATTCTGAATATAAAGAGTGAAGTAGGAAACTGAAATTGGTTGTTTTGTGTCTATGTAGTGCAGCACCTCAGGAAACGTAGTCCTACAGTACATCAGCAGTCAGCAGCAGACGAGACTGTTACTGTACACGTAGATCAGTGTCTACAGGAGAAACTTGTCATCAGAAGTAGGATGTCGCACTGATATTTATAGTGCTGATTTAGCCTAAGGTGTCCCCAGGGAGTGTTTGTCCTTTCTCCTGCTCAGGGAGACTTTAACTGTAATAGTTTGATTCATTGCAGCATTAAAATGTCTACCGTGCTACAGTGCCACTGTGACTGTCATTGCAGGGGGCGGATACCATAAGACTAACACAAGTAGACTATTAGATTGACTTAGTTGATGATCTGGATGATACAAGTCTTATTTTTTAAAATATATTCTGATTATAATATAATATATATAACCAAGTTGTTCCACTGATGTGTTAGGAATCTTTTTCAGCTGAGACATGGAAAAGTAGAAAGGCAAAAGCCTAAATCAAGTTAAAGTTACTGAATATCAAAGAAACAAGCTTATGAAGCAAATCTTTTTAAAGCTTGACATGGAAAGGCAGACAGCCTCTGACTGTGTCTGCCACAAGATCCTTCATTAAAGGAGTAAGTTCACCAAGAGGGACCGGCTCATTCAGCTTTAAATTATTCTGCAGTGGGATCAATGAATGCGAGCAGAGTGCAGGAAATCACTTTGGGTTAATTCAGTTCTGTTTTTCGGGGTCAAACAACAAATACAAATTCTCTCAGTGCAGCAGTAATTTCCATAAAACCGATTGTTGGCATATACTTTCTTATTTACGTGCAGCCAGAGGTTGTGTGGACTGTTCCTCATGAGGAATTTGTTGATTTATGTCATTGATGGCTGGGACCTTAAAACGATGGTCAGGAAAGAGCATTGAATTGTAATATCTGCAGCACAAGCCATTTTTTATTTAGTGTAGTATTGATTTATCAATTTAGAGCCATTTGAGAGTCTGTTTGTAATGCTGCAGATAGCACACAGGAAGTTTGTCTGCAGGGTTTCTCACAGGCTGCTGCTCATTACAGCCGTGCACGGAGGACGCTCATCATATGTAAGGCTGTTATGCTCTAAATACAGAATTGGCGATACATTGATCATTTGAAAGTCATTATGACCCAATCGCTTCAAGCGAGTAGTGAGTAGACCGCTAACTTTTACTTCAATATGATTACTTTGCATGTTAAGGTACATCTTGTTAATGAAGTAGAGCTCCTCCACTTCCCCAGTCGCACAGGGCCACTGAAAGGAAGAGCTGTCGGCGGCGGAGAAACATGACCTCATTACCAGCTCGCATGGTCATTAGATTAAACAAGCTGTTGTCTCCTTTTGTTAAATGCCCTGCAAACCAAGGTCAGGTGTCGTAACCCACACCCGATGAGCTGTCTTGAAGGTCGCTACACCACAACGTGCAGTGAAGAGCCACAGGCTGTTATTTGGTTTTCCACAGTAGCTCATGCATGTTAAGTTGTGGGTTTTACCTTAAAGGCTTTGCCGTTACTGATTCAGGTATGAAATTAAAAATGTGACTGCACTTCACCAAATTTTATTTTATTGATATTTTACTTAATCTGATGGAAAACTGTCCAAAAAGATATGACTGCAGGTCATGTGGTGATACTGTTACAGTGAGTAGACAATGTTAATGTCAACGTTTTCACAACATTAATGGAAGACCATAATGCAATGCAGTCAGAAGATTAGTTACAATAAAAGATTCTGCTTTCACCTTTTCTTGACTCTTAATACTCCATTGATATCAAGGTTGCTTTCTCCAGATCCACGTTTAACACACAGCAGGAGGCCATTTGCAGGCCTTATGGTTTGTTTAAAACCACTGAAAAGACATCCAAGAGTTTAATTTAACACTCACAAATCAGCTTGTGTACTTCATCAGGACAGTGTGTGTGTGGTTTGATCAGGTGTGTATGACAAACAACCCAACAACTGTCATCAGATTTTGATTAAACTTGTTACTAAGTCCTGATTGGTGCACAGACATCCATGACATCACCTTTTTCTTATTGAGTCCTGCCCACTCGCAAAGAAAGAAGAGCACAAAAATATTAAATGATCAAAACCAAAAACTAACGTTTGCAGAAATATTTGTTTATGTTCATGTTGAACCCCAGGAAAATAGGCTCTCCAGACCTTTAAAGGCATTCTATATACTAAATGACAAATTGATTATTGTGAGGCAGCCCTGCTAACACGGGTAGGTGAGACAGGGAAGTGAGCACATCAGTTAAAAGAAATCTAACTTGCACACAGAATAACTTCCGAATCATGTGGATCATGTCATGTCAGGACAGCACAGGAGGACGGTGATGATTCTCATCTGTTCCCAGACATTTTGCTGCCATCAAAGCTATGATCCAGTGACTCCTAGTGTACCCACCAGTGGTAAGATGGCGTCATGTCTTACCTGTCCCTGCCTGACCCTGCCGTCCCTCTACTCCAGAGGCTTCACTTTGATTTACAGACCCTCTAGCAGCAGGAAGAGCACAGTCAGGAGAAAGCTAATGGAGTGGAAATGCTGAGAGAGCAGGATGAATTTGAATGGGGCGGTATTTCTTTAAATGTGTACTATTATACAGGGGAAAAGAATAAATAAGTGCTGTGTGTATTTCTGTTCTTGTCTTCTGTCCATCAGACTGTGGACATAACAAAAGCATTTTTTTTTGTCACTACAGCAAGTGTATTTCCCATTTTCTGACACAATACCGTAAATTTGTTCCTCTCTAGGAGGCAGACAGCTGGGAAATCATTGAGGGGTTGAAAATCGGCCAGAGCAATGTTCAGAGGCCCGATAAGCACGAGGGCTTCATGTTGAAGAAGCGGAAATGGCCCCTGAAAGGCTGGCACAAGGTAAGATCCACAGGCAAAGCTAAGCTTTCGCCTGTGGAAAAACACTTTCAAACACAGACGCTCCAGGAATGTTAAACAGTTTGCTGTGAAGTGAAGCGCATTTGCTTGAAAGAACTTCCCCTTTTCATGCACATCAGTTTACCCTCCCTGGGCCTCTTCCCTAATCATACTGGCTATTTCCTTTGAAGTCATCACCTTCAGTATCAGTTTGACTGTTGTTTACTCAAAAACCTCAGTACCTTTGGACACCAGTCCCCTTGGTTAGCATGTTTCATAACTCACAACTCCACAATACACACACAGCCAGCGTCTTATAACTAATAATGAGAGACTGTCGATGACTTTGCATTTGTATTGAATCCACAACATAAGCAGGTCCAATGTGATATATATTCAATGTCTGCCCTCCTTGTTATTTAACCAGCACTTTATTTTTGTGCTTATTTTCTCCGCAGCGTTTTTTTGTTCTGGACAATGGTATCCTGAAGTACTCCAAGTCCCCCATTGATGTAAGTAACCCTGACTACAACCCACAGGCAGAAACAGGACAGCCCGGCCTGACATCAGCTTGGCTTGGCAATGAGTCAGCAGAAACATCTGCAGCACGGGTCATGATGTTCAGTGTGTTTCTGCACGCCATGTCACTTTGCAGGAAAGCTAGAATTTTACAGACAAAATGGAAATGGAAACGTGTGACTGTGAAGAAACCAAAGACTCAGGCACACTGTGGATCATTTGTACTCTATTTACAATGTTTGGGTCCTCAGACCTTCATCAAGTCTTTAAATGTCAGTGCTGTTTGTTGGGCTGCAACTAACAGCTATTTACATTGATTAAATTTGCTGATTATTGTTTTTATTTCAATACTGGAGTGATCATTCGGTCTGTTAAACCTCAGAAAATTGTCGGAAAATGTCCCTGGTTTAATTCCACCTGGGGGTCTTTGTTGCATGTCACACACACCCCTCTCTCCCCTTGTTTCCTGTGTTTCTAAGATATGAGGCAAAGAAAAGCAGCAAATTCAGATGAGCTCAAGTACCCCTTTATAAGCATTATAATCCTCCAAATGTGTTTGTTTAAACTGGATGATAAAGTAACCTTATTTCCATGCTTGTTTTAATCCTACACACACACACACACACACACACATATATATGTACATATATATATATTTTTTTCAGTAAGTCAAGGCTTTATTTCTAGAGCACATTTCATAACTCAATGTGGTTTACATTTAAAAAGAGACATAGAAGAGACATAAAAACATTTTAAGGACAGAAAGACAATAACAAAAAACATCAATTTATACATAGCCACAATACCAACCCCCAACCACACACACACACACACACACACACACACACACACACATACACACAGACACACTAACACTCTTCATTTCCCTAATAGAACAGGAAGGTTTTAAGTTTAGTTTTAAATGTAGATATGTTTTTTACTGATTGCAGCTCATCAGGCAGACTATTCTACAGGACAGGTCCACACTAACTAAAAGCACCTTTCCCAGCTCCTGATCTTATTCAATCGGAAAGCCACAGTCTGCTGACCTGAGAACTTATTATTTCAGCTGTAGCTGTTTGACTAAACTAACTTTACCTAGTTGAGGCCTGAAGGCTGAAACTATTACAAGTGATCAACAGTACGGAGCATTCTTTGGCTTCTCCAGAGCTAATGATGTGAAAGAAGTTTCAATGTAACTACAGATAAAAATGATGTGTGCACAAAATGTGCAAATGATTTGACTAACTCTAAACTGATAACTGATATGTTCCTACCACTTTAGATCCAAAAAGGCAAACTTCATGGCAGCATCGACGTTGGCCTCTCAGTCATGTCCATCAAGAAGAGGGCCCGTCGCATCGACCTGGACACTGAGGAGCACATCTACCACCTGAAGGTAACACTGATGGGAATATTGCCATTCCAGCGATGATGTCAGCGGGTGACAGAGTCTAATGTTATCCGTCCTCTTCCTCTTTAGGTCAAATCGCAAGACATCTTTGATGCCTGGGTATCCAAGTTGCGTCATCACCGGCTTTACAGACAGAACGAGATTGTGCGATCTCCGCGGGAGGCCACCATGCGAACATTTCCTCCCCCAGCTGCCATTGACTCCCCCCAGCCTGCCTCGAGTGTGGTACGTGAGGCCAAGGTGAGCCAGCCCTCCCACCCCCCCATAGCACCATGAATTGTGCTCATAAGTGGGAGACAACAAATTATTATTTTCATTATCAATGAATTAAATGTTTGGTTTAATGTCCATGCCAGATTCCCAGAATCCAAGGTAAATGTCATATTTTGTCAAAGCCCAAAGATTTCAATTTAAAAGCATACAGAACTGCAAGTCCTCACATTTGAGAGGCTGGAACCAGAAACTATTTGACATTTTTGCTTGGAAAATCTTTTGAATTAATAATTGATTGTCTTTTAAGAGATCAGCTTAAAACACAATATTTAAGATTTGATCTTGATATGGACTTTAGTAATCAGACAGCTTGAACATTCATATTTCTATTGTGTATCTAGCACTTCTAAAAGAAGACTGCGTCTGCTCTGAGCAGAGGGCGATTACTTATTCAAGAAGGGTATGTCATGGGGAATGAGAGATTGCCTAGTTCTGTTTTTACTGGAAAGTGGGATAGCGTACCAAAATATCCAGAAGAGAGAAAGTAAAATCTCCTCAGCATTCACAGTGACGGCAGGTTTGCGTCTGCCCTCCAATTGATAACTCAACACCTTTCGCTTTGGAAATATTTTCTTTTCAGTTTCTCGAATTCCATACAAATACTGTAGAGTATGTTAATTTAAGAGGACAGTTCTTCACAGCTTACATGTATGGAGGCCACAGTTTCACTAAATGTGCTCTAAAGACACGGTTGTTGTCATGGCCCTGAAGTGTCCCCGTATTTTGTGGTTAATTGCCAGACTAATGGCTGTAAATGTGTAGACGGATATCTGCCAAATGCAGTAACTGACTGGACAGATAGTTGTATAGTTTCTGACCTGTGTGTAAGGATACAGCCACAGCAGGTTCTCCTGAGACGGGGGCTCTGTGCCTCACGCTGGCCATTAGAGGTGATCAGTGGGATCTGGACTCAAAGCAGCCGGCTGATGAGCTCTCCCAGAAGAACAGCTTAAATGAGAGACTGCAGTCCTAAAGTCAGATTCAACTGCGTCCAGAGCTTCAGAAGAAGGACTATCATTTCTTTTTATTTTATTTTTTTTAATTGACTTTATTTATTTACTAATCTACTAACATTTCAGTTTCCACATCAACATAAATTTTCCAGAGTTGGCTAATGAGGTCATTTTTATTTGAAGTCCCTCGGCAGGTTATTACAAATCGGATACCTGCTATTATCAATACCTCATCAAGCTCTACAGTACAACACAATACAATATAATACAGTAACATACAATAAAATACATGATTACATTACCAAAGTAACCGCTACTCTTTCTTAACTATAGTATATCAGTTGAAGTACTCTTAACAAGTGTGTAACACACTACAGTAAACTCTGACATGGAGTTTCATACAAAACAACCAAATCTCTCCTCTCATGTCCCCCAACAGCAGGCCAAGCCAAGCAGCTTGCCATGGCAGCCAGTGGCCCCTAGCAGCAGCAGCAACAGCAGCCTGCCTGCCTCCTACAGTAACGGCCAGAGCAAGGTGGTTGCTTGGCTGCAGGAGTCAGAGGAGATGGACAAGTGCGCAGAGGGTAAGTGTAATTTCCCTCTTTATGCTGGAAACAAATCTGATTTCACGAAGAATTAGATTACATCACACCTCAGGCCCTTACGATAAGTCTTCTGAACCCTGAGCGGAGGACTGCTAATCATTTCATGGCACATAATGCTAAATGTGTTTACGGGCATGTGGGTGTGAATCTTATTTTCAGAGCTCGCGCGATGCCAGTCAAACCTGACTGAGCTGAGTCGGTTACTGCAGAGTCTGGAGATTCTACAGCGAACACAGTCAGCGCCCAACTTCACAGATATGCAGGTGCAAAAGATGTCCACACACTTGCATGCACAACCAGAAACAGACACCCGTGCACAGGCACAGAGAGGAGGGGAAGCATTTCGTTTAGAGGTTTGTGTGTGAGAGCATATGTCTGTCTGTGTGTGTGTGAGGCTTTTAAAAAAAAACAAAAAAAAAAACAGCAGTAGTCTTCATTGCCTGCCCAGACAGACAGGATTCAGGCAGGTTCACAGAACACCTACCCACCTCTCTAACTGATCCGTATCTATTAAATTAAAAAAAAAATTGCATTATAGTTTTGGCTGAGATGCATTTTTTAACACCACACATTTCCATTTGCCTCAATATATTGTTTGCAATTCATTCATGGGAATGTTGTCTTTTTTTTGTCATTTCACTGCAATCAATGTTTGTGTTTTTTTTTGTGATGTGCTTGTCCTAATAACCACACTTTGCATATTTTGATCCACGTGTACCACAAAGGCCAATTGTGTAGAATTGTCAAAGAAAGAAAAGCGCTTGAACAGAAGATGGAGAACAAAAAGTGTCGGCAAAGATGCAAAATTCCAGCTTCAGGTATCTCTTTTGTGATTTTTGCTCTGCCACATAAAGACACACAGACACAAACAGACGGAGACGTTTTGATGTTTATCAATTTGCACACATTCAAATATGCAGTCCCCTTGTACTTTTAAAATTAGTGGGACCTTTACCTTGATGTTATAATTCACATAGATCACAATAAAAAGTAATTAATTTAGTTAAGACAAAAAGCTAAGTAATTGCATATATCAAAAGGACACATATAAATCATCATGTATTGTAATTCACTTGACTTCTTTGTTGAGAGACACAATATATTTTATATATTGTGTTCTGTTTTTAAGACATGGGATCATTATAGCACACATTAACAATGGAGAATTGTTGCTTTTTCTGTCTGTTTTTTTTAAATCTTTTTTGCTGTTTAATCAGTCTTCACTGTGTGTCATTGCCTGAGGGATGATTTCTTCATCTTTGCGAGTTTTGTCTAATATAATAATCTGTGCTTCTTGAAAAGACTAAATATGCTATTATTCATTGTTGCTTTTTGGTAACCAGCCCACACGCTGAAAGGAAAGTTTGACACATTTATCTTTCAGAATCTCAATACATTTAACCTGAGGGGGAATATCAGTAGACGGTGCAGAACAAGGAGTAAAAAATGTATTTTCCTTCAAAATAATTTCTAGTGTAGGTGTGAAATATCAGATACTATCAGAATAATTGTTACCATCATACTGCACAGTCAAAGTTGGCCACGCCTTATCGGGCCGAGGCTCTTCACAGCTGGTTCTGACTGTCAGACACCCAACACATCATTGTCCCGCTCAGCTGACTGACAGCGTCCTCTGTGGTCGTCTTCTCTCTCCAGGTCCCTCTGTCTGCCAGTATGTCCCCCATCCGCCTCCACTCATCCAATCCTAACCTGTGTGCCGAGCTGGTGGACTTTCAGCCTCCTGTCTCCCGGCTGACAGACAGCGTAGAGTGTGCCAGTGACTACATTAAACTTCAGGAGGAATTCTGCACCATCGCCCAGAAAGGTACACAGGCAGCATGCATGGGTGCTACAGTAGGGGTTATCAGATAGATCTATCGATAGATCGATGCGGGGGGATATTTAGCCATCTGATAGCTTAGATGACACAAACAAAAAAACACCAATGCACTCAAAAATACAACAGTAAAAAACACAACAATAAAAGCTATCTGTTTCAATTCAGCTCAATTCAAAATGGTTTATTGGCATGAGTGTAACAAAGACAATATTGCTTAAGTGTCAAGTAATAATGAGATTATTGTAAAAAGAAAAGGGAACAAATAATAAAATAAAGGAAATGGTAGATAGAGTTAGTAAATGTAAAATACAATGCAGCAAAAAATTTTGAGAAATATATATTCAAATGCAAATTATGCATAGAATGACACAGCCGAGTGTTTTTCTTTTCATATGTAAATCTTAAAGGATTATTCTGGTTTGCTACTGCCTGAATCATACTCTCATGCAGTAGTAATGCCCATCGTTTCTTTTGGTTATAATATCATTGCACTTGTAATATTAATTGCTGTGGAGTAATCTTGGAAAAAGGTGACATCACTAAAACTAAGTCAGGCAACAAACACAATCGCACGGGTTTCAAATCTAAGTCTAAAATTAGATTCAACATTGATTTGGCCTGCAAAAGGCTGCAACTCACTCCAAACGTTTAACTCGTGTCAAAAGTCAATTCACTGACTGAGGAATTTCACCTTCATTGCTGCTTACAACAGGACAGTAAGAAGTCTGTGAAGCCGTGTCATAAAATAATCCCCTGAAGTAGAAGGAGAAGTGTTTCTATTTGATTGTTCATTGAAAATTACATTCACCTGGTAGTAAGGTCAAATATCCTCTACAGCCAGAGAGAGACATCAGCCCTCTGCATGAATCGACCCGCTGTTGTCCGTCTTTCTGTAACATATTCACATGTTCAAATGATAGATAAAACATCACAGGTTGCACTAACAAGCTATGAAGTTTTACACCCCTATCAATTCTTTTGGCACCGTGACGCTACCTGATTATAGACATTTAAGTTTTGAAAGGTTTTAGTGGTGGTCTGAAAAACTGTTCACATTGAAATCTACTGCAAATCATGAGCAGCATGTTGATGAGTATACCTGAGAGTAATACAAATTGCGTGAAAAAAATTCAGGCCAACTCGGTGCGTCACTGGATTAACTGAAAATGAATGTATTTATAGTAATGAAGATAATAAAAATTAAAAATATTTATAGAGTGCTATTCAAGATATTCAGGTCATAAAGATGCTTTACATGACAAATTAGATAAAGGGCCGGGAAAATTAAAACACGATACAGGGAAATCAATACAGATTTTATAATTATATAATAATAATATACTATTCAAACATTAAAAGCAAGTTTTTGAACTCAGTGTGATAGAAATCTATGTACGGGATAGATGTGAGTTTCACACAGTACAGTGTAAAGGATTTTTTTTTTATTATTTCTGCCTTCTCTGTCTCTGTGCAGTCCACTCTCTGCTGAAGTCGGCCTTCAACACAGTGGCCATAGAGAAAGAAAAGATCAAACAGATTCTGTCCGACCAGGAGCAGTCAGACCAGTCAGCCCAGATCAACTCTCTCAGGAAGTCTCTGTCACAGGTAATGAGCTGTCATCAACCATTCCCCATGATCCCTCTTTCTTTCTTCATACCATTTGTTGGGGTTAGTTAATCTGAGCTGTTTGTCAGACATATTGGGCCACTTCACATTGGTAATGCTAAGTATGATGTTGTTTTAACGTATCATTACCAGGAGAGATGAGGACATTACCGGAGAAATTACTGCTGTAATTGAAGCAATGTGTCTTTAGTGTCTTCAGATTGTTCAGAATGTCTTCCATTTTGTATGTGTCATGTTGTTAGATATGCTCATGATGACAGTCTGTCAGACAAAACTCGCAAGCTACAGTTTATTCCAAGCAGTCACGGTAATCACAATTAAAAGAGATGATGTGTGGAGATGAGAGCATAGGCAAGTGAGTAGTGAAAGTTCAATCATCTTCCCCATATTAATTGGTGAGAGAGAGAAATGTGCCGTGCAGTTCATTAAATCGGTTCCTTAGGGCTGTCTCTTTACTCCAGTGATTTAATTGGACTGTTCCTCTGCTAACAGTTGACATCGTTTTGGTGAAATGCTTCTGCTGCTTTATCTCCGCTTTGTTCCTAATTGGATGCTTGTGTGACAATAGGCTGGGGGTCAGGTTTTTATGGCAAAGCTCTGTAGGACGTGAATAATCAGTAGTTATGGTTGTTATAGCTACAGCTGTGTATGTCAACTGTTTTCATCTCATTTCTTCATCTCTCTTTTTATATTTTATTTCACATGCCCACATTTACTTAAGGCACCTATAGTCGATATTGTTATATTAAAAATGGAGCACATGACTACTTGCATGTGAAAACGGTTGTCGTTAGAGAATTACCACCTGACGCTGCAGGTCTACAGAGCGCTTTAGCATTTTGAACCAACACATGAACATGAACCAACTGTGCTACCTGCTAGCAACAGACAAAGCAGCTAGTCTGTGAACACAGTGTATCACTAACTAAAGAGTGAGCTATTTCCCTCTGGTGTTGGTGGCGACCAAAACAGAGCTCACAGGACACTAAATATCAAACTTGTGTTCACCAGGCAGCCAGAGACTTCAAGTAAATGCTAATATTGCTCTGCCTACTTAACTCTATATTCTGGGTGTGTACTGGCAAATGTCATAACTTGTTAATCCTATTCCACATGTCACCCAAAAAACATCAGTTAATGATGTTTAAAAGAATAGGTTCACATTGTTTTTCCAAGTCTTTTTTTAATACATCTGTCATTCCTCCTGTCTCCTGTCCAAACTGACTGAGAAGAGATACTTTCTAAAAGATGGAAGACAAAATCTCAAGTCCTCATTCTGTGCAATAATGTATCCCAAGGTTTGGCTTCGACGGTCAAACAGTGGTACCTTCATCCTGACACTCGGTGCTGCAAGAAAATACTGTGCATGGAATCACAAAGAGGGTATTTCATGCTAAAATGACCATCTTAGAGATACTCCCTTGATGCACGTTTCGCTAAACCAGATTACTGAAGCCTCGTATTAGCTGCAGCTAACCTCTGCATTTCTGTGTGGCTTTTGACCCTCATCTTTTACAGTGTAGTTGCTTTAGTAAGGATCTCTTCACTGCCAGTATGCAAAGGAGGAATGACAGGAACTAATAATGTGCAAGTATTAAGATTTCTTATTGTGTCAAAAAGTGTCTACATCCAGTCCATCATACACTAAATCTTCTATCCACTCCTGCCCAACGAAAACAAAAAACAGCAGGCAAATTATTAACATATTTGTCTGAGAGATTCACAATCCTTAGAAAAAGAAGTAGATGATGCAAAGTACATCCCGGGTCCTTTTTTGGGTTTAGAGTCAATATCTATATCCAGAACAGTAAAAATGGCGCCTCTTGTTGTTCCTTTCCACAGAGCCAGTTCTTTCATAAGGAGTTTTCTCTAGATGTAGTGAAGAACCCAATTCGTCCGACCACTGGTTAAAACCAGGCGGACAGACAGTTTAAGAGTTTCCTCTGCACTGAAAAGAAGCACAAACCTTTAACTGAAACAGCCAACAGTTGAACCTACTATGTTTAGATATGAACATAATTTTTTTATTATTTAGGCCCTGTCCCAAAACGCAGAACTTCGAACCCGACTCAACCGCATCCACTCTGAATCTGTCCTGACTGAACAAGTTGTCAGTGTGAACATCATCTCCACGCCTGACGAGGTTTGTCACTGTGGCCAATCTATCACTGACAGAGCTCATTTCTTACTCTTACATTGATAAAACAACAAGGCCTCAAAGGCTGGCCAGGTCGCTGTAGTGTTTGCCTCCTGCGTCTGTCAATTGCATTATTGATTCCTGTCCTTATATATTGATGGTCCTTCCAGTGCACCCTGGCAGGTAAGCTTAAAGGATCATTATTCTATGCAGAACCTGACATCAAGGTTAATGGAAAAAAATTACTAATTAGAAACGGTTCGGACCTTGTCCTCTGGCAAGGATACACATGCTGCAAAATGACCTGCGTGTTGTCTTCTGACGGTGTTTGTGTTTGTTCAGGTCTGTTTTGGTTCTTCAACCTGTCATCATTGCAAGGAATAGTGAACATCTCGTGTGTTTGCCTGCAGGCTGGAGAACAGATGGGGATCCCTCTGACTCAGCAGGCCTCTAATGAGAGCCGACTCTCCATGTCGGAGTCCGTCTCTGAGTTCTTTGATGCCCAGGAAGTGCTTCTGTCAGCCAGCTCGTCGGAGAATGAGGTATAACAGACAGTTGAGAAAACTGCTTTACAGCTTTTTAAAAAAGGATTGCAGTTTGGACCACGAAGATTGGGTTGTAGAGGAAGCGGATAAAGGAGGAGGTTAAACTAGCCATGCAGCTGGGAAGCCAGATAAAACATCGCTGTGATGGCTGTGTGTGGATCCGCGGTTAGTCAGCAATTAATGATGGCAGCATGAAAAGTAGAGATAACAAATAACAGAAACTCAAACAAAGTCAGACACACAGGAGGGCTCCTTTTCAATCTGCCACGGCTTCTAATCCCTCAGTTGTGTCTCAGAATACAATCACTTTTCTTCTGTCTGCTCCTTTTGATTTGTAGCCTCTAGCTTTGACAAAACGGTTTGTAGCATCACTTGAAACTGTAATTTCTGCCTTCTCCCTTTTCAACTCCTGCTCCAAATATATGTGGTCTCCGAAGGGCCATTAAGCACTGTAGCTCCCCAGGCATCCATTGAGCCATGTTGAAGGATTACTCACCAAGGATATTCATCACCCCCCCTCATTCTTTAGCTCCAACGGTCGGCCCATTCAGACCTGTGTTACACTGTCGGCCAAACCCACACCAGCCGCAGGCAACTGTAATAGAGGCTATTACAGCAAGTTACTACAATAAGCTCCTCTCTGGCACCGTCAATGGCCTCATTGTGTTTGCTATATATAAAGTATGAAAATGCTGCAGTGTCTTATCTCATGATTACTGCAGTGGGACAGATAGCCGACGACTGCTGCAGTTTGTTAGCCACTGGCAAACTGCAGCAACTGTGGGTGTGTGTGAGGTTCTGATCAGAGTTTGTGTTGCACTCTCCTGCACTGACTCACTCCGCTCTGTACCTGTTCCCCTCACAGGGCTCAGACGATGAGTCATATGTCAGCGATGTGAGCGATAACATTTCAGAGGACAACGCCAGTGTGACTGATAACGTCTCCAGACAAAGTAGGTACAGTCCAATACCAGCATGATTCATGAGCATCCAAAGTTCCCTGTTAGAAAAGGGGAAAAATTAAGGAAGAGATCCCACTTAGCGGATCAGCTGTGGTTCCTCTACAGCATTCACACACACACTGGTACAGTTCTGGCAAGCTCATTTATCAGTGTGGCTGGGGCAGTTGACTTTGCAGGGTTGCTCCCTGCCACAGGCTCCTCTTAGACTTTATGAAAGCTATCTGTGTGGGATGGGATCTCCCTCCTCCATCTTTGTCACATACCACTCAGTGATGTATAGTATTTCATGATGAAGAAAACACTTTGGGTCCTTGTGGTCTGGAAATTTGAAAAAGAAGTGGGATTGGTAATATTATTTCAAGGTGATTTGAGTATATGTGGATGGCATAAAAACGTAAATGAAAGAAAGTACAAATATGTCGAGTCGCTACTCACATTTTTGTGTGTTTGATGCTGTGAGCTCTAAACCTGCAGCAACAGAGAGATGTGTCCCAGTTAGTTGAGCCAACATCAGTATGCGTTATACAAATTAACAGCAACAAAAAAGACAGATCCAATCAAGAAGCTGCAATCAAATAATCCAGGTCAGACATCCTGACTGTGACTCACAATATGTTTTAGGATCGATTTTTGAAGATCTTGTGTAGGACGTTTAAGGCTCTTGTTTTTCTGACCTTTTCCTCCCTTAAGAGCCTCTATGAAGGCAGAAGTATTTTATCTATTCCGGAGACCGTGTGTACTGTGGCGGGCAATTTACTGCAGGGGACGGAGACTTTCAAGTGATCGACCCAAGATCTGCAACAAAATCAACTTTTAAATCTCTTCCTAAAACATAGTTTTATTGCAGAGCTTACTCCGATTATACTTGAATCGTCTCTTTGTTTTTTTTATCTGATATTACTTGTGTGAGCTTTACCTATTTTATTCTTGTCCAGTTAGTATCTGTTATCAGTTAATATTTGTTATCTTGAGGCTGCAACTAATGATTCTTTTTTCTTTCATGTAATCTGATGGAAGATGGAACTAGGCTAGTTAAGAAAAAATTACAATTAATTAATTTTATTATTTACTCATTTCATTATTATTTATCGTGTGCCCAAGAAGAGCAGCGACTGTCGCAGATGATGTTCTACCATGTCTAGATTGATAATGAGTTGGTATTCTCTTCCCAGTGGCCAACGGAGACTTTGCTGGCAGTGCCTTCCGTAACGGACGGCGCACCTGCCTGCCAGCACCGTGTCCCGACACCAGCAACATCAACCTCTGGAACATCTTGAGAAATAACATCGGCAAGGACCTGTCCAAAGTGTCCATGCCCGTGGAGCTCAACGAGCCCCTCAACACCCTGCAGCATATGTGCGAAGAGCTGGAGTACAGCGAGCTGCTTGACAAGGCTGCGGAGACCGAGGATCCCTTTGAACGCATGGTAAGGAAGCCGTCATTCTGTCAAATCAAATCAAGTTAGGTGTTGCATCTGAAGGACACGGTGACCCTTCGTTGCTGCATAAATCTAATGTTTGCTCTCGCACAGCAGATGCTTCCACAGTGAACTCTGCAGCTGATCTGACTTTCAGACATTTTAAATTCCTGCTGTGTCTTTTTGTGTCTGTCACACCTGTATTTGTTTACACGTGAGGTGACATTGCCAGTCACAAGCCAGCGCAAACCATCCCACTCAGAGGCACTTGTGGGGGGGTGGTGGTACGCTCCGATGCAGCTGTCGACCTTGGATCCTCCTGTTTTTATCGGTCTTCTGTCCCTTTGATAGTGCTCAGTGCATGCTAATCTTCAGCCTATTTGTGACAAAGCCTGCTGATATGAACCAGCTAATCCTCTCTTGTTTATGTTGGCTGTGTTTTTATGACCGTCTGACAGGTTCTCGTCGCTGCTTTTGCCATCTCAGGCTACTCATCCACTTACTACAGAGCAGGAAGTAAGCCATTCAACCCGCTACTCGGAGAGACTTATGAATGTATTCGTGAAGACAAGGGCTTCTGTTTTTTCTCTGAACAGGTACGTCTGTGTGGTACATTTTAAACAGAAGTGTCATCTTGAACTATTAGCTATTATTGTCTGAGATGATTGTCTATAACTCTGTGCAGTGTGTTTGTTGGACCGGTAAATATTGGTGGAATAAAACAGTGATTCTCAAACTTTTTGGCTTGTGACCAATTAGAACAGTCATTTCTACTTCATAGTCTACCACTTGTGGTCAGTTCAACCAAACACTGATTCTTTTTCTTTGTTTTACAGTACAAAACAGCAAAGATTAAAAGGAAATAAAATCATTTATCACCTTGTTGGGGTCTCGTCCCCAGGTCCAGATCCACTAGAATAAAACATCCCAATAGTTGAGCTTCAGAGTTTAATCCTGAACTTGGAAACAACAGTATTTTATTATTTACCAATATTTGTCTTGTTTATGAAGGAATGACTGTATTGTTTTTAGTTACACACATACAAAGCAGTGTATTTATTCACTGTATTCACACTGTGATGAGGACCTCCATCACGTACATTACCCACACAAATTATAACACACACTGTAATTTATATTTCACTGAATTTTTCAAGGATGCACTTTACAACACAAGTATACAGCAAACTAGGGCTGCAAATAATGATTATTTAATTAGTGATTATTCTACTATTCTAATGGAGTAACTGTTTGGTGGATAGAATATCAAAAAATAATGAAAAAAGCCCAAAGTGTAAGCATTAGATAGCTTGTTTTGTTCGAAAACCCAAATAATATTGGCTAATCATATAAAACAGAGAAAAAAGAAGAGCATCTTCACATTTCAGGAGCTGGACCCTGAAAATTCTCTGAACTTTGCCCTGAAAAATTACTCAAACGTTTAATCAATTATCAAAATAGGTTCATTTTCTGTTCATCATTTAGTTCAGTCTCAGTCACAGTGTGTGCAGGTCATGCAGTCCATCGTGTGTCCTCTGTTTGGAGACAGACAGCGATGTACTGCTTATGATGTGTAATCTCAACAACAACAGCTGTCAGCTGATGGTTTTCATTTGATCTTGTCTCAAAGGTGAGCCACCACCCTCCCGTCTCCGCCTGCCACTGTGAGTCTAAGAACTTCACCTTCTGGCAAGGTAGGTTACACACCTAATTAGTGAGGGTTTTCCTCATGGGGACTCTGGATTAGCAGATGAGTCTGACAGTCTCAGTTAGCCTCTTTAAAATGGAAACATGTCAAATTACAAATTACACCCCCCTTCAACCCATAACCCATAATAATGGGAGTACTTTTTCCGCAAAGTAGGAGGGGCTTACTTCCATAGATACCACACACCATGGCAACGTTATTTCCACCATCAACCATGACTGAAATAATGATGCTGTCTTGTATTGTGAGGCAGCTGATGCTACTTCTAACTTGTTTTTTTTAGTAAAGTGCAACCACTAACTGGAATCAAGTAACAAAAACATATTTTCAGAACTTACCATGTAGTTTAGTGGTTTTGCTTTTTCTCCAGGTCCTGTCCTTCTCTGTACGGTAAAGACTTTGAATCATAGAGCCCCGGGTGCCCACAGACAGCCCCAATATGTTTTTTTAGTTTTGTTTTTTTAATTAAATTTAATTTACACATTGGAACGTACGTTTTTTGATTGTTGGTGGCGTCAAGAAAATATTGATGCTTTCAGACTTCCGTGACACAGCGTCCACTGGTGTGAATCTGCATCTTTGCATTGACTTTGTAACAGCGGCAGCCACTCAGAATTGCTGCTACTAAACGAAGGCCTCTCGGCTGCCAGCCAGCTGAGTGAATGTCTGTCCCCACCTCACTCTTGTTTTACCTCAGTTTTATCACTCACCTTTTCACTGTGCGTCATAGACGCTAGATGATAGAGAAACGTCTATCGTTTGTTTCAGTGTGCCACAAATCACGTGACAGCCGTTAGCTTGCCAACCCCAAACAACGAGCTAAAAAAATCTGCCGTTTGTAGATTTACCCTCCAGCAACTTCATCCTCCACTCTGCAATTCTATCAGCGAAATGCTCGGCTCCCAGGACGTCCAGCTTGTTTATTAGTACCAAGAGGCATCACTACGTTTTGTTTTTGTTGGCCATGTTTTGTTTTAAGTCTCAAACTGAGTGTTTGGGGTCACTCCTATAAAGGCACTATATTTTTCTATACATACCATTTTGTACATTTTGCCTGGTGTTTATTTCAGACCCTGTCTGTGTGTGGTAGTATGGGAAAGCTAGAAGCTGAAGTGCTCTCCTCTTCCTGTTTTAGTTGCACAATGGTTCACACCCTCCCTTTTGTGCCCTAAATCGAGCCTGTATTATCCTACAATACTGTACCTGGTGGCAGACAGCATTGCATAGTGAAAGCGATGATTATAAGGAACCAATCTAAACACTGATTGTGTCATTATTCTTTTGCCATTTCACTGTGCAATCAGCATTTACCTGATATGTTAAAGTGAAAAAGCTGCCCATTTCCACTTTGATGTTCAGCTGAAACTGAATTGAAATGTAAAAGGCTTTTTATGTCTTACATTTTAAAAAGATGAGCATTTTTTTATGTTATTCACTTATTCTCTTTTCAGATGTGAGATGGAAAAACAAGTTCTGGGGAAAATCGATGGAGATTTTACCGATCGGGACCATAAATCTCATGATTCCCAGGTAACTTTGATCCAGCTGCTTCGCTCAGTGATTGAACCAAAAGCCACAGATTTCATCCCTGTAGACGAGGCATTAAATAGTTTCATCTGGCAAGTGGTACTGCTGCTGTGTTCATGTCATATCACAATGCTGTAATAACCGTAATTGTTAGTTGTGACGTGTAAATAGCATCCGTGTCAACATGCAACACATAATTACGACTGGGAACCTCGTCTGGAAGCTGCAATATATCCCAAACATGGATGCTTCACATCAATCAAAGTTCGTACTGCGTAGTTCAACATTTCACTGAAATGTTAATATTTCTGTATGAATGTTTGTGAATTTACTTATAGAAGAAGAACTTATGTAGAACTTCAGAGCATGAATGGCTCATTAATACCTTGACTACACATTACCTAGAAAAGATTGAGCGAGCTGATATTACATGCCGGTACTCTGGTCGGCTACTGGGTTAAACTTTGACATTCTCTTCTGTCTTTACGATTACGGTTTTTATCCTGTAATTATGTCCTTTGTAAAGACACCAAAGTGTTGCCTGCTCAGTCGTTGTAAATACAAATGTATGTGCTCATGTGGGCCAGATGAATCTATAAAGATTTCCAACCCACAAATAATACCCTCGATGGGGCGGTTTGGGGAGCAGTGCAATGCTATTTTTACCGCACAAAATCATTTGGGCAGGAATGCTGAAAATCTGGGGCTGATTGTTAAGCTGCTAGATCCTTCTGTCAAAAAAACACTAAACTTATAACACACAAATTCAGACGTCACAGTTAAAAGTTGTTATTGTGCATTTTTTAGGTTTGGAGATCACTATGAATGGAACAAAGTCACCACCTGTGTACACAACATCCTCAGCGGACGGCGGTGGATCGAACACTACGGGGAGATCACCATTAGAAACATGAAGAGCAGCGCTTGCCTCTGTAAACTTACCTTCATCAAGGTGAAACACCTTCATTGATCAGTGACAGCAGTGTGAAGGTGTTAAATACACTGCCATCATTTCCATGTATTTTAATGTGAGAATTATCCCTACACTATAAATGCATATTGAATAAGGTGAAGGGAAGCCGACAGTGTGTTATTTGTCTTACAGGGAAACTACTGGAGCTCTAATGTGAATGAGGTTCAAGGGTTTGTGATGGATCAGGAAGGGAAAGTGATCCACAGGCTGTTTGGGAAATGGCATGAGGGCCTTTACTGTGGTGTCCCACCTTCTGCCAAATGCGTCTGGAGGCCAGGTAGGCCCGGGTTCTTCATGCACACTCACAGCTGGATTTCACATGAGACTGTAACCAGTGTAACTGGTCAAACTGGTCACTTAAGGTCCAGCATAAGTTTTTAAGGGAATTTGGGAATGGCTCTCAGGGTTGTTTCGTTTCTTTGTCAGGCTCCATGCCCACAGACTATGAGCTGTACTACGGCTTCACGAGGTTCGCCATTGAACTGAATGAGCTTTGCCCCGAGTTGAAAGATGTTCTGCCTCGTAGCGATGCCCGATTCAGGCCCGATCAAAGGTACGACATCACATCCTCAGCCGTTGTATGCTGCTGCCACCGAAATAAAAAAAAGTGCTTCTAATTTCTCACAAAGCATACTGCAACGTCATCTGCTGGTCATATTGTTTCTGTCTGATGAGCACAGACTGAGGTGTCCTGAGTGAATGAGATTCTTAATGCACGTGTTGTTGCTGTATTTGTATGTCTGTGATTTACTGTATGCGTTTACTGAAATGTGATGTTTGGCTCACACAGACATCTGGAGGAGGGGAACCTGGAGATGGCATCCTCAGAGAAGCATCGTATCGAGGACCTGCAGAGATCCAGGAGGAAGTGGAAAGAGGAGAACGACATCAAACAGGAGCCACGCTTTTTCAAGTAAGCACAGAGGAGAGTAACCAGATGTATAAAACTCACATGCACAAAGACCCACATCGCTCTCAGGTTTCTCAGCCACAACGGTAATTCCTGTCTTTTCCTACAGGAAAGTGGTTGACGGCAATCACAGAGAGAGGTGGGTATCCAACAACACGTACTGGGATCTGCGCAAAAATCCCGGCTTCATCAATATGGAATCTATAGGGAACCTGTGGTAGCACATGGATTGCCATGTTCATCCCGTCATCATCGCAGACAAGAAGGCTGTTACCTATGCACAATAAGGTGTTGAGAGAAACATAAAACATCCGTGTGCATGGACTGCAGAGCTGAGGGATGGCCTGATGCCCAGCAACCCCGTCGAGGCTCTGTGGCACTGCCACGCGGTCATCCATCCATGGAAACATCCTGTAGGATCACCCTCATTGTGCTTGTTGAAGCTGGGTTGTCAGGGCAACAATCATACCACTCCTATGTAGATCTTCCCTCAGCTCCTCTGACTCCTGAGTACGTCCTTGCCTTAAAAAGACACCCAAACAAGTCACAGGATTTAGCGCTTTTTCGTCGAAGCCATTTGATTTCTGACAGCAGTTTGGGTTAGGTTAGTCTATGAAGTAGACCTTTTGATTACCTACAATACCGTGCATGTTTAGAGAGCAGCTTTCACTGGCATAAAGCCGTATTTACTATATCATCAATTATTGTAGAAAAAAAGAGGTATTTTTATAAAATATCTTGGACTCAGAATTTAGTGTTTAGCATTATGTGAATTGGCAGATTTTATTTATTTTTGCCTTTTAATACTGTTGAATCTGTGTGATAGCAGTACCCTCTCAAGGGAAATGACTCATTTGAAATGAATCTCAAGTGCAGCAGAGGAAGTATGGTGTCCATAGATGGAATTTTTAATTTCCAACAGCAGCTCTGCCCATGTAGTGGAGGGAGAAGTAGGTCAAAATGTAAATTCATCCATCTATTCTTGTGATTTGGACATAAGATCCAGGATTCATCTACAACCTTTACAGATTTTTCCCTTTTTTTCTTTTTTTAACTGTCAACACAGATCTGGAAGTCCAGGACTCCACTGTCTAATTTTAAGCACCGTTACGTGAAAACCGACTCCTCTGAATCACATGGTTACATAAATACACACATAACTCCGTCCATATATAGTGGGCACACATTCAGTCTGTCCCCCTTTCTGGGTGCAGTGCAGATAACCGGCCTGGTCTCTATGAATAGTGGACTCAAACATCACACACCCATTCAGCGGTCTAAGAAAAGATGGTGTAGTAGGTTTCCCAGATTGTAAAACCCTCTGTGACATCTGTGATTTATAAATAGACTTCGCAGAGAAACATGAGGAAAACGGTCACATATTTCCAGGTCGAGGTCAAACACTCGTCTGCATCCAACTGCACAAGTCTAAAACTGCAATGTGCAATTATTTTCAAATGATCAGACACACTTTAATTAATAGATTATTAATTTCCTATCAAAAACAATGACAAATTCCCTCAGTTTACCAAAGCCCCAAACTGTGTCTTAAATTTCCACCCATGTTCTGATTCTCTATTTTAATTTAAAATATATGAAACAAAGGAAAATAGTAACTTCTCTGATTTGTGAAATTATTACAGGCTGTTTGATGTTATTCTTTATAAGTACATTACTAATCAATCACAATAAAACAGGAATGCATTTTCTCATGATGAATTAATTAATCAGTTAATCAGGTCAGCGCTGCATGAGGTAAAAAGCATACAGGTGGTTCATTATGAAACAGCAGAGCCACCTACAGGTCGGCCCTTAAAAGTGCAGTTTCAGGATACTGACTGCTCTTTTTTTCCTTAAATCTTTTAGACGTTAAAACCAAACAAGTTTGTACAGAGAAAGTTACACTATAAAAGAATCAAGCCTGTCTGATTCCCCGGAGACTTTACTGCTATGATCTGGGCTTCGGCAAAGCACCAGTTTGTGTATTTATTGCAAAGCAATTTTGTGTTACAGAGTAAGAAAATATAACACGGGGCTTCTGATTGAAATCGACCCTAACACACACACACACAGTCACTGTCCATGTGGAAGAGCACATTCATGTTGGTTCCCCTCATTCAGGGCAGCAGGATGAGGACACAGAAAGAGAAAAATAACAGTGAGTATAAATATGTAGAATGAAAACTATGAGAAGCAAATCCATCTTGTGTGCACTGTTCATATGGTACTGTACATTACAAACCAAAAAGGTAGTACTGCTTTGCATCCATATCCTTTTTTTTTTTACTGTACTTAATGTGCTTTTAATTTTATCCCTAACCACTCAATATTCCTGAAAATTCAATGCTACTACTTGTCAGCATCAGTTTCACTTGCTGTGCCTTAATGCATTTATCAATGCCTCACAAACACACTACTGATAAGAACCCCCATGCCAAGAAGGTACGCCGTTAACACGTCACACTCCACACATCATCCAGTCTCCACCTGCCTACAGATGATACATTATATTGATAGACAGCGTTTAGGATTTAGCTGTGGACAAAATGTCTTGGTTTAAGTTTTTAGGGGAGATCTCTTTGACATTAGAAGAGGGGAAAAAAAGGTTTATTTGACTGTAAAATGCTTGCAGTGTTTAAAAGATGCTCTGCACTGCTCTGCTACTCCAACATGTAACCAAAACATTTTTGGTGATCACTGTAAATACAGCACATATAGAAGATGGGTCACCACTGCGAGAGCCGATTCCTTTTTCCTCCTACATCAGTGATGTTTTTAGCGAGACTAAATGACAGCAGTTGTGTGCAGAGACAGGGGCAACGCTTTGCAGTGTTTGGTATCAGAGTCTGTAGTGTGAAAAAAAAAAAAGAAAAAATCATGAAATCCTCCTCATGCTTTCTTCATTGTTCTACCTGCATGTCTAGACAACTTAGCCTGCCAATGAATGTTGCAGATGCCTTACAAAAAAAGTTTTTGTTTTCTCAATTGGACTCATGTTTTTTGTTTTTTTTTTAAACTGACATGTATCACAAAGCACTGTGTCAGCTCAGCTTCTTTCAGATCTATTTCCTAATGGATACCTTCTAAAGTGCAATTTTAACAAAGTACATATCTTTCCATGAACACTGTACACTGCTGCTACATAGTGCTTGTTCTAATAAAACTGTAAAACTCAACTGATGAGGAGTGTGTGGATTATATGTGAAAGAGAAGTTGATGAGTGTTGTCAACACGAGATCTCAATGTAAACAGGGCCAAGAAGGGCTAAGTGTCTATAAAAGTTTTAGTCAAATTTTAACATCACGGTCAAATATGAACTCAGTCAAATCAACCAGTGTGACGCCATTTTTGAATGTCATGATTAATTTTGATCAATGTTGAGTGCACCGCTAATGTAATATCACAATAAATATGGTCAACATTTCCAATAAAAACTAGCCAGTTTTACTTCTTTCATCTGATTCTATCTGTGTAGAAATAATAGAGATGTATGATTGTGCTTTGTGCAAATGTTGACTACAGAAATGCAGCCCTGATTTAAATCGCAGTCGCAATATCGATCAGAAAAATCACCATCTTGGAGACTTAATTTCCCAAATCACAAAACCAATTATTTGGCTGTAAAAAAAAAAAAAAATGAATCCCAGATTTTATTCAAATATATCTTGAACGTCCTGTTGTACCTTCAACTCATGCGTTGTCATCTCTTAGCCATTAAAGCACAAATCAGTGGTGAATGAAGCACCGGCCGAGATGAAACTGCCTTTGTTCTGATACAGACAGACGCTCAGCCTCATGGATTTACTGCTCGAGATGTTTCGTTCAACACGTTTGATGTTTCATTAACACACAGCAGTAATCAGTTCTGATACCATCTGCTGTGAGTCTATTAACAGAAACGAGCACTCGTTAACATTTATTGTTTGGGTTTATTTTCTGAATTCATACACATGTTGTTGCTGCTCGCCACCAGGGTTCAGTTTATACTACAACAGTCGGTAGATTTATTAAATATATCACACAGTACTATGAGGCACACTGCGGAAAAAATGGCAACAGACCAGCAGAGTGGGAATATAAAGAAACATGTTATATCTATTTTGAGATATCAACCAGATAAAGACAGCAGGGTTTGTACTTTAGATTGCATACTGACAGATGGAAGAGTGGAAGTAGGAAAAAAAATAAATAGTTAAAATAATCTCTCTTTTTCAATTCACTTTCATTTTCAGGTTGACTTTTCTTAGTTGAAGTTTGACAGAAATGAGTCTCAGAGGAAAATTGAAAGTTTAAGCTCTTCTATTGGACACACAGCTCAATATCTCAACTCGGGGAAAAACTAATGTGGAATAAAAGTTTAATTTAAGTCAACTGGAACCTAGAATCATCAGTTCCGATGAAAGTAAACAACTGTGGAGAAATAAAGCGCCGACAGCTCAAACAATGCACGTAGGAAGGTCATGAGGAAGTGCTTCATATTATTCAGTTATTCAGCGCTGTGCTCTTGCTTCATTTACACGTTTAACTTTTACATTAGCTTAAATATGTTGATCATCTCAAGGTGAATTCTACGACCTGAAGACAAAATATCATTTAGATTTGGTTCTTAACATTAAGAAAGTTTTCTCTCCCCATAAATATCTGTTCTAAAGTTGCCTGGTTCGTGTCCGTATATGTTGAGTTATTGTGCAACATGATCCGCTTTTGTGATGTGCGTAATTACAAAAATATACCTTGACCATATATTGTCCACGGGCAGGAAAACTAGTGGGAAGAACAACCTACAGTCTCGTCAAGACTGGACATCAGCTGATATATGTGACAGGTGAAGCAGGCGGTGTCTGTGGTGGTTTTACTTGATGGAGGCCATGATCTTGATGTACTGGAGGGCGCTGTGTGCTGCGTCGTTGTGGGCGTTGCTACAGGAGATGCCAGTGCCGTGGCACACGGTGACCGGGGAGGTGGACAGCTCTGCCAGGCACTGGTACTGACCGTTCACCGTCAGCTCGTCTGCAAATTACAGCCACACGTGTCACAACAGGAACGATTTAGCTAATTATTTTCCCTTTGAGGTCTGACATTACTGAGGATGTTCCAATCCCTTAAAGTTGCTCGTTTTTGATACTACTACTACTACTACTACTACTACTACGGTCAGCATTCTTTCTGCAATACCCATCACATGGATTCAAAATCAGTAATTATTTCTCTGTAGTTTTGATAGGTTTAAATTACTCGCCATTGCAAGAGGGATTCATAGGAAACAATGCGTGCATCTAATCCAGCGTTAACATTTGTAATTTTATTTTATCGATTAGAGCTTTAATAAATTCCTGCAAATGCAATCCCAGCATTCCCTGCTGCTGCTGCTTCACAAATGCAATGCATTTTGTTATCAAAATTTCTGCATTTTTCCATCTGCAGTAAATGATTAAAAAAACAAAGTACATTTTAGGGGTGAAAAAAATGAAATATCTTATCTGAATATTTGTTCTCCACAGCCGTCATTGTCATTAGTCCAATAATCTCAGACTTATTCTATCTGCGGCCTTTTAAAAATACATTCTACAGTATTGAAAAATAAATGTTTTGTTTTATCACAATAAACTAATTTCTTCTTGTGTTTGTTTCTATCATCAGTGCTGGAGCCACGTTAGCTGAATGAAAAGAAAACCTGTGTCGTAGCAAACAAGCAGCGGCGATGCAGCGCGTTTTCTTACCGATGTCAAAGTATGTGACCTCAAAGCCCTGCTCCTTGGACAGCTCCAGCATCATCTGAATGTAGTCTGTGTTGGGAATGCTCAGCGGGTTTCTCCTCAGTAACGTCATCTTCTCCGCCGACGAGTTCCTTAAGTTCTCAAATCGGACGCTTGGTTTAGGAGTCTGGAAAATTAAACGGAACACAACACAAACTTGACACAATTTCAAGACTTTTTTTGCTACGTCCCGTGTCCACTTTGCAGGGGCGAGAAGTATTTGAGACTTTGAGACTTTCTTTATTTGATCCCCCATAGGGGGACATTTTCTTGTTACAGCAGCAACAATATAAACAGGGAGAGTGAAAAAAACAAAGCAATAGAAAAGACAAAAATAAATATAAATATAAATATATGGTTGTGATGAAATGAAATAAATATTTACACCATAGGATATTTACACTTTAGACAGGAATGGAATGACATGGAAGGTAGGCAGTATATTAACATCAGCCAGTGATGCTGGTGTTATAGAGTCTGATGGCTGATGGGAGAAATGACCTGCGGTATTTGACGTACCCATGTGATTTCAGAGCAGCCTGACAGACTTTGAAGCTTTGCCACCATTTTCTCTGCAGCTGCCTTTTTTGCAGCCTTTTTTGAGTTTCCGACAGCTGTGAAAACATAAGCAGAGATTCAGGACGGACGGGACGAGCAACACAAAACTGCAGTCGCGTAAAAAAAAACAAAAAACAAATGTCTCTTAAATGCCCGTACCCTTCTCTGATAGGGACTCCATTCGACAAGTAACGGTGAATTCTCGCTTGTGTGGCGGACCAGCCTCCATCAGAACTGTGTATTCAGGAAGACGCCATCCTCTCTGCAACGCTAACTCCTGAGGCCAAAGGCCAAGTAAGAGAACACAATGAGGACAGGGAAACGCAGACTGTATTTAATCTCTGTAGAACACAGAGCATATTGCTATCTGCCACTTTCAATTAAAGCTATAAGTCTGAGGCAGAAAATATACAATCACACACACACACGAAGAGCACAAGCGTGATTCACACACCTGCAGTATTCCCACTGAGTTGGGATGGTTGTTTGTTTCTGCTCCGACGCCATTACTCTCAGACTTCACAGGTACGCTCCTGCCGGGAATTACATCAAAGCAGTTAAAACAGCCTGAATAAATCAGTCTGATGTACGTGTGGTAACACTGCACTACAAAAACGGCTCACCTTAGGGCCAACGACTGTTTGCTAATGTTTTCAAATTGGTAGTTTTGTCGAAACTAAAATATAACAGCACCTGTAAGCAGGTCAGTTTTGGCATTTTTGCTCATTTTTGACTTAAAAGATCAACAACTGGTTCTTACTGAGTAAAATTCAATAATTTTGGAAAAAATTAAGTTTTCCTTTCCTTTAAATCCACAAAAATCAGTGTTTATTGTCACTTTTTTTTTTTGCTGTTTTTTTGTTGCCGTTCATATAAACCTCTGTGTGTTACGATCATAATTACTTTCTGGTGCGAGACGTCAGGAAACAACAAACAAATATGACGATGGAAACATTATGTTTAAAAATCAAGCATTTTTCAGGAAGTACATTTGAATTAAAGCATCTTTTTGATCTTTAAAACATAGCAGCTAAAATTAAGCTCTTTGCAAACGTTCAAGTCTTTGTCCAAACACTGATATAATACCTGTCAACAACAAACATTTTATTTCGATAGCAGTTTCAGGGCTACTCACACTGCTCCGGCGTCTATCTGCAGAATAGTCAGGGCAGCCTCTGCCGCCTGGTGTTTAGCAGCCTTTTTACTGGGACCTTGACCTGAAACCAAACAGTCACAGACACAATCCTACAGATTATGTAATAGGTTACAAACATTATTTTACAGTCAATTTTTTTTTAAAGCACCATAACCTCAAGTCACTCAGCCAATCATCAAGGGCTAAATATGCCTGTAAGACTAATGTTAAATGTAGTTTTGTGGAAGCCTACATGGAGTCGTGACAGTAAAGGCAAACCCAAGAGGTTACTGGAAAGAATTATTTCTCATCATCACCTCAACACTGAGAGTTTTGCAAATGCTTGTCATCGTCCTCCCTGGACCTGCACTGTTCAATCCCTGAAGTGAAATACCTTTGTTAAAAAAAACAAGGCATATAGAGGATATATTTAGGAGTGTTCTGCAGCAACAGGAGTGATAAATAATACGTTGCAGGCTGAAGTGCTCTTTCTGATTCATTGACGTGTGATTTTCAACTCAAATAAAAGGCTTCATCCTGTGACAGGAAGCAATCAACACAGCAGGGGTGGGACTGTGACTTACCTGTGCAGTCAACATCTCCGATTTTCACGCTGAAGACGAAGCTGGGCTGGTGAGCCTCTCCCTCAGCCCTCTCCATCATATACACAGGAAGGTTGCCACTTCTGGTGCCGTATTCGTGGAGGATTTGTATAGGTGTCTTCCCGGGGCTGTTCTTCTGTGCTTCATGTGTATTCAAGCTGCATGAATGAGACAAGCAGACACAAACAGATCACCGGGACTGTATTGACTGGCCATTAGGTTACAGCAGCAGGCTGAGCTACAAATAATGATACTTTACAGACCAGAAACAACAATGTAAAAACAGAATCTGTTCACAGCAGGGAAAATTACTGAACAATAAAACTAATACATCCACAATTGTATTTTTGTACTTGGATTGGCAGCTTATTAGCATATAAACATATGAACCTCCAAAACTATTATTTTAGCTTTTTACAGGTGACGTTTAAAGGTACAGTAAGTAAAGAGTTATGGTCTGTGGCCTTTGTGTGTCCAGATCCTTAGTGATGGCCTCATTACGCGGCTTCCCATTGAAGCTCACTAAGAAAAGCTACTGCCCTCTAAGGCGATGCATCAACAGCACCTGAGACATGACCACCCGATGAAACTATCACAATACTCTAGAAAAGTCTCCGTGTATTGTCAATATGCACTCACTGACCAGAAACAAATGACCAAATAAATGAGCCAATTGAGAATTTGGAAATGTCCATCTTCATGCAAATGGAGAAATTACTTTACAAAAATCTTTAAATATAATACAGTCTAAGACGATCAGACCAAAAAGCTACAGCCTCAAAAATCACCAAAGTTCCTTTCTAATGGCCACAACAAACATTTTACATTATGATCATATGATTATGAGGCAATATTTATTACAGGACTCTCATACTGGATTACACTATGTTGTATGGAGTTTTCTATGTTACTGGTCACATTATAAGACATCTGGGCTGCACGCCTTTCTATTTAAACTAAATAAAAGCCTCTGTGTTTCTTCACAGACTTGACAAGTTTCACTGGTGGACAGAATTGAGCCTGTGCAAAGGCTCAAAGCGCTCAGTTTTTTGCTGTGTTTTCTGCACATTTCTTCTAAGTCTGTAATACTGCACACTTATTCTATTATTCCAATCTTCCACTATGTTAAAAACAGGGATAACATTTGATGTCTTTAAGCGGTTAAAAAAAATCAAACCACTGAAGAAGCCGCCAAGAACAATTTACCCATTTTTTCATTGTATGAAATGAAACAGCAAGCAGTGTGTCTGTTTCTTTGGCCCGTGAAGCATAATCATGCTGATCAGCTGTGTCTGGTGCCCAAGCTGTTACCGCAATCAGGACATGTGCAACCGCCATTCAGTTTTATCAAACTGCATGTGAAGTGCGAAACTCGTACTTATCTAACCGCAGAAATGCTTCAGCCCCCGCCCTGACGCACTGGCACATTTTCAGTGACCACAAACTGTAAAGCTGATGTTCACTGAGGTCTGTGTGAGGCTGCTGCACAGTGGAAAATGGGACTGGGCAAAAAATTTGTTTTTGCTGTTTAGCATCGCTGAGAGTGAAGTGGTCTTTTTTCCAGAAACACCTGCTCAGTGGTAACACATACAACAACATGGGATCTAATCTATCCAGCTTCAGACTTCAAATCAAGTAAATGTTAAGGACAGCAGAGGCTGATGGTAAAATACAAATCATTCTGTGATGCTGAATTTACTGTAAGTAGAAGATTATCAAATAACATTAAAATAATAACATACAATTACATGTATTTAATTATTTGTGCTGACATGAGAGTTTGCTGGTAACATTGTGGTACTTTCCATATAATCAGAAGCTGGTTGACAGTGTAACGGAGATCATAGTAATGATGATTTCTATCTTTTAAACCAGGACATTTGCTTCTTCTTTAGTCCAGAATATTTTCCTGTAGGTGCAGTCACTCTCTCTGCCAACACAGCTAACACGATGCTATTCTGCTCAACTAGGATTGGACTTCACATTGGCGCGGTTTGGCTCATTATTCTGCACATTGTAATTCTAGACTTTCCTATAATGCTGCGAAATAAAGTTTACTGTCAGTCTGCTAAGATAATCAGGGTAAAGCAGACGTTGTCAATTAAAAGTATGTTTTCTCTGATGAGCAACTTTTGAGGGTGAAATATTGGCAACATGACATAAGACAGCCTTTTTTTGATTGCCGATGAACCAGAAAAGCATCCGTAATTAATTTAGTCATTGTCACCAAGTTAGAGATTTGAACTGTAAACTGTGCAGGTTTGTTTTTGTTTCCAGTCTCTGAAATTAACGTTGTGTTTCATTGGTAACATTTCCATGTATAATGGCAAAACTTAAATATAATGACTAAACTTTACATGTTTCAAACACTTTAGCGTTACCACAACCTGTTAAACACTGTCGACATTAACATTAATGGTAAACAAACATTATAGATAATTAAAACATTAATAAACACTGACCTCGTGTCGGCGGTGGTTTGCACTGCTGGTGACTGAAATCCCTCTTGAGACATGTTGACAGGTTTCTGTCGTTAGCGGGCTGATTAGAGACTCTACTGCGGGTAAATCACAAATCTCAGACAGCACTGAGATGTTTTTTTTCTTCACATCTAGTTATGTTATCATGAAGAATATGAATTGGCCTAAAAATGCTACCAACTCTTCATTGAGTCCCGGTTGGAAAATCACCGACTCTGATGTCATATCAACATCCGGGTCACCAGCGGGTCAACTGACGTCAGTGCGTAGCGCTCAGGTGTTTACCGCCTCCTGCCGGTCAGTCCGCGCTACTGTCTGCCCCATAGAAAACAGCTGTCCAGGTTTATTCACCCCAAATAAATAAATAAATCTTATTTAAAATACTTTAAATGGTTAGACTGGGTTGGGTTACATGTCATCATATGTACGAAACAATATCATAAATGTGATATAATCAGCCCACATTACGTTACGAAAATGCAAAATGCAATTAGATCATAGTTACATTGTCAAGGATTACTTGATTACATTTTTGATTATGTCTTGAAAATATGTCCATTTTTAAATTAATCATTTGTGATGAAGAAGGTTTCCGCACACTTTGATCTATGCAGTGAATCACTTTACTTGCTAAGCTTTCTGTCTATCAGACCTTCATCACAGCATACAAGAAACACCAATGGCAGCACGCAAAATACCTGATAGACTGAAAGCTTGGCATTTAAAGTGATTCACTGCATAGATCTACGTTGTGTGGGAACCTTTTTCATCAGTTTGCTATTTTTATGCTTCGAGCGCCTTAGCAAAGATGGTGGTCATGCTGCAAGATTAATAATTTAACATTTACATTTAAATTACTGATTTAAAAGGAGCAGCATCCCACATGCTGTAGAACACACACAGTCCACCAGTAGTTTGTGCCAGTAATGTTTTTGTGAGGTTGATTTGATTTGACCAGCTGTAAACGCTATACATGCAAAAAGCATTTTATCTGAACTGAACCTGTTTTGAGCTGTTTAAAGAAAAATTATTTGTGTATAAAATGCTAGAAAATTGTGAAAATTTTCCCTCTCAGACTTTGAGAGAGACTATTGCAAATTACCTGTTTTGTTTGATCGACAGGTCAGAAACCTAAATATATTTAATAGCATATATTCATAGCAGACATTTTGACTTGTCAATGTAGAAAAAAAACGTACTAAAAAACATAAACAATGCTTCTGTTCTACTTACTCGTCCCAGTAATTCAGGACAGTGAAGCCAGCATGCACAACCCCAGGACCCTGAAAACTTGACTTAATCATTTACATGTGTGCTTTTTCCACTGTCAAAATATCTTCTGTGAATTTACAGTGACATGAATTGAGGAGCATTTGAGAGGCTGAAGACAGCAAAAGTTTGTCATTTTAGTTTGATTACTTCAATTCATTCATTTTCTGTTGATCGACTCCTCGATTCTCAAACTAATTCTTTCAGCACTATTTGGTGGATCCACACTGTCGACCTTGATCTAAATTCGTGGCATTATGGTCATTTCAGTAGATTTGATTTCACATAACAGCTGCACTAAAGACTCAGCAAGTCATGAATATAATAAAGGGTGCTGTTACATGTATAAATGAATAGAGGTCCAAATATTTTCACAATGGCAGTGCATAAAAAATTTATTGTTTCATTCATAAAAAAGTATGAAATGCGTGGAACGCTTCATAGATTCCTGATTTGTCAAAGCCTCATATATGCAGCCATATAAAATAACAATAATACAATTCATTCATCACATTCACATTCATCTCAACTGACCATCCACAAACAGGCTTTTCTGAGCTTTTCATCAGAAAACAGAGCTGTAGATAATTGTGTGTCAGGGATCATCGATCTAACAGGCGGTAGTTTGTTGTCGCCAGCGCGACAGGTCAGGAGGAGGGGCTTGGGGGATCGGAAAGATCACTTTCTTCCTTAGTGTGAAGGCTGGTTGAGGCATCTGCTTTTTTACACCTTTGATATCAGTCCTCTGGCTCACGTCTGCATTCACTTTCGTCAGGATAGACACGAGGTCACAGCCACTGGGAAAAACCAAATATGCTATGAGATAATGAACTAAAAAAAACACTTACAATTAGTTATTACACATATCAGAGCAGTGACTAAACGTAGAGGTAGAAGAAGTATTCAAATCATTTACTTTAGTAAAAGTAATAAAACACAATAGAAATTACCAATGGTAATGCAAAATTTAGTTCAAGTATAGTATAGATATACTAGCAACAAAATATACTTGAAGTATCAAGAGTAAATGTACTAATTATGTGGAACGGTCCGTGTCAGGGGATATTATTATATTATTGGATTACTATGTTTGATGTATTCATACAGAAGACTTTCTTTAATTTTGTAGTTGGTTAAGATGGAGTGAATTTTAACCATTGCATACTATTAGGTGGTTAAATCCATAAAAAGGCATAATATCCTTTAAAATAATTGTGTTTTGTATGGAAAATCTGAAAAGTAGTTAGTAATTATTGCAGTCACCTTGAAATTGTACTTAAATGAAGTACTTGAGTACATGTACGTAGATACTTTCAATGACAATGTCTGATGTTTTGTTTCACTTACTTGGGCACCATGTGGACAAGGTTTTGGCACAGTGACTGAATAAACCAAGTCCCCTTTGTCCTCTCCCTGAAAGAGACGAAAGAGGGAACGGTGGCCATTCCCAGCAGGAAATCTGCATCTGATGGGATGGACTCTTTGGCTTGAATGGCATCGCTGCAAACAAGACCGTGTGCCCCGCAATCAGCCTCGACGTAGACCGGCCTCTGCTCGCTGGTGCCCTGGCAGGCCTGGATGAAAAACAGCTTGGGTTTTTCTGCCAGAGATGGGCAATTTAATCCATTGAAAAGGTTCATCAGTTCCTTCAGATCGACGGTGTCGCCGTCCACGCCGTACACACTTCCCTCCTGGCCGTGGCTGAGGATGCAGCAAACCACGCAGTCCATCTTACTGTGGTCTGTTTTGCTGAGCTCCTGCAGCACGGACAGCATCATCTTACGCGTACAGTCGCTCTCGATCTTTATCTCAAAGCCAAGCCACTCGAACACTTTGCGCAGACTCTCTGGAAGACACGCAGATAAATGTAAATACGTGGAAACTTGCAGCGATATGCCCATGTACAGAATTTGAAATTTCCAAAATGAATTTAACATGACCATAATCTTACCTTCATCAAGCATGGTCCCCTCCCGGTTCTGGTGACCTTTGGATTTAGTGAAGTCGTTGTTGTTTACTATCAAGCAAATACCTCTCTTTGCTGCAGTCATGGGATATTTTCCCAAAACCTAAAATCAGTAGCAGATTAGATGATTTAAGGTAATAAAGGATTCTGTGGAACATTTGCAATTGTAATACAATATAACATACTTTTACCCATTCAAACAATAGCTGGCACATGCAGGGCCACATTGCTACTTAATTGAGCTTATGCACTTCTATAACAAAAAAATAATAAAACACACACCTCAGGGTTTGTGTCTGTAGTCTGAGGCATCTGCTTTTCAGCGGAGGTCTTGTTTTCTTGAGGCAGCGACTTTGCATCAATTGTCACTATAGGACAGACATGGCATGGTGGAGAGGCAACGATGAAGATACCAAAATTATGTTGACATGTTTCAGCGATGGCTTAATACAAAACACTTATAATGACCTTTGGGGGTGATACAGGTGCTGGTTTCAGTGCTTAAACCACTCAGTCCATTTGACAAGGCCTCACATTCACCTCCTCCATGTGACACACTTGGAAAATCTAGGAAAATGATACATGAGGATTCAGAATAAATAGTAAGAATTCACAATAAATCCATCCACTGCATTTGTAAGCCCAGTGCAAGACTCACCCACAGAGGTGTTGGAATAGTTCATTCCAGACTGTGTGGGACGCAGAGGAAACAGCCATTAAAGATCCAAAGAAATGTCATTATTTATTTGTCACATAAATGAGTTTTAATGACAGATTCTCACCTCGGTCAGTGGTTGCAAATCTTCAGAGAGGAAGGAAAATGTTCATTAGGATAGTAATTCTCATCAAAATGGTTAAAAACACAACATACGTTCAGCATGAGTGCATTCACCTATAACTCAATGCAATAATTTTATAGCACTAATGTTTGAGAGTAGGAAAAACTGACATATACATTAAATATGGATGTCGTGCGAAAGGGAAAAAAAATCATAATAATAACCAACAACATCAGCCTCTTCACAGTTGCCTTCAAATGTCTGTGTCTGAAATATACTTAATTTAAAACAGAGATAAAAGCAGTGTTCTTTACATGCTAATACACTTAAAAGAAACAGACATGTTATTATAACTCCGCTTACCTGGCATTTCCTGGGAGGCAGTCCTTCCCCGAACCTGACAAAGAACACAGAAAAAACAGACATTGGAGTACATGGCTACTGTGTGATGATGATAATGTGAGGGCAGAGAGTTTTTTTCACTTTGACTCAGAGCAATATCAAAGAATGTACCTGCTGTGGTTCAAGAGGGTAAGTCATAGACCTTGGTCGGCCCGTCTCTTGAGCTACAGAGCAAATATTAAAATTAGAAGAGAGATTAACTTACAGCATCATCATATTCACCTCTTTCTTCCTCCTGTCCCTCCTCAGGATCCTTATGTAGGTCTATATGTAGAAGTGTGTGTGAACGTGTACATGTTGTGGGGACAGAACACAACTTTCCATAATATTAATCATAAAATGGTAGGTGTGAGACTGTCTTTGATGTTACTGTAAAATGCTTACAGCCCAGGGTTGCAGTTTCAGAAGTGCTGGTACAGGTAAAGTTCATACAAAACTCCTCTAATGTGTTTAAATACCTTAAAAGGTATTTAAACACATGCTGGTTAAGCTTAACGGTGTGAGGATCCCAGAGTCTCCCATTCTGTGTGCTATTTTTCTGCTGCTTAGGCGTAAAATAGATTATAACAGGAAGGTGAGGCTGGGATCTGGTACGAGTGTGTGTGTGTGTGTGTGTGTGTGTGTGTGTGTGTGTGTGCGTGTGTGTGTAAAAAGACAAATAATTAGAAAAGGTTGGTGACTTTAAAATAAAAAAAAAAAGGTTGTTGGGGTAAGGTGTGTAGTCGCTGCAATTATGACGAGAGTGCATCTTCAGGGAAATATAAATGTAATTGTAAATCAGTCTGCGTTTGTGTCGTCATTCCAACTTTGTCACCACTTACCGTGAAGTGCTTTAAACTGCTTGATCTTTTCTTTCAACATGGGACAGACTCGCTCCATTATGGACTCCAGTAAGTTAAGATCAGTCTCGCTGATGAGGTCCATGTGCTCCATCTCCAGGAAAACCTCAAGTGTGGTCTGAAAAAGTTGAGAAAATTTCCAGAACCAATTACAAGTACCATAAAGTGGTATGACGCATATTTTATAGCAGAGGCAGAATTCAAATTTAGCTGTACATCAGATATGACTGACTTCATAAATGGTTTTAAAATGTCTTTTTTTAGGAAAACTAAACATGTTATGATGCTGTAGTACTATTGATGAAATATAATTTCTATGTTTATGACTACTGCTGTTTACCTGAACAACATTTAACCCTTTACTTCTCTTATAACATGGGTTTCAAACAATGGCACTTCGAAGATGCACTCACTACATTTTCGTTGAGTTTTCTACGCGGGAGGTGTTTGTCTAACAAGAACTTCACATTTTTCAAGTCATCATCGGTCATGTCCTCAGACAGGTCGTAGAGGAGCTTCCTGGAATAAGAGACATATAATAACAAGTAGGTAAAGGGTTGCAGACACAGGTCACCACAGTACGTCTCTATTCTGAGATCGTTGGATAAATGTAGCCCCAATACAGACTGTGATATCTAAAGGTTTTGGTTGACAAGAATTACCAATCAATTAGTTGATTGTCAGAGAATGAATCAACAAAAATTCTGATAATTGTTTAATCATCAAAGTCATATTTTAACCAAAAATGTCCCCGGAAACTTACTGCTTCTCAAGCTTCTCAAATCTGAAGATCTGCTGGTTTTCATTGCCTTTAATATTAGTTAATTGAATATATTCGGGTTTTATTGAACAAAACAATACACTCATAGATGTCGACTTGGACTGCGGGGAATTGCGATGATCGATTTTCACTGTTTTCTCACATTACACAGACCAAACAATTACAGATTCATCAAAGAAATCAACTGCAGATTAATCTGAAGAATGTTTAGCCGCAGCCCTACTTTGTTACATAAGATTGCAACTATGCATATAAATCTTGTAAAATGTAAGTACACGCATTCATGTACTGGCATTTAGGCTTGTGAAATATAATCATGTTGTTCTGGACAGTATGTTAAATTGTCTTACTTTGTAGTCACGGTGACTAACAAACAGTTATCGACATAGATGAGTCACATCATGGCTGATTTATATATGATATATGGTTATGTTCAGAAATAATCAGAAATAGATTTTGGTTATTAGTAAAACTGTGAAAATAGAAGATTGACCGTTCAATTCAAGTGTATGAAAGTGTGTCTAAATTAAGTTTGTGTTCATCACATAAACGATGAGGTGACACAGAGATTATTGATCAGAAAAAAGGTTTTGAGTAAATCAGCGTTCAGATTAAAAGCAGAAACCTGTGTGCGAAACTCATACGTTAAAGTATTACGTATTTTGGTCATGCTTTTGGTAGAAGTTAGTCCTGCTTTGAATCAGCACAAGCTCACAGAAGCAGTTTTTTTTCCCTGTTTAGTCTTTGAGTAACGTCAATGTTGATATATTTTGTGCAGAAATATCTTTCCTAAAAGCTACAAATCTTTTCCACACAGTCACAACCTGGACTTTCTTATGCAAAAGAAGTTTTTTTACAAAGCGTGATTTACAACCACAGAATCTGAATTTCTTTCTACAGGGACACCCCCGGTGCTCCATAGAGTCCACACATACCTGATTCATTTCGTAGTTTCTATATTGCCTCTGTACTGTATATCAGATTGATGCTCCGCTATGCTGTAATCTATTTTCAAAGGTTTATCTCTGTGAACTAAATCATGCTCAATGATTCACTAAGAACAGTGACACATAGGCAGTGCACCTGTAAGGAGAGATGAGGCTCCTGGCTGAAGGCCCTTGGTCGGAGAGCTCGAGGTCACGCACCAGGCGGTTGCGTTGGATGATGAGGAGCAGCTCGGTCAGCAGGTGCGGCCGCTCAGCCAAGAGGTGGTCTTGATCTTCCAGACGGGAGAAGAGATCACTGGCCGACTCCACTGAGGTCGGATTTCGGCTCAGGAGGTCAGTGCAAAGAAATGCTAAAGCTTTCACCTCGTCCTTGCGCAGGGCCTTCCCTACCTCTAATAGCAGCATCTGGAATTCCATTTAGGGAACTAAAAACAAGATACAAGATTCAATCAGACGTTTACGGTTTCTGTCCTGTGAACCTTGAGCCTGTGGCCTCACAGTTTGCAGCATGCGGTAGCTGCTCCTTCTTCAGTTATTTTATGCACTTTCAGGTTGACTTGACTCAGCCAATTTGTCTGCATGTTGCAGCTAATAGTTTTGGTACTTTTATGTGTAGAGGGAACAGAGATGGTTGTAACAGCATCACTTTCACCATCAAGAGTCATGTGAATTATTGCATGTATGACCACTTCCTTCCAGACCTTAAATGTTATTTCTGTGTGAGGAAGAATGCAGATTTTACTGCCAAAACTTCCGGTAACAAAACTTTTTGGACCAGATCTGTTTTTGATTAGTACTGATACATCTGAATTTAAAATTATGTCACCATTATTAGATCAGCCAGAAGTCTCAGCCAGAAAATGCACAGACCTCTTCTCTTTACATATCCATGGCATTGACTGTATAAAAAAGTGGATGTTACATCCTATAAAGTGAAGCCAACGCGGAAGTGCCTAAAACCTGCATTATTTTTAATATGTCCGATTGTATGACTCTACTTCTCATTGGATTTATTATCTCAATAAACACTTTCTGAACGTAATCGCTAGTTTGATGATGTTCATTTAACAAATTATTGCCCCATTTAGAATAAAAATAGACGATAAAGTAGAGTATACTTTAGGGTGGGACTGTTTCGTGACCAACCAATCAGAGGCGGTCCTCCTGGAGTGACGTCACTTCTAGTTTAAAAAAAAAAAAAAAGAGAGAAATGGCGACGCTCATGAAGCCAAACTCGAGGCTTCAGAAGTCCACAAGCAAATGAATGACGTATATTGTATACGGAACAACTAAACTAACTCATCTAAACCGTCTCGGATACAGTCCGACATGTGACGCATTTAATGAATGCAAATGTCAAACCCCCACGCTGCTACAGCCACATGTACAGGGGCTGAAAAAGTGCTCCTACTAACCCTACAAAGACTCGGACACACATTTGCTCTGACCTACTCAGTTTTCGGCAGAGAAAGAGACAGGGACATGACAGGGTCTGTCATGTGTCTCGAGACACCGAGCAACAGGATACACAACTACAAGCATCAACACCGCTGCCAAAGGCAAATACAAACACAGCGACAGCGTGGTCTTCATTTAGCGCAGCTGTCGTAGGTGAAGTTCCTCCTGCGGTTTTAAAGCAGCAGCAGCAGCAGCAGCAGCTACTGTGGATCTAAAAAGTCAGAGGTGAGTTGTTTTGGCTCTCGGG